>NC_089830.1:27915518-28215518 GCF_035046505.1 Tiliqua scincoides
CAAACACCCTCTTCTTCTCACCCCAGGGCTTGGCAACTTGCAGTGAGATGGTGCTTTTCAGGAAATAGGGCTTGGCTCCAGGGTGGCCCGTTGCCGATCACTGCCTGCCAGAGATTTTTGCCTGCTTTCCGTTCTACTTAATGAACAGTTCTGTGAAACTTGGTGGTTTGCATACACCCCTGGCTGGCCTCAGTCCGTCCAATTAAGGTTCCTGTTTCAGGGAGAATCATGACACTCCACAGAGGTGCAGCTGAGCATCCCCTCCGTTCATCATGTAGAGAAGTGAAACTGGTTCTGCTCTTCTTCCTGGAACACCAATTGGTGTCTGACTCTTCCACTCGGCAGGCTACAAGATGCCAGGTATGGACGCTGCTCATTCTGAGGACACCAGTGCCACCCGCCAGGAGTTTATTTACACCTGCCAAGGGCTTTCTTTGGCAGTGCCAGGCGGGCAGGGGTTGCTGAGCTAGAGAAGCGCTTTCAGTTTGATCTCTGCCAAAGATCCCAGGTTCAGACTGGGCTGGAAAAGACCCCTCCCTGAAGTCCAGGAGAGCTGCTGCAGAACAGTCTCAGAAGACCACTTCCTGTGCTGGGTGTGTCTCCTCCTTTAGAGAGACAACTGCTGCTTCTTTACCTCACCAACTCAGCTTATCTTGCAGGGACAATGGCGAATCCGGCAGCCTTTTTCTTGGCCATGGGGGCTTTCACAGCACTCACTGTCACTAGGGCACTGGTGGAGACGGAGCACTCCAGGTAGGTGACACTCAGTTGGGTGAGACAAAGCCTGGATGAATGAACTCCATTCAATAACTTTTGCACCCCACCTTTCAGGTCTTGCCCTTGGAGCTGCCTGCTGTTTGTCCAGATGTGGCCAGGTTCATTCTGTGTGGTGAGCAAGAGCTTTTTATAATCAGGGACCCTTTAACCCTTCTGAATTTTTAAAAATCCCATAAATGACCTCATTGGAAATACAGTGAAACAGAAGCTGCAATAAAGAGTGAGTTAGGGAGGAAAAGGAGAAATTGAAGGCAAGAACTGAAAAACAGAAGCAAGGTGAGGCTGGATAGGGGGTGCTGTTGGCCAATGTGCTGGGTGCTGTACAAGACACAGAAATTGCATTGTCCTTGCCTGGAGGTTCTTTCCTCCTGTTCCTACACGGAATCTACACTACAGACTTAAACGGCTTTTTAAAATATTGATCATCATCAATTCAGCCAAGATACCCTGAGAACTGGAGTGGCTTTTTCTCCCCTAAAAGGCAACTGTAATGCTCCTTCCGAACTTTGTTACAGAACCCTAATTCCCAGAGTTCCTTGGGGGAAAGCAGGACGCTAGTCTCTGTTGTCTTGAGTGCTCCCAGGGGCATCTGGTGGGCTACTGTGAGATGCAGGAAGCTGGGCTAAATGGGCCTTTGGCCCTGATCCAGCAGGGCTCTTCTTAGGTTCTTATGAAAGTCACAAAAGGTCAGGTGAATTTTAGACTTGCAGTACGAAGAAGCTTTCTATGAATTGGGGCACGATGGGGAGAGACACACAGAGATTCGGGTCCGACAAGGAGACAATGGAGTAGCTTCAGGGACCTCAAACCTTAGCAAAGAGGGGAATGCAGGGTGCTGGTACTGTGCAGGATTAGAGAGTTATTTGGGTAACCAACAGAGAGCCCCCCATGTTCTCCTTTTGTGTTTTCTCTGGAGGCTCTAGGAAAAAAGTTTGAGTGTGTGATGTCCAAAAACACAGGCAACTGGACCATCCACGGATTATGGTGAGACATCCCCTGGGGGCATATTTATCTGGCATGGCGGAATCTGTCTGAGCCACGCATTAATTCTGTGAAGGGGGGTTTCTGACCTCTGTCTTGTGGGCGTGCTGTGCTTCATGTGCCTTCCTCACCCCTTCAATCCACAGGCCCAGCAACGTCATGAAGTGTTGCCCCTACTGGTACCTCTTTCCCTCCGATCTGGTGGTGAGTAGTGGCCTCTTGTGTTGCGCTGTTCCTGGAATCCAAAGCCCAGCAAACTCTCATTCCACACTGCCAGGCATTTTTTTCTTGCTGCTTGTCGAAAAGCTTCGAATGGGACATACCTGCAGCTGCGGACAGCCCAATGATCCTGGGCACTGGGCCTCCAACCAACCCACAGGGGGCAACCTCTGTTGCTGGCTCTGCCCGGAATGGCTCCAATGGCGAGAGGGAGGAGCCGCTTACATGGTGTACTGAGGCACCTGCAACCATAAGAACATAAGAACAGCCCCACTGGATCAGGCCATAGGCCCATCTAGTCCAGCTTCCTGTATCTCACAGTGGCCCACCAAATGCCCCAGGGAGCACACCAGGTAACAAGAGACCTGCAAGGCCTCCTGGGAATTGTAGTTAAGAACATAAGAACAGCCCCACTGGATCAGGCCATGGCCCATCTAGTCCAGCTTCCTGTATCTCACAGTGGCCCACCAAATGCCCCAGGGAGCACACCAGATAACAAGAGACCTCATCCTGGTGCCCTCCCTTGCATCTGACATAGCCCATTTCTAAAATCAGGAGGTTGCGCATACACATCGTGGCTTGTACCCCGTAATGGATTTTTCCTCCAGAAACTTGTCCAATCCCCTTTTAAAGGTGTCCAGGCCAGTCGCCATCACCACATCCTGTGGCAAAGAGTTCCACAGACCAACCAAATGCTGATTAAAGAAATATTTTCTCTTGTCTGTCCTAACTCTCCCAACACTCAATTTTAGTGGATGTCCCCTGGTTCTGGTGTTATGGGAGAGTGTAAAGAGCATCTCGCTATCCACTCTGTCCATCCCCTGCATAATTTTGTATGTCTCAATCATGTCCCCCCTCAGGCGTCTCTTTTCTAGGCTGAAGAGGCCCAAACGCCGTAGCCTTTCCTCATAAGGAAGGTGCCCCAGCCCCGTAATCATCTTAGTCGCTCTCTTTTGCACCTTTTCCGTTTCCACTATGTCTTTTTTGAGATGCGGCGACCAGAACTGGACACAATACTCCAGGTGTGGCCTTACCATCGATTTGTACAACGGCATTGTAATACTAACCGTTTTGTTCTCAATACCCTTCCTAATGATCCCAAGCATAGAATTGGCCTTCCCTTCCCTTCCCATACTGCTTCCCATACCCATCCCATAGCCTTCCCATACTGCTGCCTTGTAGCTATACTACTTGTCCCAGAGGCAGAATGCTTTCCCCAGGACGGGGAACTCACTCAGAGCCTACCTTATTTGCTTGAAGGTGCTGGGCAAAGACAGTTTTTCTCTCCAAAGCTCTTAATGGATCTTTTAACCCTGCCGTTCCCATTTCTCTGCTGCTGTTTTACTGCTTCTGACTGTTTTCTGCTTCTTTGTGTGGATTTTTCGCAACTTTCTTCTTAGCTGCCTTAGAAGTTCACACAGGAAGGTGGGGTGAAAATGTTTTAAGTAAATGCAATAAGCCAGCATTGTGCCTCTGGGTGTTCCTTCCAGCCTCCTCTCTGCCCAATCAACCAGAGACTGGTGCTTTCAAGTTAATGCAGATGCTTCTCTCTCCCCCCCCCCCCCCCGGTTGCCTCAAGGAAGTCCCAGAGCAGTACCTGATGAGCTACTTTGGGTCTGTGGTCTAAAACCCTTGATGGGATGGTCTCAGAGTGATGTTTTGCTTTCCTGCAGGACTTGACATCTGAGCTGAACAGCCACTGGCCAACCTTCACCAATCTGACCAACTTCCAGTTCTGGTAAGCCCTGGCAGTGGTGGAGTCAGAAGGGCAGGGATTTTTTTTTTTTTTAACCCAAAACAGAAGAGAGAAAAAAGGAAAGGGTTGATTTGTTTCTGGTTGTATTAAGAGGTGACCAGACAGTGTGAAGAAGCAGCATCTTCCAAGCGTCCTACACATATGGGGCACGGTTGTTTTTTTCTGGATTGAAAACTGGAGATAGACCTCAAGAGTAAAAAGATGCGTACTCACCTTTTCTCAGAATGTCAGGGATCCTCCTTGACATCATAGGACAGCCCACTCATTTTGCCTGTTCCATCAGAGCTCAGAGTCCCTCTGCTCAGCTCTGGCATGACTTGCCTCTGGGGATCTTGGCGATTCCTTTCTTACCAAGGGTGATGTTGCTGCCATGTCAGGAAAGAGGGAGATCAGCTATGAGCTGATGCTTGCCTTTTTCTCCCTCCCGCAGGGAAAATGAATGGCAAAAACATGGCACCTGTGCTGGCTGCGCTGAAGCGCTGAGCTCTCCCAATAAATACTTCCGAGCTGCCCTTTTCCTGCATACCAAATACAATATTGACAGGTGAGTCAAGGATCACAGCGACCGCAGCACTGGTTACCCAGCTCTGCCTGGACAGAATTTGGATGGCAGTTAACAAATCTTCAAAACAACGCCAAGTCTCTAAAGGTAGTAAGTCTGAACCTTCCTTGGGGACTGCTGGGTTTTGACCCAGGACTCCTCTGGCCTGAGGCTGCAATTAGGCCCAGAATAAGCCTGCGTTGCCTTCAGTCCCAGCATCATAAGAGCATAAGAAGAGCCCCGCTGGATCACCCAGGTTCCATCTAGTTCAGCTTCCTGTATCTCACAGCAGCCCACAAGATGCAGATGCAGGAAGACACACAAGACCACAAGATACTTGCATCTCACTGCCACTCCCCTGCATCTGGTATTCTATTTCCCCCATACCCCCTAAGGAAGACACCAGACTGTGCTTGGGACGTCTGTGCTGGTGACTGGAGGCACTTGGGGCTCCTTGGACTGGCACAAAAAGTAGCACCTGGGTTTCTGTCTTGGCTGGTCACCAGAACAGGGCCTTCTGTTTGTGCAGGGTGCTGGAGGGAGCAGCTATCGTCCCCTCCTGCAAACATGGCTACCAGGTAATGGGTGTCTCTGGAGCTCTAGGGAATTGGGGGGGGGGAGGGATCAGAGTTCAGCCAGAAATAACTGGGGGGGGGGGGCTGTTTACCCAAAGGGGTTTCTGTCCTTCTCCATCTTCCGGCTGCATTTGCTGGGTGATGCAGGAGGGGTGGCAGGTCTGCAAACCCAGCAGGGCTGGCCTTCTCCCACCATTCTTGGGATCTGAAGGGGGGCTTCACACCCCCACCCTGTTTCGTCCTCCTTTCCCTGCAGCTCAGCACACTGGAGGCAGTTTTGCAGCCCCTGCTGGGAGACCAGCACGAGCTACAGTGCGTGAGGGACACTTGGGTGAGCTCCTGTCGCCCCCACCTCCCCCCTGCAGTGTCATGTTGATACCGCCCCTCCTCCACGGAGCTCAGGGTGGTGTACGCTCACAACGACCCTGCGAGGTAGGCGAGGCTGAGGGAGAGTGCCTGGCCCCAGGAAGCTCCGTGGCCGAGCGGGGATGGGAGCCTGGAGCTTCCAGGTCCAAGTCCGGCCTCCCTGGCTCTCCTCTGCAGGGTCGCCAAGTGCTGGTGCAGGTCAAAGCCTCGCTGCACAGCAACTTCTCCACGGGCTGCATCGCCTCGACGGGCCGCGGAGCCTCCCCCTACAAGCCCTGCGGGCCCCAGCAGAGCGTCTTCTACTTCCCCGCCAGCCGGGAGCACCCCCGGAACCCCTGTCCGCCCGGACTCCGCCGACCAGGCCAATAAAGTCCCTGCAGTGCTCAGCTGGCCCGTGTGTGCTGATTGATGGGGGGGGGGGCCAGACCCCACCCGGGGGGCACCAGTGGCGCAGCTGGAGGGGGCAGAGCATGACGTCGCCTCGCTGGGGCGTGCAAGCGGACCTCCCTTCCCCTTCGGAGCCCTACGGGAGGGGAGGGGAGGCTCCCTGCCAAACTTAGTGCTTTGCGCCCCCGCTAGCTACGCCCCGGGGGGCGCTTTCCCCCGACCCTCTACAACCCGAATCTCCACCCTTCCTGCAAGGCCGCTTGTTGAGACACCCCCACCCCCACCCCCATGACCACTCCCGCTGCACCTCCTTGAAGGGGCATTTACTTCCGAGTAAGCTTGCAGAGGAACGGGACCCTCCCAGATTAGTGCCACGGGACCAGCGCCTCTGAGAGGAATTTTATCAGGGGCTACCAAGTCACCTTTGGGCCCCTTCCCTGGGGGAACAGAGTGGGGGCAACACAGGCAGGGGGAAAGCGGCGGCAGCAGCCGGAACAGTCCTTGGAGCCCAGGTCTAGCGCCTTCGCGACGCAGCGATCAGGTCCACCGGCTGCCCCTTGGCTGCTATGGAAAACCAGGCGCACTCCGAAGTCTCTTTGCAATACCGCGATGAGGAGCCTGTGGCGTGGAGAGTGTCCGGAGTGCACCAAAGCAGCAGAGCCACTGGGCTCCTTCGTGGTAAGCCCAAGAGCTGCTCTCTCGGGCCCGCTGCTTCCCAGATGTGACACTGTCAAGGAACGTCTGCTCGCTGTGACAGCAGTCCTTGCCATGTGCCCCGGTCGTGTCTCCAGCACCCCACCGGGCGGCGAGACTGGGCCCCCTTTTTGAGGCCGGTGGGATTCTTCCCTTTTCTGGCCTGGTGGACGCGATTCCTCCTCCCCCTCCCAGCTTCATTGGCCGGTGCGTGGCTGGGGGTGGGGGAGGAGGCTGGGGGTTGCTGGGGGGGCAGGGTCTTCTCCAAGGGGGGTGCTTGGAGGCAGCCCGCCACTGCCGTCCAGGCTCAGAAAGCAGCAAGAGAAGGAACCTGGAGGGGCCAGAGCAGAGGTGAGGGGGGCTGTTGGTGACAACTGCCCGGGTCCCACAGGTCTGCCCCCAGCCCGGCTTCCCCCCTTCGCCCCCCAGCCTCCCTAGTACCCCCATAAGGGTGCCTCCTGCCCCCCCCCCGCGCTGTATCGGGCAGGTGCAGCGAGCCCTGGCCAGGTGGGGCAGCGCAGGGGAGGCCGGCTCTGCACAGAGGCGCCCCTTTGCTGGGAGACCCGCGGGCCCTGCTCCAGCCCCCACAAGCAGGGGGCTCTCCACTGACCCCCCCACCGCCCCATTCCAGCGCTGGAACCTCAGGCCAGACTCTCCCACAGGCCACTGGCCAACGTTGCGTATACGCAACAGGGATGGATGTGCGCGCCGGGCAGAAATGGGTGCAGGGCTTTCTCTTGGGCGCGGTGCTGACTGGCTGGCTGTGCGGAGCGAGGCCGTCTGGGGGACACTTGCAGGCTCCCAACTTTTTGAAGTACCACCAGAAGTAACTGGTGATGACACTGTGACCGTTACTTCTGGCTGGGAGGCCAGATGGCAAGCACCAGGAAGAGGCTCAGGGTGGACCTGAGAGCTTTTCAAGTGCAGAAGAGCCTCCCACCACTGTTTCTTGTGTCATGTTTCTGGTTTCACTGCCAGGCAGCAGGTGTCAGGGGGGGGGGTCCTGTGAGTGGACCCCACCAGTCACCACCTCAAGTACCACTGGTGGTACCCGTACCACTGGTTGGAAAACACTGGTGGAGGAGACTCTTCTGGCCCTTGAGGGAATGTTCTGGAACTTTTAGTCACTGGTGCAAGAGACTGGGGGGGCGGGTTCTGTGAGGCAGTTGTGGAGTTTGGGCAAGGAAGAAATTTCTGAGGTGGGAGAGGGCCAGAGGGAGGATGGGTTTGACCCAGTGCAATGGGGAGACCTCTGGGAGGATGGTGGTCTTTAGGGGGTGAGAAATGTTGGGGTGCAATTTGTGGGACTGCAAAAGAAAATTCTGGGGCTCGCCATCTCTTGGCAGAGCTTTGGTTATGTGACTGTCAAACCCAACTGTCACTTTGAAAATGTGCACCTTGAGCTTAAGAAACCTTGGGGTTGCAGTAAGAACTGTTTGGGCTTATTGGCCAAGGTCCATGAAGACTTCCATTTCCAAACGTGTCACCCATGACTGTGGTGAGCATTTTCAAAGGCCTAGAGGTGAGAACCACAGGTGGTTCATCTCACCCCAGAGCAACTGACAATAACTGTCCACTGATCTTGTTCACCATGTGTTCCTTAAAGGACTATGCGCTTTCTTTCCACAATCCAGTTCTTTTCCTGTCCTGAATTCCTGGATCCAGCATTTCTAACGGCTAGTGGTCAAGCATTGCTGAGGCTCAAAATCTCCTCCTTCCTGTTCATATTGTGACAGTGTTTCTATATCTCGATCACTTCCCTGTAAATTTGAGCATGGTGTTGGGTAGTCGTAGACAATACTTGTGCCTGTTGGAAATCCATCCTGTGGCCTGTTTTTGCCACACGTTCAGTCACAGCTGATTTGTCAACCTGTAGCAACCCACGCTGCTTCTCATGTTCTTTTACACTGGTGTTCATGCTCCTTCTCCTGGTGCCTATGTACACTTGACCATGGCTATGTGGGATTCTGCAAACCCCTGCCAAGGAAAGGGGGTCCCTTGCCTCTTTTGCTGAACATAATTTCTGCTGCGTTTTCTGAGTGGGCCTGAAGATTGGTCTCAAATTCACCTTCGGCAGAACCCAACCTGTGCAGTCCATTATGCTCTTTATGTATGGAAGAAAGACTTCTATCCTTGAGTCAAATCGTTCCATGACTTGTGGATCTTTCTGCCGCTGGGGTCGTATTGATCTCCTGATCTCTCATTCAGACTAGAGGAAACGTTTTTGATTTGTGGATGGCATGGATTCAATTTGAGAAAATCATTGTGGAAATATGGACAGGATGCTCAGCTGTGGTAGAGTATCTGAGCTTTGCCTAAGGACTGACGATATTGTGTGCCTCATGGCTGTATTGAAGTAAATCCCTGTGGCTGCAATCCTAACCACAATTTCCTGAGAGTAAGCCCTATTGAACAAAATAGGACTTACGTCTGAGTAGACCTGGTTAGGATTGTGCCTTGTGTCTGTTATGTGTGCAGGCATTAAAAAAAAACTTTGAAAAAGTTGAATTTAAAAAAGGGTAATTTTAAAATGCTGCTTCTTCTCCCATGTGGTGTGTTTATAATATCTACCTATGTGCCTTTTCCCCAGAAAAATGTCTGGGGATGGAGATGCTGAGAGTTGGTCTGTGGAACTCCTTGCCACAGGATGTGGTGACGGCATCTGGCCTGGATGCCTTTAAAAGAGGATTGGACAAGTTTCTGGAGAAAAAATCCATTACGGGTTACAAGCCATGATGTGTATGTGCAACCTCCTGATTTTAGAAATGGGCTATGGCAGATGCCAGGGAGGTCACCAGGATGCAGGTCTCTTGTTATCTGGTGTGCTCCCTTGGGCATTTGGTGGGCCGCTGTGAGATACAGGAAGCTGGACTAGATGGGCCTATGGCCTGATCCAGTGGGGCTGTTCTTATGTCTTCAGGAGGCGAACCTGGCAGCCTCGCTCCAGACCGGGCAGCCCCAGTCCCCTTGGAAGGAAGAGGGGCTTCCACTTGAAACCTGGGATGAGCCCCTCTGCAATGCAAGCTCTCCTGGGCCTGCTCCAGTTGCACAAGAAAGAGGTAGGTGAGAGGGAATGTACATTGGGCCCAGCTGGGGGACGGGCATGGGCTATGGGTGAACTGGGACTGCCTTTAAAGATGGCTTTTGGCCAAGGCCCCCAAAGCAGAGCACAATAACACTTAGCATACCATGGAACAAGAACAGAACACTATTTTAAAAAGAACAGAGCAAAATTCACTTTCTCAACTGACCAGGGAAGCCAGCTGTTTACTTCCTGGTGCACAAAATCAGTCTTGGATAATGGAAGCACAAAGTGATGGAGAACTAAATGGGCTGTCAGGGAGAGGGAGTCAGTGTGCTCCCAAGAAGGGCCTGCCCTGCTTGCCCATCAGCGGCTCCTCAGGTGACGACCAGATGTGGGTCCTGTGAGGAAGCTGGTTGCCCTTGTCCTCTCACCAGAAAGCGGCATCCCCCATGATCAGCGCTGCGCCGCCATAACCAGCGACATGTGCGAGTTGCTTCTTGGAAAAGAGCTGCCCTATCGAGGTTGCTTGAGCAGCGTGGCCGCCTTCATCTTGGAGAAAGGTGAGTGATAGCCAGCTGGAGAAAGAATGGGTCCCATCCAGTTGCTGGGTTGCTCGCCCCTCCCTTGAATGGCGCTGAGTTTTTGATGGCTTTGGGCAGATTCATGGTCTGTCAAGATAGCCAGGGGGAACTTCCCTGTTCAGTTGCTGGGGAACAGATGCAGGCTAGGACTGTGTTGTCTTCATGCTGTGCTTGGAGGCTTCCTAGGCCTTCCTAGGCCTACAATATATTATATTGTATTGGCAACCTTCAGTCTCAAAAGACTCTGGTATCGCGCTCTGAAAGGTGGTTCTGGCACAGCGTCTAGTGTGGCTGAAAAGGCCAATCCGGGAGCGACAATCCCTTCCACACCGGAAGCAAGTGCAGTCTGTCCCTGGTCTGTCTCCCTGGCTGTGGGCCTTCCTTCTTTGCCTCTTTGCCTCAGCCTGTTGTCCAAGTGTCTCTTCAAGCTGGGAAAGGCCATGCTGCACAGCCTGTCTCCAAGCTGGTCGCTCAGAGGCCAGGGTTTCCCACCTGTTGAGGTCCATTCCTAACTTTGGGGCTGGTCCAGCAAGGCTCTTACGCCCTTAAGGGTAAGTCAATGATAGGTGGAATCAGAGCTGCGAAGGATAGAAAACCCTTTGAGTTGAACTCCTGAATTCCAAGTCCTGCTGGAGCTTGTGTGCCACTGAGCATAAAGCTTGGTCTGGCCCAGGTGTGAGTCTCCTGAAGGTGCCCACGTGGCTGGCTCAGACCAGAGAGGAACCCTCTTGCCTGCTAAGCTCCAGCTGCTCTTTCATGCCTCCTTTCCTGCCCCACAGAGGTTGCTGACTGCCAGAGTCCCTGCAGAGAGACCTATGAGCTGGTCGCCCTGGGGACGGGAGACGTTTCTTACGAAGGCTGGCTGGAGTTCAGTGGTCGGAGAATGCACGACATGCATGGGCTGGTGGTGGCCCGCAGAGCACTGATCAGGTAAGGTGCTCCTTCCTCACTTTGACATGTAGTTTCAGATTTATCAGGATGACTAAGGAAGTGCTGGGGACAGGAAGCTGGTGGGTGTGGGAGAATGCTTTCGTTTCAGAGATCCACCATGCCTGGAAACCACTAAAAGTTTTTTCTTTCTAATCCCAGATGTAGGAAGGGACTGGCTGTTGTTACTCAGTTGGAAAAATCATTCTGCACTTGCTCAGAAGCTCTCTCCTTGCATGCTGCCTTGCATGTTCTAGAGTTCTGTTACTGAAAAGAGGTGGGGGGTGGACCTGGGAGAGGGCTAGTCAGGTATAACCACTATTCCCCCCCCCCGCCCCGGAGCAAGCAACAAGTTTGCAGAACATGTTTGACGAGGGATTGCTTCCACAGTTACCTGAATACAGTGTGTGTTGGAAGTTGTGTTATAAGAGTGGTTTACAACCTGGGGGTTGTGAGCTAATTTCAGGGGGTCCTGGAGAGTTTTTACTATCATAGATGCACTTGCACAACATTTAAAAAGTTGCATTTTTGCAGCATTTTCAAGGAACCTCCAAACAGAGAAATATGTTTTTGAAAAACAAGAAGCCAAAATGATATCACTTGCTGCTTAATGACATCACTTCCAGCACTGCTGGCACAATGATGTCACATCTTGCTTAAGGACATCACTTCTGCTTAAGATCTGGGGGGGGGGAGGGTTCCAACAGGTTGTCTTGCCTAAAAAGAGGGTCCCCGTGCTGAAAATGTTGGGAACTACTGTATTAAAAGAAAAAAGAAAAAATGTTCAGATTGTAACCCTGTGTCATATTCCAAGGCACTTGACGGTTGATAGTGAAGGGGGAAGAGGAAATAGGAATAGCCTCAGAGAATATATTCTGACCCTCTAGTTGTCTTAGGCTCTGTCTTTAACCAGAACCATCCTGTATTCATGAGGGCTGGAAACTTGGCACTTTATTTTTAAATGAAAACCAGGATTCTCAAAAGCCTGAAAAAAGAGCACACCAAGGCTGTTTCTGTCCTGCTCAGTGAGTGCTGCTGTTTCCAGACAGATCCCTTTGTGATGCCTGCTCAGTAGGCTTATGGGAAGCTCATGTTTGTTTCACCAGGACATGCACAGAACTTTCTCATGGATGGAGCCTTGTAGGCCAGATCTGTGTCTCTCCCAGTCTGTGTCCCTCAATGGTGTCCAGAATCTGACCACTGAGTTGTCTGCCTCAGAGTTCATGGTGAGAGGGCTTCCCTCTTCCTGTGTGGTTCACATTCCATCCCTTCTCCCCAGGTACTTCTACAAGCAGCTCCTCATGTGCTGCAGCCAAGACCCAGATGCCTTGGAGAAGTGCATCTTCTGCCGCGCAGAGGACGGGGTGCACATGGCCCTGAAACCGAAGGTCTTTTTGCATCTCTACCTGAACTGTGCACCCAGGGGAGTTTCAGCGAACTTTCAGTGAGTGCCACGTGTGGATCAGGGTAGGATTTGATGTGATTTGGGGTTGGGAAGGGCTGGGTTGGCGGCCTGGTGGGGCTTGCACTGCACCTCCCCACCTGAGCTGAAAGGTGGTTAAAAAAACACAGCAGGCCGACAATGATCATCATGAGGATAGAGATGGACAACAATTCTTTTCAAGGGAGTTGAAACTGGTTTGAGACGCATCTTGCAAGGTGTCTGCTTCTTTGTTCTGGCCCATTCAGATGGGTTTTTGAAACGCACAAACCTGAGGAGCCTGTTTTTCCACACTTTGAATATATGAAGCTACCTTTACACCAAGTCAGACCTTCAGTCCATGACTGGCTGACTTTCAAGCAGAGTGCCTCTCCCAGCCTTCCCTGGAGATGCTAAGAAAACTGAAAGCCCTTTATGTGAAGCAGGTGTTCTGCCACTCACCTGTGTCCCCTCCCCATCCTATTCCCACTGAGGCAAGGCCATGAAAGCCATAAGCCATTATGTTTATGGATGTTTATAGTTAAATTAGTTTAAAACAAAATGTTATGTTTATATGTTTAGCATTTCACAAACAAATATTAAGAAATAAGAGAAGTTTTTATATGTATAGCAATGCTTATATGTTTGGGAAAAAAAACATTTTTCTGGTCTTTGTCTGCAAAATTGCAAGCAGGCAGTAAATCAGTCTCAAGGAATTCCAAGGACAAGATAATGGTTCAGGCTTCAAAGCACTGTTTGTGAAAAGAAGCTGAATTTTCCATCTGTCAGGCTAATTGGTAGTATGATAAATGAACACTAAACTGAACAGATGAAAACACATAGGAAAAGGCTTTTTCCAGATTTAAACCTTTTGTTCCATTTTAAACAAAAATACAGTATTAAATAAAGACTGGGAAGAGTTATAAACACCATAGCATTACAGAAGTGCAGAATAAACATGCCAGCATGCCAGTAGTTCTTTAATGCCTCAATAATTGTAGAGATTGTTTTTTAAAAAATGTAATCAACATATATAAAGGGACAGTAATGAGTTTTAGCTGTTAGAATAGTTTAATCAAAGCATGAAATACACAGAAAGAGGAGAGTTATTAAGTTTTACTTAAAGCCACAAGTTTGAAAATGTAATTCAAATCTAACTTTCAAAGGCAGAAGTCTGGCAGAAGTTAATTAACAAGGAGACACTAGAACTCTTATCTTAAGAAAAGCATTCCAACTCTATAGACTCAAGGCCCCACCTGTCACTCTAATTGGAACTAGAGAAATATACAACTTAAAGTGAGATTAGATACAACATACAGAGAACTAGGGGGAGGCAGGAAGCAGGATGTACCTGCACCAATTAATCAAGAAGCCGATATCTCTTGGCACTTGTAATAATAAATTATAAATAATAAATTGTAACTTGTAATAATAAATTATTGCAAGAAGCGAGAAAACTAGACGTTATACACAGGTTAGAGGCATTTTAATGGGAAAGAAGGCCTTGGCAGAGACAGTAAATCTGTTGCTAATTAAAATAGTTTTCCAAGATACAGACATCAGCAGAAACAGCTGGACAGGAATAAGATAATATGAGAAAGCCCCTAATTAGCAAACATTCCTGAGAACCTCTGTCAGAGCTAAACGCTGGCAGGAGAGGCTAGATTTAATTGAAATAAAGAGAAAGGTTTCTTAAACTCCATATTTACAATAAGAAGTTAGTTTGTCTTGTATTAAATATAATTATACCACTATGCATCACAATAACAAAGTCACATAAAGAGAATTAATAGAGGGAAGACAAAAGGCTTAGTTTAACCAGTGATTGACGAGACCAGACAGAAAGGAATTTGAAAAGATAGAACTGGTGATCAGAGATAAGCACACCAGTTCTATAATAAATGAGTAAACAATGCCATCTAGTGGTTGTTGGAAACAGTGTTTTCTATATGTCTCAATGTAAATTTTGGCTATATTTGGAATCTGTAACTTGGAACTAACCAATCAAATGTTTGTAAATTTATCTGTAACCAATCCTGAGAAAGCCCCCATCTCTGATGTCGCACATCAGCCAATGAAATGGAAGACTCCTCAAACAAAGGAGCCAGAACTGAATATAAGGGAGAGGCACACACTGGAAAATTTCTTTTCTCTGAGAGCTCTGAGAGTTCCACATAGCTCTCATTACTCTCTTCATTTTGGACAGGAGTCCCTGAGAAGCCCGTTGCTTGCAACGAAATAAAGCTTGCAGACAATCACCACTCTTGCCTACTGAGTTTGCTTTTGAACTTTGCTCTTGACCTTGCAACACCACCTGCTTTCTGACAGCTAGGCAGCGCAATGCCCGATCTTGTCTGATCTCGGAAGCTAAGCAGGGTTAGGCCTGGTTAGTACTTGGATGGGAGACCGCCTGGGAATACTGGGTGCTGTAGGCTTATACCATGATCTCGGAAGCTAAGCAGGGTCAGACCTGGTTAGTACTTGGATGGGAGACTGCCTGGGAATACTGGGTGCTGTAGGCTTATACCATGATCTCGGAAGCTAAGCAGGGTCAGGCCTGGTTAGTACTTGGATGGGAGACCGCGTGGGAATACCGGGTGCTGTAGGCTTATACCATAGTCTTTCGAGACTGAAGGTTGCCAACCAACCAGGCAGCGCAGGCTTAAATCCAGGGCACTTTTGTTGGGGCTAACTTGATGCATTTTCAAACAGGAATCCTGTTATGAGGATGCGGAAGAGAAAGGGCTGGCAGTGATTTTCACCCTTGCTTCAACTTAAAGTGGCAGAGTGGATTGATTTACATATCCAAGAAATAGGCCAGTTTAAAGATACTTAAATAAAACATTTCTTTATATATTTGCCAGACAAGAGATTCTGTGTTAGAGGAAAGGTCAGTGTCTGTGGTCTTTGGTGGTCAACTCGTAATAAATATTTATAATCAAAGTACCAGCTCTGAGCCACTGGCAAAGGCTCAGATGGTATAGAATGGGGTGAAAGGTCACCTGGATGAATCAGAGGATGACCCCTGTAGTGGCTTTCCCAGTCCTTGCTACCATAGCAGAGTGCAGGTGCATAAGGGATTATACATTTACATGAATTCCAAGCCTGTTTTTCAGCAGAGAAACTGACCATAATTGAGGTTTTAAAAATTGGATTCAAAATTTTATACCCCTTCCCTTTATCTTGAAAACCTTTGATATTCATCCCTCTTGCACAGTGGTACATGTGAGGTTCCCAGCCCTGGGGAACTCTCCATGCCCTGGCTGGACCCAGACTAGTGTAGCTTTAGCCAGGTCACTCGACTGTGTGCCTCTCGGGCTGTGGCCTGGAACCTTTCACCTGCGAGCTGCCCCTGGTTCCTGCACACATCCTTCTTTTGCCTGCAGGGACACATTGGTGCAGCCACGTCGATCGCTTGAACTCCACATTGACGTTAAGGGTGCTCTCAGGCCCGTCTCATCCTGCTGCCCTAGTGCTGCCTACACCTCTTGCCTCTCTGGAAGTGACAAGCTGACCCGCTGGAGCGTCCTGGGGGTCCAGGGCGCCCTCCTCAGCCACTTCATCCACCCTGTCTACATCACCAGCCTTGTCCTGGGTAAGTTACGGATGTCCACACAGAGTCCCTTGAAGGACTCCTGGCATGATGCTATCAGTTCCCGAAGTGAAGAAACTTACGCTCCAGATCTACCGTATTTTTCGCTCCATAAGACGCACCTGACCATAAGACGCACCTAGTTTTTAGAGGAGGAAAACTTACTTTTAAAGTAAGCCTGCCCTCCCCCTTTGGCGCCTACGCAAATGAGGACCTTGCCCCCGGTGCGGACCTTGCCCCCTTTGTTCTCCGCCTGCCCTCCCCCTGTGGCGTCTGTGCAAATGAGGACCTTGCCCCCAGTATTCGCTCCATAAGACGCACACACTTCCCCCCCCCACTTTTTTAGGGGGGAAAAGTGTGTCTTATGGAGCAAAAAATACGGTATATAGCGTGGGGGAGGGGGGTTAGTCAAACTTGCTTAACGTAAGAGCCACACATGATAAACTTCAGATGTTTGAAAGCTGCAGTATTTAAGAAGCAGTTACATTCTTAAATATATTTACTCACTGTGAACACTAAATTTGCATTGGATTAAGTGGATTAATAGTGGACACTCATTTGGAAATTTCTCACTTTCCTGTTCTATTAATCATGATAACTTAGATCATGTTGACCTCTCGTATTTGCTGCCTTCTCCCCACAATGACCTTTCTCTCTGTTAATTAAATGTTCTAGCTGACTCCCATCAAGACCATTTTGCCCTCAACCAGGCCATCAACGGCCGACTGCAGCTGGGGCCTGAGGATGGCTTGCCAAAACCTTACAGGCAGAACGAGGTGCATCTCTTCCCGGGCCCCGGCGTGGCCCCTCTTGACGTGCCCCCAGAATGTCACTCCTTGAGCCTCAACTGGTGTGGTGGAGACGAGATACTGGAACTTGTGGACGGGGCTGTGGGGAAGGCAGCACGGGAGTGAGTTGGGGACCCTGAGGCGGGGGTGGGGGCACGCCGGGCCTGTGGGGGCGCACGAGGAGGTGTGTTTTGTCAGGAATCACTCCTGGTTTATTGCAGGCAAGCTTATTTATAAGCCAAATTCTGCAGCTTCTCACAAAGCATAGCCAGTTTTTGCAAATTATGTGTTTGCAAATTTATACATGTGCTAATGAGTCAATCACATTTATTCTGGAGAGAATAAGATCAGAGAATAAGACCAGATGGTGTGTGATGTGTCTCCCTGAAACTTCTATCCTTCTGCTGTGTTTTTGGCAGCCTAAACAGGAGCTGATTGAGAATCATCAACTTGATAGTGTGTTTCACGATAATTTGTTGATGTCAAATTTTGTATTGAGTTTGGGAGTCTGTGCACATTTGGGAAGCTGAGTTGGGAAGCTGTGAAGGATGATAATACCCAAAGCATTTGGAAGTTCTATTTAGCCCCCATCCTTGAATCCTGACTGCATACTGTATATTTTAAAGATGTACACATGACAACTGAAATGGTCATTTTTTTAAAGTTATATTTTACCATGTTGCACGTAGGAAGTAGTCACTTTCTGGGTTCTCTGGCCGGGTTATGCTGGGAGGATGCCTTGTCTTTCAGGAGTCTTTGCATTGTTCTTGGGGTCGATGTTGAGTCACACAAGAGCACTCCTATGAATCTCTCTTCCCTCCACCAGCATTTTGAATCCATCAGATCAGTACCGCCCCAGTCGGCTTTGCAAGGCTGCCATGCTGCAGTCCTTCCGGAAGGTGGCGAAGGAGATAGCGAGAGAGGACCTGGTGATGCTGCCCACATACCACAAAGCCAAAGTGAGTCTTGCAGTACTCAGGCAGAATGAGCCTGTCTTTGATTGCACTGGTTTTTCTTTTGTGCTGGATGTGGAGTCTTCCTTGTCTTCAGTCTTCCTTGTCTCCAGTCTTCCTTGTAAATATTTCTTTAGAACAGTGTTTCCCAGTCAAGACCCACGGGTGAGTTGCAAACTGATTTTTGCTGGGTCACGAAGTGCTGAGCAGAGCTTCCAATGTAAACACAGATGATGGCAAGGTCAGATAACTCATTATCTCAAGCCCTGATGTTCAAAAATCAGACAGCTGCTAATTACTCAGCAAACAGCTCAGCTACTGGAGTTTGCAAGACAGCTGCTAACTGCCCTGCAAAAGAGCTGAGTAGCTATTTTGCAAACTGCAGGAGCGAAGTTCTTTGCAGAGCAATTAGAAATTATTTTGCATACTGCAGGAGCTAATTGCCCTTCAGAGAGCTCAGCTTCTGCTGTTTGCAAGCACGTGTAAATTTAGAGAAATAATAAATGTGTCTTAGTTGATGCCTCTTAATAAAGAATTTTTTTAAAAAACCAGAATATTTTGTTTACTTTTCTGGGGAGAAATGGGAAAGGAAGAAGGGGAGCATTCATTACACGACATCCCCAGTTACTTCTGAGTTGGGAGGCCAGATGTGACGCTACAAACAGCGGAAAGAGGCTCAGCGCGAGTGGGTGGGCTTTTTCAAGCATGTGAACACCACACGCTGGAGCTCTGCACGCCAAACCTCCTACTGCTGTTTGCAGTCTTGCTGCCAGGCAGTGGGTGCCCCCTGAGAGCCGCGCATACCACTGGACAGCACCTCAAGTGCCACTGCTTGTACGCATACCATCAACTGAAAAATGCTGTGTTAGAATTTGCTTCTCTCACCTTTGACTAGGTTCAAGCTGAAGCCTACCAGAATGCCAAGTGCCAGGTCTACAAGCAGCTGCGCTTACACAACTATGGCAAGTGGCCCCAGAAGCAGCTGGTGGACATCTTTGCCAGCTAGGCTGGCCTGGCAGAGAAGCAGCTGCCTGCAGACGGAAGACTTTCCAGGTACAAGATGCTGTAGGTTGTCTTTTGCCAAGCAGACAGAAAGCTCTGAATAATGTTGGTTTGGGGGGGGGAGGAGGGGAAGAAGGTGGAACTAGCAGGAAGTATTTAATGTCACTGTTTCTGGGAAGGAGAGGCTTGAGGATATTGCCTGTTCTCTTTGTACTCACTGTGTGTGTGTGTGTGTGTGTGTGTGTGTGTGTGTACACCAGTGCAGCATTTGATATGCACGTGCATCTCACATTGGTGTGAGAAGGACACTGTGTGTCAGACACTGCTGTATCCTTCTGGAAAGGTTGCCAGTTTTCCTGTTTCTAAAAAAATTGGACTTGTTCATCTCCAAAAGTCTTCTTGTTTTGTTGCTGATGTTTCACTGTTTGTGTTTGTTTGTACATCTTCAGGATTGTGTTTTAACTTCTTGCTTTTTTGTAGTTGAAAGTCTTGCTTGTTTCAACAGCTAACAACAGGCTCCAGAGAAGGAACCCCATCCTGTGAAACAAAACCACAATCTGATCCCCCCCGCCCTGCTTCCTCCCCAGTCTTCAGGGCTCCCACCTGGTTTTGGGGAGTTATCAAGAGAGAAGCTGACATGTCTGGGTACTTAATCCAGGCCTACTTTCCAGCTGGGACTTCACTGTTTTGTATTTGTAAATCTGTGTATTGGCTGTTGCTTCCTTGGCAGGATAGTTACAGGCCTGCCGACTTAGTAAAGACATATTGAGCTTGGGACTTGTGTGTGTGGCTGCTTGTTCAAACTGAAGCAGTGCTGGGGTTTTGTGAACTTGTGTCTTGAGTCAGAAAAGGTTGTCCAGTAAGGCAAAGCTGCTGCTGCTGCTCCCACAAGTCAGTCCCTGGATTCAAGGTCTGCCTTGACTGACTCTTCTGAGCATTGGCTGGCTTGACCCCATGACCTTTTTGATGCTGGGGGTGCCTCCCCCCAATGGTGTTGCATTTCACAAGGCTGCTTATGGATTTTTTAAAGTCACAGCTACAATGGCCACTCTACGCCCCCTTTTGGGGATGGCCAAAATTGCAAGGAAATACCTCCTTGATTAGGGCTTGCCATCCATGGGACTGTAATGGCCTTTTGCAGACTCAGGAAATCTGCATCTGGTTTGAAGAAAACCTCTTTGACCAGAGTTGTTGTATTCATAATAACCGAATAAGTTCTTGCTCAGCATATCAAAAGGAGGGTGTTGCCAGTCAGTTACCAGGGCAACATGTCCCTCCTTTGACCCCTGTCAATATAGGGCAGGTGAAGTTGAAATTGAGGTTTTATGAGAGCTGCTGCACCCCCTGCAGCTTGCTTGGGCTTCCCTCAGTGGCCAAGCCCCACCCTGAGTGTTCCAGAAAGGGGTGGTGGGCAGTGATGGAAGATGGGTCAGCAGCAGGCCCCCAGCGAGGATTCTAGAGGTGGGGGGGGGGGCGACTATTTTCTCAACGGGGGCAATGATGTCAGGTATCTACACTGGTGGGCAAAATGAAAGGATAAGTCTGGAGAAACATCAAATACCTGTAACTCCTCCAAATTTCATGAAGAGAAAATGATGTGGTTTTTTTTTTAAAAAAAGATGCATTCATTATCTGTAAAGCCATGTAACAATAATTTGCATAGAATAAATGCATCTCTGCATGCAATGGAAAATGTATTTCTATACATAGAAATAACATGCAACATAGCCTTTTATTTACACACCAGTGCAATACACAGGCTTGCAATCCTGCAAAAGTAAAACATATCGCTGTGATGCAGGTAGTATTTACTTGTATTGAAAGTGCCTATTTAACACCTATTTAACACCTATATAGCACCTATATAATGCCTATCTAGAGCCTATGCAACACCTATATAGCGCCTATCTAACACCTATAGGCACCTATCTAACACCTAGGGCAGCATGGCCTTTCCCAGTTTGAAGAGACACTTGGCCAACAGACTGAGGCAAAGAGGCAAAGAAGGAAGGCCCATAGCCAGGGAGACAGACCAGGGACAGATTGCACTTGCTCCCGGTGTGGAAGGGATTGTCACTCCCGGATTGGCCTTTTCAGCCACACTAGACGCTGTGCCAGAACCACCTTTCAGAGCGTGATACCATAGTCTTTCAAGACTGAAGGTTGCCAATACAAAAACACCTATATAACGCCTATCTATAACCTATCTAGCACCTATCGAACACCTATATAATGCCTACCTAGCACTATTTAGCATCTATCTAGCACCTATCTAACACCTATATAGTGCCTAACACCTATTTAACGCCTATATAGCACCTATCTAGCGCCTATATGCCTATTATATAACACATATAATGCCTATTATATAACACCTATATAATGCCTGTCTAGCACCTATCTAGCGCCTAACACCTATATCACCTATCTAGCACCTATCCAACACCTATATAGCGCCTAACACCTATCTAGTGCCTATCTAGCACCTATTTAATGCCTATATAACACCTATCTAGCACCTATATAGCGCCTATCTATCACCTATCTAATGCCTATATAACACCTATCTAACACCTATCTAGCACCAATCCTATATAGCGCCTATCTGGAGCCTATCGAGCGCCTATCTAGTACCTGTATAACACCTATATAGCGCCTATCACCTATCTAGCACCCATGTAGCACCTATATAACGCCTATCTAGTACCTCTATAACACCTATATAGCGCCTGTCTAGCACCTATCCACCTATCTAGCACCTATATAGCGCCTATCTAGCACCAATCTAACACCTAACACCTACATAACGCCTATATAGCACCTATCTAGTGCCTATCTAGCACCTATATAATGTCTATCTAGCACCTATCTAGTGCCTAACACCTATATAATGCCTATCTAATATAATTATATTATAGATAGATATATCTATCTATATAATTACAACTAGTACAGAACGCGGCTGCTCGTGTGGTTGCCGGGGCACGTCAGTTTGACTCTGTCGAGCCGTTGCTCCGGCGGCTACACTGGTTGCCGGTTCTGTTCCGGGCCTAATTCAAGGTGCTAGTTTTGACTTTTAAAGACCTTTACGGCTCGGGTCCGGGGTATTTGAGGGACTGCCTCCTTCCCTACAATCCGGCCCGTGCTCTTAGATCTTCTGGGGGGAGCCCTTTTGACTGTGCCGCCACTAAGAGATGTGAGAGGGGCGGCGGCCAGGAAGAGGGCCTTCTCAGTGGTGGCCCCCGAACTGTGGAGTACCCTCCCCTTAGAACTGAGAACTGCTCCCTCGTTACTAATGTTTCGGCGTGGACTGAAGACCTTTTTATTTCAAAACGCTTTTAATTGTTCACAGGCTGTCTGGCGTTCTTGCTTTTTATATGAAAATCCACGGGGTTTGTTTTGTTTTTAGCTTTTTAATTATTGTAAACGGTTTTTAACTGTTTTTCATGTGGTATTTTTAAATTGTTAGCCGCCTTGTGTGCCCGTTGGGCAAAAAGGCGGGGTACAAATTAATAAAATAATAATAATAATAATAGTATCTAGCACCTATATAATGCCTATCCAACACCTATCTAGCGCCTATCTAGCACCTATATAGCGCCTATCTAGCACCTACATAACACCTATATAGCGCCTATCTAGCACCTACAAAACACCTATCTAGCATCTACATAACACCTATCTAATGCCTATCTAGCACCTACATAACACCTATATAGTGCCTATCTAGCACCTACATAACGCCTATATAGTGCCTATCTAACGCCTATCTAGCACCTACATAACACCTATATAGTGCCTATCTAGCACCTACATAACACCTATCTAGCGCCTATCTAGCACCTATATAACGCCTATCTAGCACCTACATAACACCTATCTAGCGCCTATCTAGCACCTACATAACGCCTATATAGTGCATATCTAACGCCTATCTAGCACCTACATAACACCTATATAGTGCCTATCTAGCACCTACATAACACCTATCTAGCGCCTATCTAGCACCTATCTAACGCCTATCTAGCACCTACATAACACCTAACTAGCGCCTACATAACGCCAATATCGTGCCTAGCACCTATGTAACGCCTATATAGTGCCTATCTAACGCCTATCTAGCACCTACATAACACCTATCTAGCACCTATCTAGCACCTACATAATGCCCATATAGTGCCTATCTAATGCCTATCTAGCACCTACATAACACCTATCTAGCGCCTATCTAGCACCTACATAACACCTATCTAGCGCCTATCTAGCACCTATCTAACGCCTATCTAGCACCTACATAACACCTATCTAGCGCCTACATAATGCCTATATAGTGCCTATCTAGCACCTACATAACGCCTATATAGTGCCTATCTAGCACCTATCTAACGCCTATCTAGCACCTACATAACACCTAACTAGCGCCTACATAATGCCTATATTGTGCCTATCTAGCACCTACGTAACGCCTATATAGTGCCTATCTAACGCCTATCTAGCACGTACATAACACCTATCTAGCACCTATCTAGCACCTACATAATGCCCATATAGTGCCTATCTAATGCCTATCTAGCACCTACATAACACCTATCTAGCGCCTATCTAGCGCCTACATAACACCTACCTAGCGCCTATCTAGCGCCTATCTAGCACCTACATAACACCTATCTAGCGCCTATCTAGCACCTATCTAACGGCTATCTAGCACCTACATAACACCTATCTAGCGCCTACATAATGCCTATATAGTGCCTATCTAGCACCTACATAACGCCTATATAGTGCCTATCTAGCACCTATCTAACGCCTATCTAGCACCTACATAACACCTATTTAGCGCCTATCTAGCACCTACATAACACCTATCTAGCGCCTATCTAGCACCTATCTAATGCCTATCTAGCACCTACATAACACCTATCTAGCGCCTACATAACGCCTATATAGTGCCTATCTAGCACCTATCTAACGCCTATCTAGCACTTACATAACACCTATCTAGCGCCTATCTAGAACCTACATAACACCTATCTAGCACCTATCTAACGCCTATCTAGCACCTACATAACACCTATCTAGCACCTACATAACACCTATCTAGCGCCTATCTAGCACCTATCTAACGCCTATCTAGCACCTACATAACACCTATATAGCGCCTACATAACGCCTATACAGTGCCTATCTAGCACCTATCTAACGCCTATATTGTGCCTATCTAGCACCTATCTAGCGCCTATCTAGCACCTACATAACACCTATCTAGCGCCTATCTAGCACCTATCTAATGCCTATCTAGCACCTACATAACACCTATCTAGCGCCTACATAACGCCTATATAGTGCCTATCTAGCACCTATCTAATGCCTATTTAGCACCTACATAACCTATCTAGCGCCTATCTAGCACCTACATAGTGCCCATATAGTGCCTATCTAATGCCTATCTAGCACCTACATAACACCTATCTAGCGCCTATCTAGCACCTACATAACACCTATCTAGCGCCTACATAACGCCTATATAGTGCCTATCTAGCACCTACATAAAGCCTATATAGTGCCTATCTAGCACCTATCTAGCGCCTATCTAGCACCTACATAACACCTATCTAGCGCCTATCTAGCACCTACATAACACCTATCTAGCGCCTATCTAGCACCTATCTAACGCCTATCTAGCACCTACATAACAACTATCTAGCACCTACATAACACCTATCTAGCGCCTATCTAGCACCTACATAACACCTATCTAGCGCCTATCTAGCGCCTAAATAACACCTATCTAGCGCCTACATAACGCCTATATAGTGCCTATCTAGCACCTATCTAACGCCTATATAGTGCCTATCTAGCACCTATCTAGCGCCTATCTAACACCTACATAACACCTATCTAGCGCCTGTCTAGCACCTATCTAATGCCTATCTAGCACCTACATAACACCTATCTAGCGCCTACATAACACCTATATAGTGCCTATCTAGCACCTACATAACACCTATATAGTGCCTATCTAACGCCTATCTAGCGCCTATCTAGCACCTACATAACACCTATCTAGCACCTACATAGCGCCTATATAGTGCCTATATAACGCCTATCTAGCACCTACATAACACCTATCTAGCGCCTATCTAGCACCTACATAACACCTATCTGGCGCCTATCTAGCACCTATTTAACGCCTATCTAGCACCTACATAACACCTATCTAGCGCCTACATAACGCCTATATAGTGCCTATCTAACGCCTATCTAGCACCTACATAACACCTATCTAGCACCTATCTAGCACCTACATAACGCCCATATAGTGCCTATCTAACGCCTATCTAGCACCTACATAACACCTATCTAGCGCCTATCTAGCACCTACATAACACCTATCTAGCGCCTATCTAGCACCTATCTAACGCCTATCTAGCACCTACATAACACCTATCTAGCGCCTACATAACGCCTATATAGTGCCTATCTAGCACCTACATAATGCCTATATAGTGCCTATCTAACGCCTATCTAGCGCCTACATAACACCTATATAGTGCCTATCTAGCACCTACATAACACCTATATAGTGCCTATCTAACGCCTATCTAGCGCCTATCTAGCACCTACATAACACCTATCTAGCACCTACATAACACCTATATAGTGCCTATCTAACGCCTATCTAGCGCCTATCTAGCACCTACATAACACCTATCTAGCACCTACATAACACCTATATAGTGCCTATCTAACGCCTATCTAGCACCTACATAACACCTATCTAGCACCTATCTAGCACCTACATAGCGCCTATATAGTGCCTATATAACGCCTATCTAGCACCTACATAACACCTATCTAGCGCCTATCTAGCACCTACATAACACCTATCTAGCGCCTATCTAGCACCTATTTAACGCCTATCTAGCACCTACATAACACCTATCTAGCGCCTACATAACGCCTATATAGTGCCTATCTAACGCCTATCTAGCACCTACATAACACCTATCTAGCACCTATCTAGCACCTACATAACTCCCATATAGTGCCTATCTAACGCCTATCTAGCACCTACATAACACCTATCTAGCGCCTATCTAGCACCTACATAACACCTATCTAGCGCCTATCTAGCACCTATCTAACGCCTATCTAGCACCTACATAACACCTATCTAGCGCCTACATAATGCCTATATAGTGCCTATCTAGCACCTACATAATGCCTATATAGTGCCTATCTAACGCCTATCTAGCACCTACATAACACCTATCTAGCACCTATCTAGCACCTACATAACGCCTATATAGTGCCTATATAACGCCTATCTAGCACCTACATAACACCTATATAGCGCCTATCTAGCACCTACATAACACCTATCTAGCACCTATCTATCTGTTCCAGAACAGCTGCATCACTACAGGAAAGCCCTGCACCAGTTGCCACCTAGATTAGCAACAGCCAGAGAGCAGCACTTGCAAAGCGGGTCGCAATGCCCCCGCAGGCTCCTGTGCAGAGGTGGCCCGAAAAGCAACCTTGCTATGGATGGCACAGGGCTTTTAAGGGTGAAACCAGCACAAAGGGTGCCCAGTGGAGCTGCACCTGTTCTGTACTGGCTGAATCTCTGGGATGGACTTCCAGGGCAGCCCCCGCTAGGCACAGGCTGCAGCAGTCTGCCCTGGCCTGACAAATGCATGTAGGGCAGAGACCCACTCTTGGTCTTCTCTAGGGAGGCCACTTGGTTTCTTCCTAAACAAAGCCCTAAAGCTGCAGGCAGACATTCAGTGCCAGTAGCCTCCCTCTGGTCTAGCAGGCCCCATCCTTGTCCACTCAGGGTAGAGAAGAGCAGAGCAGAGCCTGACCTCCCTGGCACAGTCCTTGGGTAGCTGTGTTCCCTTTTGCTACTGAATGAGTCTGGAACTTTGTCCTGCCTCTTCTCGACTCCCTTGAGCAGCTGAAGGGCAGCCCTGGTTGGGCTCCTGCTGATGGGCAGTCAGAGGCCATTCTTGCTGCTGCTGGAATTGGAGAACTTCCAGGGTGGATGGAGGGGGCAGGGACTGTCTTGCCTTTGCCATCAAGAGGCACCTGGACACCTGGCATGTGCTCACTTGCAGCTTGGGTGGCAGGAGAACTTTACCCCTGAGCTCAAAGGTCACTTGGCCTCTGTTAATGGTAGACCAGAGAGCCTGCTGAGTGCCTTGAACTGCCCAGCAACTCTGGAGCTGGAAGAGGTTGCAAGAGAACTGGGTGATTTGTTGGGGAGGGGGCTGGTGGCTAGGCAAGCTGGCAATAGGTCAAAATGGTCTGGTTTCTCTGCACTGCAGAACTAGAGGACCCCTTGCCCACTGCTTCCTGATGAAGCATACACTGGGAGGAAGAGGCTATGCCCGAGGGTGCCGGCTTGATTGCTTGGCATCTGCTACCTGCCCCAACTCCCCCTTCTCACTGACAGTTTCTCAGGAGCTCACTGGCTGTGAGAGGTCTTCTGGAAGTGGGAGGGAGGCAATGCCAGCTGCCGCTCTTGAGCTCTGCATCAAGTGTGATGGTTCAGACCTGTGAGCCAGAAGGCAACAGCAGTGCTCCTGAGCATTTGCAGAGTGCAGCTTTTGTTCCTGAGGCATCGCTGTCTCCTACAGCCGTTTAGCTGCCATAGGCATTTCAAGACAGGCTTGAGCCCTGGCTGAAGGAGGGAGAGACGCTCGGGTGGGACTCCTGCAGGATGCTCTGGGAAGCCTGCTCTGGCCTCTTGGCCACTTTCGTTTCTAAGCATTCTGAAGGGTTCCTTTAAGTCACGTGTGCTTTGTCTGAGCTCAAGTTCATGATCTTCAGGGCATCGAAAATTTCTGTCTTTAAAGTGTGACAAGATGTCCACTTATTATTATTTTTTAACCCCCACTTGATCAGGACCATGCCCAGGGGAGAAAGCACTTGACTGGTTGGAATGAAATTATTTTGAGCCCCCCCCCCCCCAGCAGCCATCTATTTAGTCTTGTGAAGACCTTCCTGAGGCATTGCCTGTCTGCCAGCAGCCCTAGCCTGACAATCACTTTGCTCACCCTATTTTTACATCCTTTTTTACCATTCCCTATGAGTAATGCAGCTTAAAAAGGGGGAGTGAGGGCTAGTGGCCAGAGTTCCAGGCTGGGCAACCCCCTCACCTGCAAAACGCGCTGGGTGATCACCTCTCAGTGGAGCCCACCTAATGGAACCCACTCCGGCTTATCAGGGTCCCTCTCCCAACAGGGGACCCAAAACTGGATGCGGGATCCCAGGTGAGGTCTGACGAGTCCGATTTGCTCTCCCCCCCACCTGGGATGGCTCCAGAGGAGAGAAGGGGGCGCCGCTTGCAAGCTGCGGGGAGGCTCCCTGCAACTCAGTGCTTTGACCCCCCAGCTACGCCACTGTAGTGTCCCCACCGCCCCACCCAGCATACTGTCCGGCAGTGGCGTAGTTGGAGGGGGCAATACGGCTCCGTTTTACTCCCCCCGCCGGGAAGGGAGGAGCTGTTTGCCCGCCCCGCTAAGCCTCCCCGCCGGACTGAGCGCTCCGCCCCCCTCTAGCTACGCCACCGCTGCCCAGGGCAGGTGCCACCTCTGAAGCAGCCGGACGGGTGTGGCAACGGGAAGGGCCTCACTCCGCTTCTGCTGCAGCTTCTCCTGCCTGGTCCTCCTTCGCTCTGAAGGCGCTGCGAACAGCTGCGGGCTTTTTTTTTCCAACGTCCAATCCGACTCCATTGCAACAGTATCAATGAACGAGCCCACTTCTCTTTCCCTCGCCCCCCGCATCCGGTGTGACTCCAGCTTCTCTCCAGCGCGTCTTAGCCAATCAGGAGCGGGGGGCGCGGCCTGCCGCTTGTTTGTTCCATCGCCCTGTCAGTCTTTGCTGCAGGGATTCGTCCCCGTCCTCCCACGGCATGCAAATGAGGCGCCCGAGCGAGCCTCCCCATTGGCCGACGGAGCCTCCTCCCCGCCCACGCAGGGCGAATGTAGCCATCTCACACTGGCAGAAGCGGCGAGATGCGATCGCCGAGCGGGGACGGAGACATGCCGGCTCCTGATTGGCCGCGCGCCGCGTTCGGACCCCGCTGATTGGCCCCCGAGGAGCCGGGTATGCAAATGAGGGGGTCCCCAGGGGTCTCCCTGCCGCGGTAGGGGCCTGCCAGCTGCTCCGGGCGCGGAGTTATCCCGGGGTGGCGGGCAAGAGCTTCGGTGGCTCTCGTGACTCAGCCCGGCGGCCGGCAGGGGAGGAAGGGAAGCGGCTCCTGCGTGACTCACGCTCGGCTTCCGCGGCTGCCAGGGAGGGGGAGGAAGCGCCGTCGTCGTGATTCGCTTCGGAGGGGCTGCGGCCCCCGCGCACGACTCGCCCGCAGTCTCGGGCAGCCCCCGTTCCGCCCCTCGGGGCGCCAGACGCCGGACTCTGGTGCAGTGCACGGCTCCCCCCGTCGTGCAAGGAGGGGCGCCGCTTCCTGCACTGCCTCGATGGAGGGAATTGCGCCCCACATTTGCCCCTCCCGTCCCGCCGGGCTGCTTGTGACGCTCTCCGGCTGTTCCACGGTGGGCGCAGGAGGCGCTTGGACGGGGCTTGCTGGCAGCGCCACTTTCCTCCCCCCGTTGTTTGAGGGCCCCCTACTGCGACGTGCGGGTGGGGGGCTGCGGCCAGCCTTCTCCGTCCAGGCGGGGGGCTCTCTTCTTGCACGGTGCCTTCCAGGAGGTCCCCCCGACGGCGTCTGCAGGGGGCTCTCCGGGGCCAGGCTTCGCTCTGAAGAGCATCCCGTGCCCGGGCCCTTGATGGCTCCTGCCCTCCCCTCCCGCGGAAGGAGGAGCTGCTTCCAGGGACGGACGGGCAGCCCCGGGGGAACAGGGGGAGGGGCCTCTCCGGGCTGGGCTCTGGCTGGACTTCGAAGGCCGCACGCCTCTTCCGCCAAGGCAGTGGCGTAGCCAGAGGGGGGTGCCAAGCACTAAGTTTCGCGAAGGTTTGCCCCTAAAGTTGAAGTTCACCCCGTGAGTTGTGAAGTTGCTTTGTGGCCACCTGCTTCCAGGCCCCCCTTGGCTCGTTCTCTAAGCCTTTCTCTGTTTTAAAGGTGGAGGGGGGGTAGTTGGCTATCCTGTGCCTGTTCCATTCCTTGGTTTTAAGGTCACCAGATCAGCCATGTCGCTTGGTTACTTGGGCCTGAATGAGTACATGAGCTACATACACAGAACTATTCTTAAGCCATAGGAGCCAAGTGGCATCTCTGAAGGTCTCTCTTGGGGAGGGCTGGGGCTTTTGCTCCAGGGTTGGCATGGTTCCCCCTCCCACAAGTAGCAGAAGTAGAGCCAGTATGACTTCTCCCCCTTAGCCTGAGCTCACACCCATCTCTATTGAGAGGGTGCCTTCTGAGGCCCTCCATCCTGACCACCTGCCCCCCTTCCTTTCCCAGGAACATGCTGGCCAAAGGCATAAAGCGGAAGCGGAGTGAAGAGGAGGCGGAGCTTCCCACTGCCACACCCTCCAGCTCCCTCTTCAGCATCTCGGTCTCTAAGTTGCACCAGAGCCTTCAACATGTGGAACCCAACCTTCGGCATCTGGTGCTGGTGGCCAACACACTCCGGCGAATCCAGGATGAGATGCAGCCGGACACAGCCCCCTCTGGTCCCCAGCAGCAAGCCCTGGGCAGGGGAGTGACTGTGGCAGGTGGCAGTGTGCCTGCTGAGCACATTCCTGTGGGCACCCTCCAGGGCTCTTGTAGGAGGCCGCCGCTGCCACCGCCTCCATCCCTCACCCCAGTGGATGACCTCCTGCTCTCCAGCATGGACTTTTCTGTCTTCTCAACCATCCTGGAGGACTTGAGCAGCATGGAGGGCTTTGGGGACCCCTTGCAATCTTCCTCTGCCCAGCCGGAAGGTAGCCAGCTTTGTTTGCCAGGTCCGGAGCCTGACCGGACTCCCCACCCTTGCCCTGGCCCCCTGGAGATCCTGGGCCCTGGTGGCTACCTGCTGGAGGAGAGCCTGGAGGGCATCTTTGAGGACATTGACACTTCCATGTATGACTGTGACCTTTGGGCCCCCTCCAGCCTCCCGAGCTTCAAGGAGGCCTTCTCTAGTGCAGAGGAGGAGGAGGAGAAACTGGACTTGGCAGACCTTGACTATCTCATGGATGCGATTGTGGGGGTGCAGGAACCGTGAGGGGGGGGAAGGGGGAAGGATCTTTGCCAAAATGAGTCCACCTTGGTGGACGCAGCAAGTGCACGGACCCCTCCTGGAGCCATCTTTGGTGGTTCGCAGGTGGGAAGTATGCCTGGATCTGCAGCAGCCCAGTCTGCCTGGGGCCAGAGGTGCTCTTCACCAGGCATTGCTGACACTCCTCAAGGTTTCTTCTGTGAAGATGTTCCCTGGGTTGGAGAATGCCATGGTGAAAAAAGACTGGATCCAACCTGAAGGGGGTGATCATGGGAGCAGTTCTGGAGCCCCACTAGAGGATAAAGTGCATGAGCAGAGAAGGCTGGGCTCTGAGTTACTGCACTCACATGTGTGTGTGTGTATGTGTGCCTGTGTATGTGTGTGTCTGCTTGGACTTTGAACTGGTGGGGGCAGTGGAAGGGGGCCATCCCCCCCCCCCGAGACTGAATAGTTGTGAGGTTGAGAGGGTAACATTATCAGGGTGTCAAGGAATAAAAACTGGAGAATCCCCTGCCCCAGACAACGTCAATGTCTTGGTGTCTTTGAAAGGGATCAACGCTCCTCTCCTGCTTGCTGCAGGCCTCTGGGTGGGGCAGACTCTTCCAGAGCCTTCCAGGCCACTGCCTGCCTGTTCTCAGAGAAGCCCTTTCTCCAGCACCCCACTCTCTCCTGCTGTTGTGCACAGGGTGTGTTCCTTGCACAAGGATTTCCCCTGCTCAGCACTGGTGCTCAATGTCCCCAGGCCCCTGGGGCAGGGTGACCAGATGTCATAATCACAAAAGAGGACAAGGCATCCCGGAATGTAGGACATCCAAGCAAAATGTAGGACATGGCAAAGTAAAAGCCAAAAACACTTGTATATTGATTTATGTGGTTAATTTAAACGCTATACTGCTTATTATTAAATTTAAACCTTATTACATATAATTTATTAATTCCAAGAAGGCCATGTGCTACCTGCAGAGGCCTGCTCACAGGGAAAAGGAGGACATTTTCTAGAACACAAGTCTAAAAAAGAGGACGTGTCCTGGAAAAAGAGGATGTCTGGTCACCCTGGTTTCAGCACAAACACAAAAAGTGATGAGCCTGAAGACTTGAATTGAAACGGCCTCTCTGAAGTGGATTCCCCCCTCCCCCTCCAACAGAGAACTGCTGTACAAAGGGCCTCCCAGTGCCTAACTGGGAGTGCTTGTTTTCTAGTTCGGGGCTGTGTAGGAACAAAGCGGGAGGAGGAAATGACAGCAACTCCTATGGCATGACTCAGGCCCTTCGGCATCCGCCCTTGTTGGTCCTGCCCCACTGCCCTAGATTCCTAGGACTCCAGCCTGCCTGCTTCTTCATTGGAGCAGAGGGAGAACCTGACCAAGGTGGCCCGGCCCTGGCCTGGGAGCTCTAGGTGCAAGCAAGCAGAGTGTCTAGTTGGGGGGGATAAGTGGGGGGCCGGTGGGACACTTGGGAGGGCTGAAAATCTCACTGATTTATTTGTGTGGGGGGTGTTATTGCAGGCAGCACCCCCCCCCCAGAATAAAACAGGTGCTTGAGCTGGTAAGGTGGGCACTGGGGAGGGCTGAAAATCTCAGTGATTTTTTGTGTGTGGGGGGTGTTATTGCAGGCAGGCTACAGAGAAAATTCACTTGGTGAAGCAGGGCTGGCTTCCCCTTATTTATCTTTTTCTTTAATTTAATTATTTATAATTATTTTATTTTGCTTGATGATGTCACTTCCAGCCATGACTTCACTTCCGGTGGGTCCTGGACAGATTGCCATTCTAAAAAGTGGGTCCCAGTGTTAAAAGTTTGAGAACCACTGCCTTAACTCAAAACAGGCCAATGAGACATGGGGGGGGGTGACACCCTAGTGACCAAAATTCTGGAAATCATGGCTTTTAGGAATAATAGCATCATGTTATATATATCATCTGATGCAAAATTTCATCCATTGCTTGTGGGGAAATATTGACTGCATTTATTTTTCTGGCTATTATTATTATTCATTCCATGTCATGCCTATTACTATCTCTGTCTCATCTACCTCACAGGGTTGTTGTGAGGACAAACTAAGGGGAGGAACCATGTACACCACCCTGAGCTGCTTAGAGGAAGGGTGGTATAAAAATGTGAATTAATCAATAATTATTAATAATTTATTAATAATTAATTAATTGTGTCATATGGGGTGACAAAAATTTATGGGCCCGGATGTCAAATGACCTAGCTATGCCTCTGCTTGTTGGAAGACTTCAAGTAGAGGCTGGATGGCCACCTGGCAGGGCTGCTGTAGCCTGCGCTGAGCAGGGGTTTGGGCTAGAGGACCTCCAGGATCCCTTCAAACTTTCTGAGGCTAGCCAGGTTAGCATCCCTGCCATAGTCCCTGTTTCCTGGCCTGGTGGAGACTTCTCTCAGAGTGTGAGAGAATGGGATGAGAACTACCAGGAGGACCCAGAGAGGCCTCTGCAGTTTGCTGCCCCCAAGCTTCCCCTTGGCCTGGATGGTAGTGGCAGGAATGGGTGAAGTGCTGACTTGAATCTTCAGGCACAGGAGCCCCTGCCAGAGAAAGGGTGGAGCCTGTTTATTCAATAGCCCCAGAGGGGAGAATGGTTGGTGCCAAAGAGAAAGAAGGCCCACAGCAGTGGCCCAGGAGAGCCCTTCAGGGCAGGCAACAGAAGTACCTGCGCTCTCCCTCCGCTGGTGGAAATAACCACTCTCTGGTGGTGAGGAGGTTAATTTCATCTTTCAGCTAAACGTCAGCCACCCTCATGGCACTATGAATGCAGGGCACTTGCCAGCCATCATCCCTTTTGAGGGGAGCAGCTGTCTCTTGGTTGTGCAAGAGCAGTGCCTGATTTGGTTGGCTATGGCGGTGCTTGGCTATATGATTTGGGGGGGGGGGGCTGCTGTGGGCTAAGAGGGAAGGAAGATGCAGTTGTCAAGACAGTGAGATTTGCTACACCAAAGCCAACTCTCCTATGAGTGAAGGCTTGTGTTGATATTCCCCATTGCTGCAACTTCTCCCACTCCCATAGCTTTGTGCTGAGGAGAGATGCATAGTACAGAAGTTGCACAGCCTCCCCCCTCCACACACACAGGGGGGGGAGGGGAGAGCAATTATGTTCCATTGGATCAGGTCTGTGTAGAAGAGAAAGCAGAAACAGGGCTGCACTGCAATCCTTCCCAGAGCCTACCTCTTAATCTGGGTGCTACCTACTCTTCCAGGTATTTCCCAAACTGCTCCCTAATACTAGGACATCTCTACCCTCTGTGCTTATTTCATAGGGTCATATGATGTGAGAGTTGGAGATTACCTTAGAGGTCAACTAGTCCAACCCCCTGCTCAGTGAAAGCACCTGCTACAGCATCCCTGAGAGATGGCCATCCAGGCTCTGCTTGAACTTATCCAATGAGCCCATGACTGCAGGAGACAGACTGCTCCACTGCTGGGTGATGCTGACAGGGAATCCTTCCTCATGTCAAGCCTGAATTGTTTTCCCTATAGTTTTGACCCTTTGGCTCCAGCTCTGCCCTGCTTGGCTGACACAAAGCTGGCCTGTCTCTCTGTAGAGCTGGATCCACAACTGGGCTGGTGAGTCACTACAAGCCCACAGAACTGGCTGAAGCAGGATTGGGGGGGCTGTGTCTCTTGGGAGTCCTTCCTAAAACTGCCAGTTCTGGTCCAGCAAATCCCCCCCCCCCCGGCCACAGCCCACACATTCTGGTGGAGCCTGATTCCCCTGCTGCTGTGGCTGCTGGATCCTCGGATCCCGTGCTCGTGGGAAATGGCAATTCCCAACAGTGGGGGCTGATGTGACTTACTCTGGGTCCCAGAGTCAGCCCTCGGACAGAGGCTCTGGGGTTAAGGGGAGGCTGCAAATTGGAAGCCAAGATGCTGCTATGGAGGAATCCACAGCGTCTGAGAGCCACAAGAGGGCGCACCTGGCCTGTGAGTGCCCTTTCTCTGCGGTGCTGACACCACCGGTTCTTGGTTGGCAACCTTCAGTCTCGAAAGACTATGGTATAAGCCTACAGCACCCAGGATTCCCAAGCGGTCTTCCATCCAAGTACTAACCAGGCCTGACCCTGCTTAGCTTCCGAGATCAGATGAGATCTGGCATGTGCAGGGTAACAGACACCACCGGTTCTTGGGACACTGCAAAGCCTGACAACAGATTTAATGTGGCAGAAGCTTCCGTGGAGCAGAGCACTGGACAAGCTTTGGCCGCCACAGAGCACGGGGTCCTCAAGGTGCTCCAAAGTGTACCTTTGCTGTTGTGAACCGACCCTGTACTCTGGAAAGGGGCCAAAGGGAGCCTCGGCCTCAGTGCTGAACGTGTGCCTCTGCCTGCCTGGACTGTACGTAGAAACACCAGAGAACTCTCAATGGTCTTGGGGGGATCTGCTCCACCACTCCGGTTCCCTTGTCTGTGCCTCCTGGTGGAATGCCTGTGGCAAAGGTGTGTGGAATGGAGAGCGGTGCTGTAGTGAAGAACACATTCTGTGGGTTTGAGACCCCCATGCCAGGTTTGGTCCCTTCCATCTCAAGCAGAAATGACTCCAAGCAGCTGGCAGGGTCATTCCAAGACCGCCCAGCACCTCAAGCAACCAGCCAAATGCTGTCCCCCTCCCTGACATGGTCATGTGGCAGACCCTCCACCTCCCCCCACTCCATGGACTGGAGAAAAAGAAGAAAGACGGGCCATGAGAAGAACCTTGCTGGGTGAAGCCTAAGGCTTCTCTAGTCTCTGGAGCAGAAGTGCAAGAGAGAGGAGAGTGCAGGCCTAGAGAGTCTGCACAGAAGCCTCTCTGAGGCTCAGCAGTAGTGTCAAGGGGTGAGTGGAGGGAGCTCCCTCACCTATTCCCTGCAGCAGTCATCCCGGCTGGCTTTGTGAATGGGCCACCCCTGGCAATGGGGTTAGAAATGATGCTTCCCTGGGGAGCCCGTGCACCAGCCTGTCGACAGGGGGCTAGATGGAGCCTGGAAGTGTGCTGCGGACTTGGGTTGCAGTGGCTGCAACTCTGAGGGTCGCCTTGTGGCTGTCACCAGACTGCCTGGTCTTCTGCTCTACCCCAGGCCACTTCGTGCACCTCAGCAGAACCGGGCCACACACTGTGAAGATCGGGGCTGGTCTGCAGGAGCCTGCTGTGAAGACTCTCCTCCATCATTGCCTACCAAGGGCAGGCCCCACATCCTGGAAACTATAGCTGGGACATCCAAGTCTCTGTTTTGCCCCCAGGAAATGCTGCCTTAAAACATTTGCTAATTTGTGTTGCTGGCACTGATGCCGTTTTGGGAGGTCCAGCTCCCTCTCCACAGGGGCCTGCTTTGGGATAGCCCTGTGCCCAGAGGAGCTGTGGGGTCCTCCCTGGTGTGAATGCTGACAGCTGCACTGCTCCAAGGACCCACAGCCTCCAGCCTGCTCCTACCCCAGGGCTGCAGGGGCCTCTGCTACAGGCCGCTGCTGGCTGTTTCCCTTGCTCCCTCCAGTCCTGTTGCCTGCCTTGGGCGTGGCCCCTTTTGCTCCCGACCCCAAGGAAGCCCAGCTTTGAGGAGGATGTCCGGTGTTTATCCTGGATCCTCCTGGTGCCTGACCTATGGCCACAGAAGGGGGGGGGAGCTCTGGGAATGTGCTTCCAGATATGACTCCAGTGGAGCATGAACTCCTCTTAGAGCTTAGAAGGCGGGACTCCTTCCACCCTTGACCCAGGGAATCATTCAGGGAGCGGCTTCTCTCCCCTTCATGCTCCAGCCAAAGAATTCCCCTCCTTAATTCCTGATGCACATTAAACCCACTCCCAGGTCTTAGAGTTGATGCAACAAAGATGTGTCCTTGGAAGGCCTGAACAGGGCCCTGCAATCCCAGATGTCAGCCTCTCCTCCTCCTTCAGTAGGGCTCTCACAGAATGGCTCCTCCCTGTCAGGGGAGGCCTTCTGCACTCAGGAGCCCAAGGGAGCTGCTGCCAGCTGGCTGGCAAGAGATCCCTGAGCCCTATGAACCAGTCAGGGGCCTGTCTCTGAATCCCACAGCTACACAGGCCCCAGCTTACTCCTGTGCCGGGACCTGCTCACCACTGCGCCTGTTTGCCATGTCACTGAGTAACTGAGGTCCCCCTTTGCTTCCCACCACATCCCTGGCTGGCACCCCCTCTTTCCCTACCACCGGGACTGCTGTGGGGCTTGTCTAAGGTGGAGTGGGCCCCCTCCCTCTTTGGAAAGGCAGGCGGGCAGGCTGGCTGGCTGCCCTCTCTCCAAAGCCGCCTGCCCAGGGGGATGAGGGGCTCCCTTTTGTCTCTCCGGTGTCCAGTCTGCCCTGCACTTGAACACAACAATGGGGGGTGCTGCGCAGAGGCTGCCCAAAGTGCTGATGGTGAGTTTGTGCTAATCCCACCAGCCGCTCCCTTTTCATGCGCTCGCTTGCCCTGTGGGGGGCTCTTTGGCCACAGTCAGCAGTGGCTCCTGCTGGACACCACCTGGGAATGAGGCTTGGGGAGTGCCGGAGCAGGCCAAGGAGGATGTGTGAGTGCTTTGCCCGGCTGTGTGGGGTCTCCTGGTCCCCAGCGGCCGGTTACGGTAAGGTGGTGTGCCGGGGAGGGCAGTGTCCTTGTGGGCAGGGACCAGAGGCTCTCTTTTCCCAGGAAAAAGAAAAGAAGGGAAGTGTCCTTCTTTGCCCTGTGAGTGGCCCCTGCAGGCAGTGCAGAGCCTGCTGGGAATTAATAATTATATCATAAATTATTTGTAACATATTTTTATATTTTATAATAAGTAATATTGTGTTTAAATTAACCACATGAAATCAAAATACGAATGTTTTTAGCTGTTATTTTGCCATGTCCTACATTTGTCTTGGATGTCCTACATTTTGGGTGCCTGGTCCTCTTTTGTGGTTAAGACGTCTGGTCACCCTGGCAGGGCCTGGTCTTCTTCGACTAGCCTGCCCAAGTGCCCGGTGGCTGCCAAGGAGCATGGACGGGACGCCTATTCTCTGCCTAGTGGCCTGGAGGCAGTGGCATAGCTAGAGGGGGCGCTAAGTTTTGCAGGGAGCCTCCCCGCAGCGTGCAAGCGGCCCTTCCCCTTCGGAGCCATTCCGGGCGGGGGGGGGAGAGCAAAACGGAGGCGACTCCCCCGCCTGGAATGGCTCCGGCCGCTTGCACACGGCGGTGAGGCTCCCTGTAAAACTTAGCGCTTTGCCCCCCCCGCTACGCCACTGCCTGGAGGACACGGCTTCTCGCCCCCACGGGCACTCCAGCCTCAAGGAGGCTCCGCAGCCCGGCCCACTCCAGACCCGGGAGCTTGGAAGGCGCGCACCCCGGTCCGCTTTGCAGCCGCAAGGCGAGCGGCTGGCCGGCTTGGCAGGTGCCAGGTGCGGGCTGGGGGGGGGGCTTGGAAGAGGAGGGTCGCGGGCGGAGCGGCCCGAGATGATGGGGTCCCCGCCCGTCCGAGCGGCTGTGCCTGGAGGCTGCAACCGGCCAGGCAGTCACCAGTCTTGCCCGCACGCGGACTGCAGCTCCACCTCCGCCCTGGCAGCTCCCCAGTCACAGCTGCAAGCAAGGCCAGGGGGCCTCTGAGCACGTGCAGAGGGCCCGCGTGCCTAGCCACGCCGTGCGGCTTCCCTAGGCACCGAGGCGGGGAGGGGGCGGCTTCCTGCTCGGCAGTCAGCCCCTCCCCGGGCGGGGCCGACCCTCCTCCTGCCCGTCCGGGCCCGGCCAAGTCGGGCGCCCACGGGCTGGAGGGCCGGCCGGAGCCGCCCCCTTCCTGCCCGCAGAGCCCCGGCCCCGCGTCCCCAGCCGCGGTCGCCCAGATCGGCGGAGCTTCGGCCAGCCGAGCGGAGCGCAGCCCGGGACGTGCGGGGATCGGGGCCCGGTAAGTAGTCAGGCACAATCCTATCCACACTTTCCTGGGAGTAAGCCCCATCGACTATAATGGGACTTAGACGTGCATAGGATTGGGCTCTCGGTCTGTACCTGGTACGCCTGGCTGGGCAATGCAGAAGTTGCTGGGGGTGGGGGGAAGTTGGCATCCTTACCTCTGTGCAGCCCTGTGTGCAGCAGAACCCCCCCCCCCAAGAACCTCTGAAGAACCCCTCTGGATCAGGCCCAGGACCTGCCTGCATCTCACAGTCCCAGGAGGAGGGCCTGGCTGGGTCTGCCGCTGTCCCCGGAATTCTGTAGTATTTTCCCTGGGAGGCTCCTTCCTTGAGCCGGACCGGCCTGCAGGACAGGTCAGGGTGGGATCCCTGGCACAGAGTGAGCCCCTGCATTGGCCAGGCAGGAAGCAGGTCTCCTGGGCTCTGGCCAAGCATGGCACCTGGACACCGACCTGCCCAGGAACCCCTTCCCCAACCTGCAGGAGCAGGTGCTGCTGGGGGGGGGGCATGATGTGCAGGGCCATCTCCCGTTATGTCACAAGCTCCCTGGCAGTGTCTTCTTGAGCCTGGACCCCAAGGAAGCCTGGCCAGTGTCCTCAACCAGCAGGGGAAGCCATTTCCTGGCTTTCTGCAGCAGGGGCAAGCGGGGGCCCCTTGGGTGGCCTCTGACATCCTCAGCCATCCCTGCTGCCCCCTGACCCTGTCTTTCTCTGCAGGGAGAGCTACCAGCTACAGCTTCCCCACCGCACCCTGGGTGTTGTGACACCCAGATGGGTCAGTGGTCAGCTCAGGAAGAGGCTGATGCCCTTGGACTGTCAGTCCCAGATGAGCCTCCCAGCTTGGCTCTTACTGCTTTTGGTTTCTCTTTTCAACTTGCAGCCCCCGCCACAGGACCAGCCTGGTGCTGATCTCCCTTCCAGAGCAAGGGCTGTTTCTTTCCTGCAAGTCTCACTTCTTGAAAAGGAATGAAAAGTTTCAGGAGTTGTGCCTGCCCTGCCAGCTGCACTGCCTGCCTGTGTGGGGGCGGGCAGGGTGGGGGTAAACACTCTGGAGACACTCCTGGGCACACTGCAGCTTACATGCTCCAGAGCCCAGCGCCAGCAGTATCTGCAGAGGTTCTGAAGCGTGACTCCCTCACGATGGGGGCCAGGGTCTGTTCTCCATCCTGAGAGGGACCAGGCCTGCCTCTGTGTTCAGAAAGGGGGTCTGGACTCTTTCCCCCTCCCCAGCCTGGCCTGTCCTTTGGAAGAGAACCAGCCATTATTTCCCTGCTCTTCCTCTTCAGCAGCACAGCCCAGCAGTTCCAGGAGGAGCCAGGATGGTCTTGCTGCTGTGACAGCTTCCTGGCTTTGCCCCTCCCAGATCTCAGGCCAGATCTGGGTCCCAGCAGCAGCCTGGCCAGAGGTGGCCAGCGGTTAGAGGGGTTGGTCGATGGGCAGCTGCTCCCAATTAAGTGTCCCAAAAGGAGATCCGCCCTTCCCTGCCTGAGCTGGCTGCTCAGAGCTTCTGGAGCCAGAGGAGAAGCTGCGGCCAGCCTCCTCCTCCTGACTGGCTTCCCACCACAGGCAGCAGCTGGCACTCTGGCCAGGGAGGGGGCTTGGAAGAAGCAGCTGGTTTCTGTTAAGGATGCTCAGGAAGGCTTGTCTGGACCCTCCGTGCCCCTGCAGTGCTGCTGGCTTATTCCCCGACTGCTCGATGTTGATCATGAAGAACCCCGGAAGGTTCTCTTGCAAGCCCCATGCCACAGTTCAGCCCAACAATGTGCAGTACTGAGTGGGGCTGCCTTGGACTGGCCCAAGAGCTCCTGGAGCTTCCCTTCCCCTCCATCTGCCAAGCCAGGGAGTGGGAGAAGGAGGAAGAGCAGTCAAGGCAAGTGGGTGGATGCAGGGGGGTGCCCCTGCCAGTCTGCTGCCTGAGCTGGCCCCATGGATGGACCTGTCCTCCTTCAGGGCAGATCAGTCCTGCAGTGGAAAAGGTGTCCTCTTCTGACTAAGCTTGGGATCAAAGCTGTGCTCAGTCCCACCCACTGACCCAACATGCTGTTCTTTGGGGACAATCTGGGCTTGGCAATAAAGCCATACAAACCTCTGCTTGTTAAACAGGGAAGGGGCTTTCTTCGAGCAGAAGAAGAGCTCAGTGAAAGAGCCGCCCCTGCACTGCATGCATGCACAAGGTCCCAAGAGCAGTCCTCAGCTGCATCTCCAGCCAGGGCAGGCAGGGACTGCCAGTTTGGGCTGACAGCTCCTAGCTAGCCCCAGTGTCAGATTTGGTCAACAAGTGTCCTCTGCTACAGTATTTTCTTCCTCCCAGATGTCAGGATAGCTGTCAGCCTGGCCAGTGAGGGGGCACCTGCTCTCCCCCAGGAAGGATGTGCTCTGACTGGGCTGGCGACAGGGAGGCGTCCAGGCCAGAGAGTGAAGCATGCATCCGGGCCAGAATTAGAAACAGGATGCTGGGCAGCGGCTGGGCTGGGCTGGGCTTGGCCGCTCAGAGGCACTAGGAGAGCTCTGAACCATCTTGACCCACAAAGGCCTTCCCCACGAGGGAGCATTATGCCTGGCTGCAGGGTGGTAGGGATCCCATGTACTGGGAGGGGGGGGGGTACCCCAGCTGCTCAGGTGATCACTCCCTCATCTGCTGGCAGAATCGGGACCGTTCTGGCCTACCTGTTGGATCCTGAGGATGAATCTTCCATGCAGTTGACCTTCCTTGCAGTCTTTCTGAGGTCCCTCACGTGCAGCCACCAGGTCCTTGAATGTAGGAGACAAGCCTGCTCATGGGCTTCTTTCAAGCTTCAAGAAACAGTGCCACTGAGCATGTGCAGTGTGCCTTCCCCACCACTGGGCAATTGCATGTGGCCTTATGTTCTTATGTTCTTGCTTCTCTTTCTTTGTTGTTAACTGCTAGGGCGCCAGCAGTGTGCCGGACCCTCTGCAGAGCATAGGAGGGTGGGTCTTTGCCCCAGTGAGCTTACAATCTGTAATTTGCCAAAGGGGAAACCACAGAGGAAAGGGAGGGATGCTCCTGCACTCCATTGCATGTCCCCCTCAGGCGCTCCGGGTGTAACAGTCTCCTTTTCCGTCCCTGTGTTTTGTTGTTCCTGAAGCCTGTTGAGTAACAGTGGAAGGAAATGCACTTCTGTTCCAGGGATGGGAGCAGGCCAGGGTGGGTGGGGGTCATTTCCTTCCCTTTCCAGGGGCCTGCTGGAGAGGGGGATCTGGGGCAGGGGTGTCCCAGCCTCAAGGAGTAGGAGGGGGTGACTGGCCACAGGGGCTGCAGAGGGAGGGGCTAGTGCTCAGCTCCGGGTCTTTCTGTGCGGCTGGGAGCAGCTTCCTGCCAATCCTGAGCTGAGACTTCTGGCAGCTGAGCTCAGACTGGCCCCCTCCCAGCTGAGCACAAGCTTGGATCTCGCCTGCTGCTCACTTTTCTCTGTGTGCCCACCTGAATCCAGGGTGTTGACAAGCCTCCCCAGTGGCCTCCCCTTATTTCAAATGTTCCCCTTCCATGCTGGAACTTCAGGGGGCCTTCCAGGAGGCCCCCAACTTGGGGCCTGACTAGACCCGGAGCAGTTGACCTGCGACAAGGTGGCTGTGCCTAGGGCAGTCCTGGGAGTGCTGAGGACCCCAAGTGCAGCAGCAGGGGAGGCTGGTTCTGGAGCCACACTCACTGCTGGGGAAATGTGTGAACTTCTGGGGGGCCTGCTCTGCTTTGCACCCGAGGAGTCCTCCTCGGGAGTTTTGTGTCCACAGAAGGGCCGGCAGGCAGAGAGAACCTGCACGTCCTTCCAGAATGCAGGGTCCCCATCTTGAGCCACTAGAGTCCAGAACTGCATTCCTGTTGAAGCTGCAGTCCTGGGCATGTTTACTTGGGAGTAAGCCACAGTAACTTCAGCCTGGCTTGCTTACCTGTCCACCCTCATGATGGGACTACTCGGCAAGGGATATATAGGGTGAGGAAGAGCTGCAACTCTCAGGGTTTCCCTCTCCCCCCCCCCCACTGACTTGTTCTGTGCAGCTTGGATTCCTGCAGTTGGCCTCCTGCCTGGTCCTGACCTTCGGGGGCACTGCCGGAATTCCCCAGTGTCTGCACTAAGGCTTACTGGCAGAGCCCTTCTGCGGCGAGTCTGACCCTCCTCCATGCAAAAGTGCAACCGGCGCAACTCCCAAGCATTGGAAGAAGGGATGTTCCCTCAAGCATCTTCACCCAGTATTCTTTACCCAGTGTGCAATTAGTTATTGGGTAATCTTTACCTGAGCATTCTTTTCCTTGCACGGAATTAGTCTGTGGAACTCCTTGCCACAGGATGTGGTGATGGCATCTGGCCTAGATGCCTTTTAAAGGGGACTGGACAAATTTCTGGAAGAAAAGTCCATCACGGGTTACAAGCCATGAAGGAGGCTACCTCAGAATGCCAGATGCAAGGAGGGCATCAGGACGCAGGTCTCGTCTTGTGTGCTCCCAGAGGCATCTGGTGGGCCACTGTGAGGTACAGGAATCTGGACTGGATGGGCCTACGGCCTGATCCAGCAGAGCTCTTCTTAGGTTGAACTCTGCCCAGCTTCCCAGTGGCTTCGCAGAAGAGCCGGTCCAAGGGATGCCTCCCTCCTTGCCCTTGTTGCTCCCCCTTTTCTGCTGAGCCTACAGAATGCCTGGCATTTGCCCACATTGTCCCTGCAGGAGGCTGTGAAGCTGGAGCCTTGAGCGGGGAGGGGTGAAGGCCAGAACAAGGCCCTGATTGTCCTGCCTGCAGAGTGGGCGCCGTTCTCTCCACTGTCCTGCACGCTCGGCATTTGGAGGGGGAGGGGGCAGCTCCGAGAGGCCTCCCTGCAGCCACCTGCACCCCAAGGAGGCCCTCCCTTCTTCCCAGCCAGCCTCAGCCCTGTCCTGCAGCTGCTCACCTGCCCACAGAGAACCCCCTTGGATCAGGCCAAAGGCCCATCCAGTCCAGCTCCCTGAATCTCACAGTGGTCCACCAGATGCCTCAGGGACCACGCAAGACCAGAAGAGACCTACGTCCTGGTGCCCTCCCTGGCATCTGCCATTCTGTGGTTGCCTCCTTCTAAAACCAGAAGGTGGCACATACCCATCATGGCTTGTAACCCGTGATGGACTTTTCCCCCAGAAATTTGTCCAGTCCCCTTTTAGAGGCATCCAGACCGGATGTCATCACCACATCCTGTGGCAAGGAGTTCCGCAGACTAATCACACGCTGCCCCCTTTCGCCAACCCTGAGGCCAGGAGAAACGAGCGACTGGGCTGGCCCCTCCCCCTCCCATCCCGGCTGTGTCCTGCCTCATAACTGGGAACAGTGGCTGAACTGGTGGGGGAGCAAAGCACAGTTTTGCAGGGAGCCTCCCCGGGGCGTGCAAACTGCCCCCCTTCGGTGGTGCAAAACGGAGGCGTACGCCCGGAACGGCTACCGGGAGGGGGCGCTTGGCTCCCCCGCGGGGAGGCTCCCTGCAAAACGTAGTGCTTTGCTCCCCCCCGGCTACGCCACTGCGCCGCGGCACCGAGGGAAGCCTGGCGGGGGGGGGGCCGCTGCTGGCCGGCGCGCTGTGCGGAGGAGCGGTGCGCCCCGTCCCGGAATGCCAGCAATGCCCGCGCGGGGCTTGCCCGACGTGGCGCCCCTTTGTCTCCTGCGGCGCTGACCTTTCGCGGCCGGCGCGCGTGGGTCCCGCGTGGGAGCAGAATGCCGCGGCCCGGGCTCCGCCAGGGGACGCCGCGACGGGGACGGGCCGCAGGAGGCTCGCCTGCAGCGAAGGCAGTGCTCCTGGGGCAGGCGCCTGGCCGGGACCCAGCCGCGCGGGGCCCCACTCTGCCGTGGGGCGGACGCTCCAGGTGGGGCGCGGCTTCGGGGGGGGGAGGGCTTCCTGCCGTGAGACTTGCGAGGCCAGCGGCAGCAGAGGACCCCAACCAGTGGCGTAGCTAGAGGGGAGGCAAGGCAGTCAGTTTTGCCGTGCAGGGGGCCCCTCCCCTAAGGAGCCAGGCGTCCGCCCCATGACTCCGAAGGGGCAGAGGGGTCCCTTGCACACTGTGGGGAGGCTCCCTGCAAAACTCCTCTAGCTACGCCACTGAGCCCGAGCCCTCCCCTGTTCCTGAAGGGCAGCCCCCCAGGGTGGGCGGGAGGAGGGAAGCAGGGACCTGCACCCACCCGGGTAGGAGCCTGCAGGTGCTCCCGCCGGCCCTTAACTGAGCGGTTTCTTTCCGCAGCTGCCGAGGGCCGGCCTCCGGAAAGCCATGTGTTCAGGACCAGGCACCAGGCGCCTGTAAGTAGTCTCTGCCCCGCTGCTGTTTCAGGCCCCAGTGCCAGGCAGTGCTCCCCCCGCCCCTTGGGGCCGCTGCCACAAAGTCAGGTCCAGGCTGGGTCTGCTCTGGCTGGCCCCTCCGCCACCCAAGGAACTCTGGGAGCAGCCGGGGGTTCTCAAAGCAGGTTCCCAGGCACACCGTGACAGTGCTGGGTCTGATCGCCTGCTCAGGTTGTTAGTCCCGTGAAGGCGGGTCTTGAACCCAGGCTCAGGCTTTGCTGTCTGCCTGGACTTGGCCGACTGCAGGTCGGATTCCTCCTGCTCCGCCCTGGCGTCACCCGCCAGCCTGTAGGTGGCTGGGTGCAGGACGGGGTACCCAGGCCTGTTCTCTTTGGAGGCTGCATCCTGCTGGGGGGCCTGTGGCTTGCAGGGCAATTGCCCACCTTTTGTTCCTGACCTCCAGCGAGCTGAGCTGAAAGGGAATGCGCAGGCGGTCCGGCTCCAGACCCTCTCAGGAACCCACCCACCTGTGTCCCCAGGAGAAGCTGGCGACGCGGACAGAGTGGTGAGTCTGGAGGAGGAGAGGTGGGCCCAGAAGATCTGGGGTGGGGCGAGGGGCTGGAGAGGGATGCATGAAAAAGACCGGGAGCTTGAATACATTTGGGGGGAGAGGGGGCATGACAGCAGGGCCCGTTTCCTCTCTGGGTTACCCTTGTAGGGTCTCCCATGTGGGAGCGGGGGTGGGGGTGACACTGCACATCTGAGCAGAGGTAGGCCGTGGTCCAAAACGTGCTCATGGGGGAGGAGAAGGGGGGGGTCTCTGCCTCAGAAGCAGAGTCACTGAGGGAAGCCGCTGCTTCTGGGGTCTGTGGGATGAAACTGGGCTTGACTCAGCCTGCCCGCCAAGGGGCCTTGGGGACTTGGCTCCAGGAAGGCAGGCAGGGTCTTCTGGCCAGGGGGGGTCTCCTTTCTAGCCCCCTCGCAGCACAACCGTCTCCACAGCTGGGGAGGAGTGTGGTGGCCGGCAGAGCGGTGTCGGTGCCTGGAGAGCTGTGACCGGCCAGTGTCCCCTTCCAGGCCCAGAAAGAGAAGCTCCATGCAGAGTTGAAGCGGGTCCTCCAGAAGAAGGGGGAGAGTCGGCGCAGTGTGGAGGAGGAGGAGGCGGGAGCGCCCCAGGCCTCCCAGGAGATGGAGGCTCAACTCCGAGCCATGGAGGTGAGAGCCCAGGCCCAGGCGCCAGCTGGGGCGCTTGCTCAGCAGGGCCGACCTGTGGGGTGCGAATCTGGGTGTGCTTGAAGAGCTGCTCTGCTCCTGGCTGGGGCAGTTTGGATCAGTGCCCCCCCCCGATTCTTCTCTGCCGTTCTCTTTATGGTCTTGTCAAGGCTGTCCACAGGCGCAGCTCAGGACTCCGTATAACTTTTCTTCCCCCTCCACAGAAGACCATTGAGACATCCGAAGTGTTGGAGATCGTGGTGGAGACCAAAGCCCAGGCTGGTGTCAGTGGGATGAGTGTGGCCGGTGGGGGCCGGGGAGGGCTCTTTGTCGCAGATGTGCTGAAGGACTCCCCAGCAGCCAAAGCCCTGCGTCTCCAAGAAGGTGAGGAGGAGAGGCGAAGCAAAGGGGCCCTTCAGGAGGACAGACTTTCCTCCTCTGCTCTGGAGCTTGAAGGAGGGCCCTGCCCTGGAGCCCCCTTTTGACCCTCTTTGTTTGGCTTTGGAGAGCTTCTAAAGGGATGTGTCCAGAGGTCAACAGCAGAGCTTCTGCAGGCAAAGCTGGAGGTCCCCAGCACAACCCTAAAACAAGATCTGGGATTGTTGCCTGACTGGGGGAAAGTCTTTGCCTGTGGCCTTGGAGATCTCCTGGCACTCAGAGCAGGCCATGCTGTGTGGTGGCACCCCAGGTTCATGCCAATGGGTCCTTCCTGTTATTTTCCTCAAGCTGCCATCCTATGATGGCCACCAAGCCCTCCCCCCCCCCCGGTCCTCTTGCTGACGCTACCCATTCACTTCCCTCAGGGGACCAGCTCCTGAGTGCCAGAGTTTTCTTTGATGACATCAAGTATGAAGACGCCCTGCAGATCCTCAAGTGTGTTGAGCCCTACAAGGTCTCCTTCTGGCTCAAGAGGACAGTACCCGGTGTGGACATTGCCCGCAAGCCTGGCACATCCACCTTTGAGATGAAAGGCCCCAAAGCCAAGCTGGCCAAGTTGGTAGGTTGCTCTAGAATGGCCCATGAATCTCTGCCCACCCCACCCCAGATTGGCCAACCCCTTTACTGGGAGCAGAGAGGGAGCAGGCTCCAGGGGACGCAGAGGTTGTGATGTGCAAAGGCACCCTTGAACCCAGTGGCAAGGAGCCTTCATGTGCAGGCGCAGTCTACCCCTGAATACCAGATGCTGAGAACAAGCAAGCAGCGGGAGGCCGCTGCTCTCATGTGCCACTTGAAAGGTTCCTGGCCAGCCACACTTGCTTACAGAATGTTGGTGGACCTGCCTGGTCTGACCTCGCACATCAGTTGCAGCCTTAACAGAAATGCCACAGCGACACACCATCCCAAAGACTCGGAGTGATGGAGCCGGGCATCCAGCTCGCTCCCTCTTGCAGCAGCCCAGTGCAGCACCGGTGGAGAATGCGTTTGAATGTGCTTGTGGCTTGTGGAATGTGCTTGTGGCTAGACCCTGCTTCTCTCTGGGTCTGGTGGGCCCAAAGCCAACATTCCTGGCTGGCCCAGTATGTGCAGATAGGCCGGGGCTTCCACACTGGCCCCAACGTCAGCCAGGATGTTCCCCTGTCAGACTGCCTGAGGAGGGTGGAGTCTGTCCAGCTTCACAAGGTCCTGCTCTGCCTGATGAAGAGTCCTGTGAACTACCGAGGCTTGTATGCTCCGAGCACAGCCTGGTAGGGCCCCCTGGAGCATCACCGCACTCACCATGGGTCTGCCCCATGCTGTCTTCTATAGAGGCCTCCCTGGTGTCAGCAGAGGCAGCTCCTGGTTGGCAAGGAGAGCCTCACCCAGCCTTCTCTTCCTTCCTTCTGCAGAACATCCGGAGCCTGACCCCATTGCAGAAGAAGAAGAGGACGAAGAGGAAAGTTGTGAAGGGCCCGCGAGAGGTGCAGGTAGCAGACAGTGGGGAGCTGGAGCTGGCACCTCTGGACGTGGAGTTCTCCCTGCCCAAGTTCTCCCGTCTGCGCAAGGCCAAGAGCACTGGGGAGGTGGCAGTGGCAGAGCCCAGCCCAGACCTCTCTCCCCGCCCCTCTTCCCTGGAGACCAAGCGCCGCAGACTGAAGTTCCCTCGGCTGAAGGTCAAGGATGTGGCGGCGGCAGCAGCAGCAAGAGCCGAGGGCAGGCTGGAAGTGGGCCTGCCAAGAGCTGCCATGGGGGCGAAGCCAGCAGGCCGAGGGGAGAGTGAGGGGAAGCCATCCCGGTTCATGGTCCCCTTCCCTAAGAAGAGTAAGAAGCCCAGGGAGGAGGCAGGAGTTGGCTTCCAGGCCCCGCAGGTGGAAGTGGACCTCCCGCTGGCCAGAGCCAGGCCTGGCAGGGAGCCTCCCAAAGGGGAGGGCCTCCAGGTCCAAGCGCCCCTGTCTAGCCTGCCCAAAGTGGAGGTCGTGTTGCCCACAGTCGGTGCTGGGGAACTGGAGGGCCCAGCGAGCGCCCCCCAAGCTGGGCTGAGGCTCCCTTCGGCTGCAGTGGCAGCCCCCAAGGTGGATGTTGACCTGAGCCTCCCCAAATGGGAGGGGGCTGCCCCTGAAGTGTCCCTCAAAGGGGAGGGCTTCAGGATCCAGATCCCCAAGTTTGGGGTCTCTGCCGGAGAGGTGGAGGGGAAGCTGCCGGCCGTGGAAGTCGCCCTGGGAAAAGGCCGAGGAGCGGCTGATGGGGTGGAAGAGCCATCGAGGCTGGGAGTGGCCCTGCCAGCACTGGAAGTGGAGGCCCCTTCAGTGGATGTGGAGCTCCCCCTGCCCAAAGGCAAGGCAGACTCAGAGCTTCCCAAGCCTAGAGTGGAGGCTCCGGAGGTCTCGGTGAAGGTGCCCACCATCAGCCTGCCGAAGCTGGGTGCCAAGTGCCAGGAAGAGCTAGAGAGCAAATTGCCCCAGGTGGAGCTCGGTGTGGGGAAGCCGGAGGGCCCCAAAGCCAAGGCCCCCACAGTTCCGAGCCTGGGGCTTGGGGTCTCCCTGCTGGAGAGCAAAGCGACAGTGGCCGCTGCTGGCAAAGCGGCACCCCCGACAGGCAGGAGGGTCCCAGCTCTGGACCTCTCTGTCCCCCGAGTGGCTGCCATGCAGATTCCCAAATCGGGGGTGGAGCTGGCAGCCCCGGAGCTGGGGGCAAAGGTGGAGGTGGCTGCCGAAGAGCCTGGATTCAAGTTGCATGTGCCTCAAGTGACGCTCCCCACGTTTGACCTTGCTGTCAAGACAGCGCCGCCCCCTCCCCCCACCCACGCCAAGGAGCCAAAGCCCGGAGGCGACGTCTGTGTGTCGGTCGACGTGCCCAAGCTAGACTTGTCCTTGCCAGCGGTCACAGTGCCAACTTTGCCGCTGCCCAAGTCCCACTTGCCTCGGCCAGAGCTGGGCATTGCCGTTGAGAGGCCCGCGGTGGAGGTGGCCGTCCCCTCGCCTCGGCTGAGCTTCCCCTCGGCAGCTGTGCCCACCCTCGACGTGGATGTGCCCAGAGTTGGGGTTGAGCTGGGGCTGCCCAAGACCGGAGGCAGGTTTGAGGTTGAGAAGAAGATGCCCAGTCTTGAGACCCTGGGCAAGGAGCTGGAGATCAGCGTTCCTCCCTGTGGAGTGGGCCGGCCTGAACTGGAGCCGAGTGGGGGGGTCATTGAGGGGCTGGGTGTCAGCGAGGTGGTAGCCAAGATCCCCAAGGTGGCGCTTGCTCTTGGGAAGGAGCAGCCGGGCACCGAAGGGGTGGAGGGCAGGCAGTTGCCAAAGGTCGGCCTAGAAATGGAGACGCCCACCGTAGGTGCCAAACTGAAGCTGCCTTCTGTGGAGATCCCTGCTGTGAAGCACCCAGACGTGACCATTGGGGGCGACAAACCTCTGGAGGCTGAGGCAAAACTGAAGCCACCCAAGTTTGCCCTCCCCAAGTTCAGCATTTCTGGCCCCAAGGGCAGGAAAGGGAGTCCGGAGGCTGAGGCCCCAGAAACAGCTGACAGAGCTGCCAAGCTGAAGATGCCCAGGTTCGGGATCTCTTTCCCCAAGGCCCGGCGGGGGGTGGAGGCAGAGGGCCCTGGCGGGAGGGCTGCAGTGGACCCAGCTCTTTCTGAAGGGGGTCTGAAGTTCCCCTCTGTGGAGCTGCCCGGGGTCAGTATTGGGGTGCCCGAAGGGAGGGCTGAGTTGTCCACTGAGGAGGGCTTGGGCATAGACCTGCCAGAGATCGACATGAAAGTGCCAAAGGTTTCATTACCCAAATTTGGGGGCAAAGGAAGGGAGGGTGACCAGGAGCTCCAGGCAGGGGAGGCCCATCTGAGAGGGAGCAAGGAGGGCCTGGCAGTGGAACTGGGGGTCACAGCCCCCAAAAAGGAGGCCATGGCCAAAGTGCCCAAGTTCAAGATGCCCTCCTTCGGCATCGCGCGCAGGGATGCGGGGGAAGTGCCTGGCGTGGAAGTGAGTGCCAAGAGCAAGAAGCCCCAAGGCCCCCTGGGGAAGCTGATGCCCCCTAAGGCAGAGGCAGGGAAAGAGAAGGGCGGGCTGCACATCCAAACTCCAGAACTCTCAGGCAGAGTCCCCCAGGTGGAGCTCCCCAAGTTCAGCAGCAGCAGCAGACGAGCAGAAGCAGGGCTGGCGGTGGGGGGCACAGAGGGCCCTGGTCTCCAGGTGAACGTACCGCTGCTGGATCTTGCTATGCCTGGGGCCAGAGCAGAGGGGGAGCTGGCTTTGGAGAGGCCAGGGGTGGGCGTGTCAGAGGCTGGCATCAGGGGCTATGAGGGAGAGCTGAGGATGCCACGGGTGCCAGCCCTGGGGGTTTCTGCCCCTCAAGTGGAGCTGGACATCAGCCTTCCCGTAATTGGGCCAGAGATCACTGTGCCACAGGGAGCCATTGGAGCAGATGCCAAGATCAGGCTGCCCAAGGTGGAGCTGCCCATGTTTGGAAAGGGCGAGGAGGAGGGATTGGAGGCTGAGGTGCAGCTGCTTGGGGGACGCCAGCTAAGCCTTGGGAGGGAGGGAACGAAGGAGGCTGAGGGGGGTGCTGAAGGCTCTCTGCTTGGGGCCAAGATCAGGGTGCCCAAGGTGGACCTCTCCTTGCCCAAGACCAGGCTTTCAGATGTGGAGCTGCCCTTGACCCAGGGAGAGGCCGTGGTGGAAGGGCCAGAGGGCAAGTTCAAAATGCCCTCGGTAGGGCTGCCCAAGTTCTCTGCCCCCAGAGTAAAGGGCCCTGAGCTGGAACTTGATGTGAGCAAGGGCAAGGTGAGCAGTCCTGCCATCAGGCTGCCCAAACTTGGGGGCTCCAGCTCGGATGGGGAAGGGGAGGCTGAGAGGGACCTCCCCCGGCTCCCACAGCTGGAACTGAAGGCCCCCAAACTCAGGGGGAGCCCTGAGGGGCTGGGCACTGAGGCTGGAGTAAGGGAGGCCAAGAGCAAGGGGCCCTCAGGACTAGTTGGCTTTGGCAAGGCAGAAGCGGAAGCCACCACAGGGGCTGAGGATAGCAAGTTCAAGCTGAAGATCCCCTCCTTGAGTCTCTCCAAAGCTGGCCCAGAGTCAGGCATGGACACCCAGCCCCTCTGCCCCTCCACTGAGGGGCCAGACTTTGCCTTTAAGATGCCCCAGCTGGCCTTGCCAGATGTGGGGTTCTCCGTGGAGCAAGCTGGGAAGAAGGATGCCAAGGGGGGTGCAGGGGCCTTGGCAGGCATGGCAAACCTGGAGGTAGACCTGAGTGGGATTGAGTCTGTGTTGAAGGTGCCCAAAATCAATGTGCCAACGCTTGGGGGATTGGGCCCCAAGGGAGACACAGGCACCACCGCTCCCTCCCCAGGCCGCAGGGGCTCAGGTGGGGCAGAGCTGGAGGGGCCAAGAGGGGCCTTCAGGGTGCCTGGTGTGGAGCTGTCTGCTCCGAGCCTGACAGTGCAGGCGGAGTATGATGTAGAGGGGGCCCAGCTGCAACATGGCAGCTCCTGTGAGTTAGAGGGGGCTGGCAAAAGGAGCCCAGGGGGCAAGGCAGGGGCCACAGATGAGGGGAGGAAGTACCGGGTGAAGCTCCCCAAGTTTGGGCTCGCCTTGCCTAGAGCAGGACTGGAGGCTGGTGAAGGAGCCCTTGGGCAGGAGGCAGAAGCCAAGGGCAAGAGACCTGTCTTTGTGCTGACCCGGTCCAAGGGGAGGGGGACAGAAGGTTCCTCTGGGCTCCTGGAGGAAGACGGGGATGGCAAAGGGGTGATGGCCAAGCTGAAGCTGAGGCCATCCTTTGGGCTCTCCCTGTCCAAACCCAAAATGGGGGCCGAGGTCAATGGAGAGCTGGAGGAGGGGGGCCCCTCTAGGCTGAAGGTGCCCAAGCTGGGTTTCTCCAAGGCAGAGGGGGATTCTCAACCCAATGGGGAGGGGGCAGAAGCGGCATCAGCACTACAGAATGGGGCCCAGGACACCAAGACCAAGCTGGGCAAGATCCGGCTGCCTCAGGTGGAACTATCTTCTCCTGCCATTGGGTCTGAGATGGACCCTGAACTGAACCTCAACCTGGTGAGGGCAGAGGAAGCCAAGGAGGAAGCCCCTAGCAGGACTGGCCCCTTTTCACCCCTGAAGGCCCCCAAGTTCAGGGCCCCCAAGATTTCCTTCTCAGGCCTCAAGAAGCGGAACGGAGAGGCGGCTCCTGCAGAAACTGGTGACACCGCGGCCCTGGGGGAGAAGGCCTCCAGGTTTAGATTCCCAAAGCTGATGCTGAGCCCCAAACCCCACCATGGAACCCTGGAAATCACCTCTGAAGGTGGGGAAGGCATGGGTGGAGACACGGAGGGGCTGAAGCTCAAGCTGCCCAGTGTGGGCTTCTCAGAGGAGCCAGGTTTGGAGAAGCAGGTCCTGGCAGTGGGGGGAGGCCCCATTCGGGCAGTAGGCACAGGTGAGGGGGAGGCGACAGCTACAGTGTGAGGTGGGGAGGGGCAAGGGTGACTCAGCGCTCTTTCACCTCCCGTATCATGTTGAGCACTAACCACAAGGGGGCAGGCTGTGGCACTGGGGGCACCACCCCATATGCTGCTCCTCCTCCTCTAACGGCTCCTCCCCAGAGACCTCTGCAGCTCCCCGGCAAGCAAGGGGTTCTTATTCTTGCGGATATACAATGTGAACCACTATCTGGCCCCCTTTGTCTGGTCCTGTCTTGAGGACCCCTGTCCTCCCTCTCTGCCCCACTGCCTGGGATGGACGGGGCCTCCAGCTGTCCATCAGGCATCTCACTCTCTGACTGTTGCTTTGGCTGAGAGTCTTGCAGAAACAAGACTCCTTGCCTGGCTTGCCTTGAAACGCTTGTTTGTCTGTTCTGACACCATTACTATTATTATGACGAATATTTATAGCTTGCTTTTCAACCAATTCATTCGCAAAGTGGTTTACATGGTAAGAAGAAGCTGACCCCCAATCTAAACAAGTCCTGAGGGAGGCACCAGTGAGAAACAGGTGAGAGCCCCCCCCCCCCCAAGGTGCCTCTCTGTCCAGGGATCAGGACAGCTTTGGCCACCAAAAATGAGCAGACAGATAGAGGGCTATGTGGAGGACAAGGCTGTCTGTCTCCTCCCCTGTCTCTTTCAAATGGGGGCAGAATGGTATTTTTGGGTGAAGGGGATCGAGGCAGAATGGGATCATTTTCATTGAGGGAGGAGAACTGCTGACTGAGTTGAGGGCTGGTTTCTGGCTGAGCAGTGGATGGCCAGGGGTGCCCGCAGAGGCCCAGTTCTCCTGGTTCACCATCACAACTGTGGTGGTGAGTTTGGCAAAGGACACTTGCAACCCTCGTAAAAGTGGGCCTTTGCATGACACTCCACACGCCCCCCCCGAACCCCCTTTCCATTGCTTCCTGGGCAGAGCAAGTGGAGTCTTGTCCTGTCCAAGATGCCTTGCAGATCTCCTGCCTGCTTTGCTCTTTGTGGGTACAAAGGTGCTTCTTTCTCTTCCTACTGCTGACGGTATAACCAGGTGACCAAGGTCCACCTCCTCTTCCATATTTTCCCTCCTCTCCTTACTTGCAGAGTGATGGTTTAATCAGTAGCCCTAATTCTTCTTGAGCTGGATACAGCTGGTGGCCCTTTTTTCATGCAGAGGTTTAAAAAGGGGACCCCCCCTCCCTGTTTCAGTTTTCAATCGACACTCATCTACTCCAGTCGTACAACTGAAAAGTATCTTTGCAAAATTCTGCAGAGGAAAGCCAGTGTCCTTGAGCTTGGCAGAGAGAAGTTCTCTGGGAGAGGCAGGCCGAAACAATTCCTTGCTGCTCTGAGATGTACAGAAACCTTTTATCCTAATGTTTAACACCCCAGGCCTGCTGTGAAGACCGGCTTCCTTTTTGGCCACTAAACTTTTCCAGTAACTGCCTCTTTGCCAGACTGTGTGTTTAATTACTTTTTAAAAAGGGTGTTACCCTGTTCTCCTGCTGCTTTTTTTCTATTCTGGTTTGGAATAAAAATTCATTCTGGACTAATGCTGCTGCCTCCTGTGTTGTTATTACCAGGGAGTCTAGAGACCAGGCCCATCTCTCTTCTGCAGTCCACACTCTTCTGCCTCTTTGTCTTGGTTCTGCAGACACTTTTCGGAAGAAAATGTTCATCAGGAAGTTCTAGAAAACTAACATTTGGCCTCTGCAGAACCCCAAGGCCTTCTTCTGAGCCTGGCTGTCCTTTTGGAGCGTGGCACCCACTTGCAGAAGGAGCCCTCAGGCTGCAACTTGACGGGTTAGTCTCTCCCATCTTCTTGGGCAACTCGGCAGAGCTTAAGGCATGTCAGGGACCTGACAAAACAGCTAAGGAGCTGATGCTGTGGTAGACTAGGCTGCAGTGTTGCAGCTGCTGCTGCCACCTGCCTAGACCACAGTCTTGAAGAACCAGCATTCTGGCCTTCCAGAATAAAAGCCAAAATGATCTGGTCCAGTTATAGACACCTTCTCAAACATTGTGCAAAAATTGTCATAATCGTGGCTAGTATAAAAGTTTAATTTTATTGCTTCACAACGACACTTAACTTGCTGGTTTTTGCACTCAGCAGAAATACCAAACCTAAATGATAATGATCTTTTTGGTTGTTCTAATTTAACGGATCAATGACTGCTTTACAAATCCTGACCAGGCATCTGGCTGGATCTTTTGTACCATCAATGGCCTGCTCTAGCCCCGCCTCCCCCACCTCTGCTGGAGGCACCACAGATTTCCCCAGGCAACCTTGGGCAAGTCCTCTGGTGCTTCTCAGCCAGAAGTTCTCAGCCCTTGTCATGATGCCTCGCTGTCCCCAGCCAAATCAAGACATTTCACCCCATGCTTCCCCACACACTTTAGCCTGTAGTGATCCCCCTGGCCTTCAGCTTCAGGGCTAGACAAGCCAAAGAACACAGGAGCACAGACGTGGCCTAGGCCTGCAGCCACCTGCAGATGCCCTCCAACCATTGCTCCAGTGATCCTCTGTTCAAATGGACCCAAGTCAGACTAGTCCTTTGGGTCAACTCATCCAGTCAAGATACATCTGAAAGGGCAGGGAGGGATAAAGAAGGAGGTCTCGCTGCCTATGGGATGTCCACCTGCCGTGGAGGAGCCAGGCCTGCGGAACTCCTTGCCACAGGATGTGATGGCAGCTGGCCTAGATGCCTTCCAAAGGCATCGACAGATTGATGGAGGAAAAGTCCATCACAGGTTACGAGCCGTGAGGGATACGTGCAACCTCCCGGTTTCAGAAGCAAGTTGTCTCTGAGATGCCAGGGCAGGGCAATAGGATGCAGGTATCTTATTTTGCATGCTCCCTAAGGCATCTGGTCAGCCACTATAAGATATGGGCAGCTGGACTAGATGGGTTTTTGGCATGATCCAGTGGGGTTCTTCTTACCTCTGGGCAAGAGGCCTTCATTCCCACCCATGGAAACCCATGCAGGCTCTCTAGGGCAAGGTACTCCTGTATCCCCTCTAAATTTGGCAGGTGGGGCCCTTTCTTGTCCTAAAGCAAAGAGTGATTGTCTGAGGGCATAAGGCCTTGCTGAGGGGAGGCTGGGGGAGCTTCAGCCCAGTTTTCCAGCAGCAGAAAGCACCCTCCATCCAGAAAAAAAGCTGTTGGCAGCTCCAAAGCCAAGGGAGCTCCTGCTTCCACAACAGAACCTTCAGAACACGGCTGCTTTGGAACGGAGCTGACTGTTGCATCACCTCCTGTTCCAGAGAAGGGCCGGGGTTCTCTCAACTCTGAGGCGGCTGAACCTCTCTTTGCAAGAAGTCACTTTGCACCCGTGTTTCTGCGCCTGGGCAAGCCCAGAATGATGGTCACAATCGAGTCGGAATCGGACTTCTATGACGTTTTTGAGATCCTGGGGAAGGGCACTTTTGGGGAAGTGGTGAAAAGCTGGAAACGGAGCAAAGGGGAGATGGTGGCTATAAAGATCCTGAAGAATGACTCGTACCGGAGCCGAATAATCAAGAACGAGCTGAAGCTGCTGCAGACCATGTCGGAGGTCGACTCGGAGGAGACTCACATTGTCCAGTTCCACGAGTTCTTCCATGATGACCTCAAGTTCTACCTGGTCTTTGAGCTCCTGGAACAAAATCTCTTTGACTTCCAGAAAGAGCACAACTTCTCCCCGCTGCCAGTCCGACACATCCGCACGGTGACGACACAGGTGCTGAGAGCCCTGGCCAAGCTGAAGGAGCTTTCCATCATCCACGCAGACCTGAAGCCAGAGAACATCATGCTGGTGGACCAGGTGAGGTACCCTTTCCGAGTAAAGGTGATTGACTTTGGCTCCGCCAGCATCTTCAACGAGGTGCGCTACGTCAAGGAACCCTACATCCAGTCCCGATTCTACCGGGCGCCGGAGATCCTGCTTGGCCTGCCCTTCTGCGAGAAGGTGGACGTGTGGTCCTTGGGTTGCGTGATGGCAGAGCTGCACCTTGGCTGGCCCCTGTACCCTGGAAACAATGAGTACGACCAGATCCGGTACATCTGTGAGACCCAGGGGATGCCGAGGCCCACCCTTCTCAATGCAGCCAGGAAGGCCCATCTCTTCTTCAAGCGGGGGCAACACCCAGAGATGGGGAACGCCTGGCAGCTTAAGTCCCCAGCCGAATATCTGGCAGACACCAAGGTGAAGTCTGTAGAGAGGAGGAAGTACGTGCTCAAGTCGCTGGACCAGATGGAGGCCGTGAACGTCCACAAGATGATCTACCCAGACACTGAGGCCTTGGCCGAGTACTTTGACCTCCGGAGCATGGTGGAGCTGATCAAGCGGATGCTGACCTGGGACTCCCACGAGCGCATCACGCCCAGCGCGGCTCTGAAGCACCCGTACGTCTCCACGCAGCCCCTCAAGCAGAACTACGCACTCACCCAGTACTACCAGCTCTGCCTGAGGAGCATCCATGAATCGCTGCCCGGCAGCAGCAAGATGCCAGAGGAGGAGGTGCAGCTGTACAGCGCCATGGAGGAGGAGGAGCGCTTCTTCGCCGTGCCGGAGGAGAATGCAGCGGCTCGTGGTATCCAAAGGACCACCAGCCAAATGGACGACCTCTGCATTGCCGAGGCAGGCCGGGAGGTGCCCCTGAAAGTGTGGGGAGAAGGCCCCAGTGCAGGGCTCTACGAGCCGCTCTCGGGCCCCACAGAGGCAACCTCTGGCCGGCGCAAATCCCTCCACCAGTCCCTCAGGATGCACCATGACCCAGCACAGCAAGAGCCCATCCCAGCCTACTACCGGAACCGGCACGGCAGCCCCAAGCACCGCAAGGCATCCCACCACGCCAAGTCTGACCCCACCTTTGAAAACTTGATCCTGCTGGGGCAATACTCACCAGAAGACACGGCCAGCTGGGAGAAAGGGAGCAACACGAGCACTGCGTCCTTGCCAGAGTCCAACGCGAGGGAGGACCCCAGCTTCTCCAAGGGCCTGGTGCTTTCCCCCACCACTCAGGTAAGGGGGACTGCCTCCTCTGGGGCACGTCCAGGTTAAAGAGAGCATGAGAACCTCAGTGGGTCCCCACTGGATCAGGCCGAAGGGGATCCATCTAGTCCAGCTGCCTGCATTTCTCAGTAGCCCAGCAGATGTCTCAGGGAGCCCACTAGACAACAAGATATCTGCATTCTCCTGCCAGTTCCGGGCACCAGCAAAGGCCAGTCCTGGACCTCTGGCGGCTCTCTGAAAGGACTGGAATGCAGAGCAGCCCAGGAGTGGGTCCCGGGCTCTTCCCCAGGGCTGCTTCACTGGTGCCCCTCCACGTGCTGCTGCCTCCCTCCATGTGCCATGGGGCTGCTGGGCCTGGGACACCAGGCAACGGCCGCCGGGAGGGTAACACTGTCTTTCTTTCCCCAGCAGAGAGCACAGCAGGAGGCCCCCCAGCTGCCCGGGCCCCCCACCTGGCTACCCAACGAGGAGTGGCTGGCAGAGCAAGGCCCCCTCAAGACAGTGCTGCACGCCTCCCGGAACCGCCACCAGCTGCAGCCCTACCTGCAACACATCGCCAGCCACCACTGACCCGTGGGCCCCTCGCCCAGGAAGAGGGCAGGCGCAGCGGAGAGGCTGCCCCCTCAGCTCGGGCCGCCAGCAGATTCCTTTGTAGCCACTACATTATATAGACTCTTCCTCGCTGCTTTGCTTAATAAAGGCACCTTGCTTGCTACTACTGAGCTGTGCAGAGCCCTGATGGCAGTGCGGAAGGCCCTGGGCCTGAAGGGGCGCAAAAGCCACCCGGGGGTCCCTCTCACACAGGGACCAAAGATGAGCCGCCCGCCCTGCCTGGGGGCCAGGCGCGCCACAAGTTGCCGGCCACTTGCCCCCCTCCAGCAGCGCAGGTGGCACTGCCCCCTCCACTGCCTCTGATATCTGCTCAATAAACTTTTTATCAATTGCAGAGTGCGCAGCAGCATGTTTGTCCAGGGACCCACCACGCACCCCGCTTTCCCCAGACCTGCGTGGCCCTCGTGACTGGCTGTCTGGGGGGTGGCAACTGCCCCAGGCCTCAGCCAAAGAGGGGTTTTCATCAACCCCATGCCAAGGGGCTCCTCTGCTGCTGCCAGAGCGTGAATGGTGGGGGGGGGGTGCCAGTGAATATTCAGCCCACCACCTCTTGATTCCTCAACAAAGCTGGCATCTGGATAGGTGCTGTGTGTGTGTGTGTGTGGGGGGGGGTATCTTTCTCCCATCTGCTGCTTTCTGCAGAGTTTTAAATGTCCACCTCCTGCAGGGCAGTCCCAACAAAGCCCACCTTCTTAAGTGTGGGACTGACTCCCAGTCAAGTGTGCCCTGGATGGCAGCCTTGGGGGCATTTAAGTACACCTCCCCTTCCTCCCATAGGCAGCTAGGGCTGGTGGGCCACCCTGGAAGGCCCTCGCGTTGCCACCTGGGTCCCCAAGGCTTGGGAAGCCCTCGCCCCACCCACGCTCTTGTCTGCTGGGCCCTCAATCCCGGCCCACGTGTCTTCTTGTGGGGGGGGGGGGGAAGGAGGATGATCAGGCAACCTAGGCCAGGTCTTCCTCCCCTAGCCGGCTCCAACCTTCTAAAGGCCACCTGCAGATGATCCCAGCAGCAGTGGCGTAGCTGGGGGGGGAAGCACTAAGTTTTGCAGGATGAGTTAGGCAAAACCCTAAGTTCTGCCTCGCGGCTCCGTTTTTCTCCCCCCCCCCCGAATGGCTCCGAAGGCGAGGGGCCGATTGCACGCCTCGGAGAGGCTTCCTGCAAGACTTAGCGCTTCGCCCCCCCAGCTACGCTACTGCCCAGCAGAGCGCTCGTCCGCAGACCACCGGTGGATCGGGCCGCCTAGAGGGCAGCGCGGAGCGGCCTGGCGGGGAGGCGCCCTCGGCTCGGTTCCTCCCCTGGGCTGGCGCATCGGCGAGAGGCCCGCCCCGTCCCCCCCCCCCCGCCCGCGAGACGCCTCTTGGCTCGCCTGCCGCCGCCGTTCCCTCCGCCAGCCCAGGTAGGGCGCGCTGTGGGGCGGGCATCGGGGGGCCGCGGACTCCGAGGAGGGAGCCCCGTCCAGCGGCTGACCGAGGGGGGCCCGGGCGAGCGAGCAGGGCTAAGAGCGCAATCCTTTGCATGTCTACTCAGAAGTCAGTCCCATTATAGTCAGTGAGGCTTACTCCCGGGTACGTGCGGATAGGATTGTTGCCTGCCTCCGGCTTCCCCGGCACAGGCGAGCTCACCTGCCTGGCCAGCCCTGCTGCTCGGCCTCCCTGGCGACGTGGCTGGCAGCAGGCGCTGGGCGAGGCTGCCGGGGGGATTCTGGGGCTCTGGCTGCCGGGGTCTCCTGGGCATTGCGGCCTTCGCCCTGGCAGATGTGTGGGGGAGCTCTGTGAGCCTGCCTGTGAGTTGCCTGGCGTGCTGCACAGTGGTGGGCCTGGGCCGGGCACCAGCAGGACTCCTGGGCTCCCTTCCTGGTGGCAGTGAGTGGTACAGAGAGGGAGGGTACTGGGAGGCACGAGTGGGGCTTGTGCCAGCCAGCCACACCACAGGGCCTGGATCCTGCATGCTGGCTCAGTGGTTTACGCCCTTAGAAACAGGTTTGGGATGAGCAGGTGCCAGTTTTGGAAGATGCGCTTCCCAGGCTGGGCGTGGGGCAGGAGGCTGGATTCCTGGAAGCCCCATTGGTGGTGGTGCATCCCTTCTGGGGCATTCCCTGCAAGAAGGCAAGTTTGCTGGTGCCAGATTGTGGCCCTGTTGCCTTCTGGGTGAGCAGCCAGGAGGAGGGGGAAGGCTGCCCAGTGATCCTGGAGTGGTGCTGGAACCAAAGGCTTGTGAGGGAGGGTGGCACAGTGTGCTGTTGCCAAACACTGAGGTGCCTGGGACTTCCCAGGCTTGCCACAGCCCTCTCACGCATGACTCACGCATGACTGCTGAACAGGCTCCCCGCTTGCTGTGTTGTGGGTTATGCACATGCTCCAGCTGTGGAAAGGGTCAGTTGCCTTTTTGTGGCAGTTAGAGGTTGGATCTATAAGAACAGACCCATCTAGTCCAGCTTCCTGTATCCCGCCAAATGCCCCAGGGAGCACACCAGATAACAAGAGACCTGCATCCTGGTGCCCTCCCTTGCATCTGGCATTCTGACATAGCCCATTTCTAAAATCAGGAGGTGGCACATTCACATCATGGCTTGTAACCCGTAATGGATTTTTCCTCCAGAAACTTGTCCAATCCCCTTTTAAAGGCATCCAGGCCAGATGCCCTCACCACATCATGTGGCAAGGAGTTCCACAGACCAACCACACGCTGAGTAAAGAAATATTTTCTTTGTCTGTCCTAACTCTCCCAACACTCAATTTTAGTGGATGTCCCCTGGTTCTGGTATTATGTGAGAGTGTAAAGAGCATCTCCCTATCCACTCTGTCCATCCCCTGCATAATTTTGTATGTCTCAATCATGTGCCCCCTGAGGCGCCTCTTTTCTAGACTGAAGAGGCCCAAACATTGTAGCCTTTCCTCATAAGGAAGGTGTCCCAGCCCTCCTAACCAGGTCTACTCAGAAGTATGTCCTATTTTGTTCAGTGGGGCTTACTCTCAGGAAAGTGTGGTTAGGATTGCAGCCTTAATCGCTCTCTTTTGCACCTTTTCCATCCAGCCCTGCCTGGAGGATTTGGCATGAAATTCCCATCTCAAACCTGGAGTCTGCGGGCCAGTCTGTGAGGCAAGACACCTGGGGTGCCCTCTGCACATACTGCACATACTCAGAGAGTGTCCTCTCTGCCACTCTTCTGCATCATTGCCCCAGGGCTGTGTCCAGGTTTTCCTCCAAGGCAGGGTGGCGGAACATCTTGGTTCTGTTTGAAGGACTAAAGTGCTGGCCCCTCAAGAAGACATGCAGGTCCATGGTCCCAGGAAGCTGCCCCACACAGAACCAAACCCCAGGTCTGTCCAGCCCCAGATGGAACGCTCTGGCTGCTGCTCTCCAGGGAGGTGCCTCCTCAATGCTCCTCTCTGGGAGGATGGCTTGTCTGCAGCCCGTCTGCTGGACTCCTGGGCCACAGTGCCCCTTCTTCTCTCCGTCTGTGCCCGGGGCCTCCGGATCTCTGAGGCCAGGCACTGGGAGCAGATCTGGGGGATGACGACACAGGCCTTGCTGCTCCTGCTTGGCTAGGGACTTCCCTTTGTTAGAAGGAAGTGCTGGCTGAGTGGTCATGCAGGAAGGCAAAGAAGCATGCCAGGACTGGGAGGCCACGCCACGAGCCCCCTCATCATCAGCAGATGATGGGGGGAGCAGAGGAATCTTGTCTGAAGCAAAGAAGGTGGAAGACTGAGGGCTGCAGGGCTGGCTTCAGACTGGCCTGATAAAAATGGCTAGGAGGGGCCTGCGTAGGCAGGTCTGTCCTGCCCCCTCTCCTTGGGATGGCCCTGGGCATGTGGGAGGCAGTCCCGTGACTTGGTCTTAATGGAGCGTGTGACCAGGAAGTGCCATCAGTTTAATCCAACGGGCGACTTGCTAGGGGGTGGGGGGGTGAGATTTGCTTTCCTTGAAATGGCAGGAGCTGAAATAACTTTTCTTCTAACAAATGCTGCCTCTGGGCCACCTGCCCACCCCCTGCTGCGGCCTCTTCACACAAGACAAGTTCTCCTTTGCAAAATGGTGTGGATTTGATGCCTGGTTGGACTGGCCGCCCCCCAGTTCTCCTGCCTGGTGGCCACTCATTTGGTCTCTTGGGAGCCGCAGTGCTGACCCCTGTGAGTGATGCCTCAGTCTCCTCCTTGGTCCCTTGCAGGCTGTCCAGTGCTGATTCCTCCCCTTTGGGTCTCACTGTCCTGGAGCAAATGAAGCCTCACGTCACATACCAGCAGGTAAATTCTGTGGCAGGGAAAGGAGATGTCTGGGTGGCAGGAGTGTTTGTGGGGGGCAGGAGATCTGCTCCTCTCATGCACACAGGAGCCTGTGGCCTGGTCCTGCTGACCCCCTCCCAGGGGTTATGACAAAGGCCTCACCTTCCACCCTCTGGAGCCCTAGGTCAAGATGGGCCCAGGGCCTCTGAATTGCACCCCGAAGGGGAGCTTCTCAAGGTGTGGGTGCCAGGCTTACTCTCGGCTTCCTTCCTGGCCTGCTTTGGATTCACAGGCTCTGATCACAGGCTGCCTACTGTCCCCATCCAGCCTCCTGGCTTTCCCTCCCATGCAATGGAGTCAGGAGAGCTGCCTGTGCAGGCTGCTCCCTTCTGGTTGGTGGTGTGCCCTGGCGTGTGGGACTTCCTGACTTGTGTGCCGCAGGGAAGCCAGCCTGAAGGGGCAAGAGCTGTGCCCGCTGGCTCCCTCACCTGCTCTCCCTGGTGCTGTGTGCCACAGGATCAAGATTTGCCAGGCTCACCCACATCTTGTCCATGCGGTGCAGTTTGGGACACTTGTGGCATAAGTCACGTGCCACCTGTGCTGCTGTATCCTGGCCAGGGTTATGGAGTCAGCCTGATGGGATGGAAATGTGCACAATTGAGTGGGAGACCGGGACATCTGATCTTACTTGGGGCACACAATTCCCCAGCAAGCCCCACTGAAATAAAGGGGGGGGGAGCACGAGACCAAGAAAATCCCATTTGCAAACTGTTCTTGCTCTGTCCTTGAGTACCCACTGCTTGTTTCAGTGGGGCTTGTGGGGGAGACCCTCTCTGGGAAACTGGGTGCCACCCAGGCGCTGTGTGTGTGAGCCAGCCCTGTGATGGTTGTGGGGGGGGGGGATTCACAGCCCAGTCTACACTCCTGTGCTGTGAGGGGAAGAGGCCACCTGCACAGCCAGCCGGATTCTTGGGGTTTGTAAGTTCTCTGCTCCTTCCTTCCAGCTGAAGACACTGCCTGGTCCTGCCGAGCTTCCGCTGGCCGAGCAGCCTACCCCAGCCCACCGCAAGGTTGGTATCACGAGTCTGCAAACGTCTGTCCTGCAAATGTCCTACCGTCTGCCCTGGGTTGCGTCCTGCTGACCTCCAGGGACTTCCCTGTGAAATGGCTCCTGGGTGGCGTTGGGGATTGCAGCCCTTCTCCTGCTTGTGTCCTTTGAAGCCCCAGTCGTCCATGTGTGGCACCATCCGTGGCTTCCATCCCCACTCGTAGCTGAGCCCAAGCACAGGTGACTGGGAGACTGGCATACTCTTCGCCCACCTCAAGCTCTCTTCCATCTTTGGTCTCCCTGGGGGCCATTTTTTGGCATTGGAGGCTGTTTGGAGCAAGTTGTCCACCCCAAGCCTTGTCCGGACAGCTCTGCTGCTCTGTGCTACCAGGCCAGGCTCTGTGACCAAGTTGTGGGCTTGAGCCCCGGGTGGTGTACGGGCCAGTCACTCCCACCTCCTCTCTCCCCCAGGATCTCTGCTGCGTGCTGGTGATGACCATCCTTGGAACCGTGCTGGTGGCTGCCCTCCTGATCCACACCCTTGTTCTCCCCTTCCGCGGCTCGGTCTCTGTTGGGAGCTGGGTGGCCGTCCCATACCTGGACAACTCATGCAGTGACCCCTGCCGGTGAGAACTGGGCCTCCCGCCTGCTGGAGTCCATCTCCCTCCCTGGGCTCTGAAGTGTCTGGTTCAGGCCCCAGGGTGGCGCTGCACAACTGCTCGGTTGTGACTGCAGAGCCAGCGCCTGCGAATGGTTCCTCTTCCCCTGGCCAGGACAATGGGGTGGGGTGGTGGGGGTGCTGCAGTGTGGGGCCTGATGCTCTGACCTGGCATGACCAAGGAAGGGGCTTGCGTGGGGGGGGGGAGAGGCAGAACCCATGGAAAAGGAGGTGGGCTTCTGGTTGCGTTGCCTCTGACCACTGGAGAGCATTCCTACGAGAATGAGGGCTACAAAGACTCACAGAGGCTCCCCAGCCACCTCTACCTCTACTGTTGCTTAAAACAACAGTAATAGAGGCCCAGCAGAGGTGTATACCGCAAAGAAAGAAGGGTTCCACTAAATCCAGGAGGGTGCCCGCATGGCTAACCAGCCAAGTTAGAGAGGCTGTGAAGGGCAAGGAAGCTTCCTTCCGTAAATGGAAGTCTTGCCCTAATGAGGAGAATAAAAAGGAACATAAACTGTGGCAAAAGAAATGTAAGAAGGTGATATGGGAGGCCAAGAGAGACTATGAGGAACGCATGGCCAGCAACATTAAGGGGAATAATAAAAGCTTCTTCAAATATGTTAGAAGCAGGAAACCCGCCAGAGAAGCGGTTGGCCCTCTGGATGGTGAGGGAGGGAAAGGGGAGATAAAAGGAGACTTAGAGATGGCAGAGAAATTAAATGAGTTCTTTGCATCTGTCTTCACGGCAGAAGACCTCGGGCAGATACCGCTGCCCGAACGGCCCCTCCTGACCGAGGAGTTAAGTCAGATAGAGGTTAAAAGAGAAGATGTTTCAGACCTCATTGATAAATTAAAGATCAATAAGTCACCGGGCCCTGATGGCATACACCCAAGGGTTATTAAGGAATTGAAGAATGAAGTTGCAGATCTCTTGACTAAGGTATGCAACTTGTCCCTCAAAACGGCCACGGTGCCAGAAGATTGGAGGATAGCAAATGTCACGCCTATTTTTAAAAAGGGAAAGAGGGGGGACCCGGGAAACTATAGGCCGGTCAGCCTAACATCCATACCGGGTAAGATGGTGGAATGCCTCATCAAAGATAGGATCTCAAAACACATAGACGAACAGGCCTTGCTGAGGGAGAGTCAGCATGGCTTCTGTAAGGGTAAGTCTTGCCTCACAAACCTTATAGAATTCTTTGAAAAGGTCAACAGGCATGTGGATGCGGGAGAACCCGTGGACATTATATATCTGGACTTTCAGAAGGCGTTTGACACGGTCCCTCACCAAAGGCTACTGAAAAAACTCCACAGTCAGGGAATTAGAGGACAGGTCCTCTCGTGGATTGAGAACTGGTTGGAGGCCAGGAAGCAGAGAGTGGGTGTCAATGGGCAATTTTCACAATGGAGAGAGGTGAAAAGCGGTGTGCCCCAAGGATCTGTCCTGGGACCAGTGCTTTTCAACCTCTTCATAAATGACCTGGAGACAGGGTTGAGCAGTGAAGTGGCTAAGTTTGCAGACGACACCAAACTTTTCCGAGTGGTAAAGACCAGAAGTGATTGTGAGGAGCTCCAGAAGGATCTCTCCAGACTGGCAGAATGGGCAGCAAAATGGCAGATGCGCTTCAATGTCAGTAAGTGTAAAGTCATGCACATTGGGGCAAAAAATCAAAACTTTAGATATAGGCTGATGGGTTCTGAGCTGTCTGTGACAGATCAGGAGAGAGATCTTGGGGGGGGTGGTGGACAGGTCGATGAAAGTGTCGACCCAATGTGCGGCGGCAGTGAAGAAGGCCAATTCTATGCTTGGGATCATTAGGAAGGGTATTGAGAACAAAACGGCTAGTATTATAATGCCGTTGTACAAATCTATGGTAAGGCCACACCTGGAGTATTGTGTCCAGTTCTGGTCGCCGCATCTCAAGAAAGACATAGTGGAAATGGAAAAGGTGCAAAAGAGAGCGACTAAGATGATTACGGGGCTGGGGCACCTTCCTTATGAGGAAAGGCTACGGCGTTTGGGCCTCTTCAGCCTAGAAAAGAGACGCTTGAGGGGGGACATGATTGAGACATACAAAATTATGCAGGGGATGGACAGAGTGGATAGGGAGATGCTCTTTACACTCTCACATAATACCAGAACCAGGGGACATCCACTAAAATTGAGTGTTGGGCGGGTTAGGACAGACAAAAGAAAATATTTCTTTACTCAGCGCGTGGTCGGTCTGTGGAACTCCTTGCCACAGGATGTGGTGCTGGCGTCTAGCCTAGATGCCTTTAAAAGGGGATTGGACGAGTTTCTGGAGGAAAAATCCATTATGGGGTACAAGCCATGATGTGTATGCGCAACCTCCTGATTTTAGGAATGGGTTAAGTCAGAATGCCAGATGTAGGGGAGGGCACCAGGATGAGGTCTCTTGTTATCTGGTGTGCTCCCTGGGGCATTTGGTGGGCCGCTGTGAGATACAGGAAGCTGGACTAGATGGGCCTATGGCCTGCTCCAGAGGGGCTGTTCTTATGTTCTTAAACTACAATTCCCAGGAGGCCTTGCAGGTCTTGTTATCTGGTGTGCTCCCTGGGCATTTGGTGGGCCGCTGTGAGATACAGGAAGCTGGACTAGATGGGCCTATGGCCTGATCCAGTGGGGCTGTTCTTATGTTCTTATGTTCTTCCTCGCTTGGCAGCCTGCCTGTGATGGCCCTCTGCCAACATCCCTCTGCCAGCGCTTCCACCAGAGAGGAAGGGGTGGTGACGATGGTGGGGTGGAGGTACCCAGCCCAAGCGCTACTGGCTGACAGATGGAGACGGGTGGTGGGCAGCAAAGTAGGGGCACTTGCTATGGGGCAGGTGGAGCCGCCTGCCTGCCTGCAGCTTGGCCTGACCCAGAAGCTCCCAGTGGTAGAGGCCTCTGTGGCCCCACATTTGCAGACCTGTCAGACTCGGGGCCCCTGCTGGCGTTTGAACAAGGGGAGTGTCAACTGAGCCCTTGGTGCTGCCTCTCCCTAGGGTCGTGCTGGTGGAGAGCATCCCAGAGGGACTGACCTACGATGACAACAGCACAGTCAGCCCTTCCACATTTGAGGCCTGGCTGAGGCTGCTGGGGGATGCCAGGCACTCTGTCGACATCGCCGCTTTCTACTGGACCCTGCGGAATGAGGACACGCACACCCAGGACCCCTCCGCCGGCCAGGTGAGCCACAGAGCCTCTCTCCCTGTCAGGAGTGCTGGGGTTTGGTCTCTCTTCCCAGCGAGCGAAAGCCTCTTAACTGGTAGATCCACAGAGCTGTCCCGTAATTGCAACAGTCTCAAACTGATGGACAAGAAATTATTTTTCCCGCTAGTTTGCGTGTGAAACTGGAACAAACGCAGAGCATGGCAAAAGTAGCTGGTTACACGGAGACACTTGGATTATGAACTGTGCCTGGGGAGGTTCACCAGCCCCATTTGCAAACAGGCAGCTCATTGCCTGGTGCAGAACTCAGTCAAAGGCCCCTTTGAGGGCAAGTGGAACATCCATTTGTTCAGGTTTTGGTTCCAGCAGCAAAGCCTTTTCATGCACTTGGAAGCTGTCAAGCAGTCCTCGTCCAATGTTTTTACAAGCTACATGTTCAAAGCCACCCCTTTCCCCTAAATTAGCAGCTGTTGGGGAGATGCGCGACTATGAACCAGTGGCAGAAAAGGTCCAAGGGCAGCTTCTGCCAGTCAACACGTGGCAGGTTTTAATTAGTTGCTGCAAAATGAAACAGACTATCATCGGCCTGCAACCGAACTGCATGTTTGTGTTGCTGAGGTGGGGCCAAGTCTCTCTGTGGCCAGTCAGCAAAATGCCTCCACCTGCGGCTTGTAGCCCACGTGCCCCAGCCAAGGTGCCTGATGGGGTTAACCCGGGGAGGGGGCAGGAGCGAAGGGCCCAGTTTCTCAGGGCAGGCGTGGAATGCGTGTTGAACGAGGGCCCCTCACACTCCTTTTGGTCTGTAATCCTCACGTTTGAGAGGTATTCCACCCCCTGTCCACTGGGCTCTTTGCAAGCAGTTTGGGGTGTGCCTGAGCACAGCCAAATGGGAACTCCTGGGCACAGAAGCGCCCCCGTGCTACAGAGAAGGCAGTTCTGAAAGGACTGTGTCAACCCTCCTCCAACCCTTGTTTTGGCAATAGGGGGAAGAAGTCTTAGCAGAGCTGCTGAAGTTGGCGGGCAGAGGTGTTGCCACTCGCATTGCGGTCAACCCCCCATCTGCCCGACTGCCCAGCAATGACCTCCAGGCCCTGGAGGACAGTGGTGAGTGTCTGCACCTCGAGGGGCTGTTGGTGGCCCTGCTTAATTTCCAGAAGCCAGGGTGGGAGGCAGACAGGGGCTCTGGTTGTGGCCTGTGTCTCCTTTGTAAGGATTGTGGCACCAAGACAGGTGTTGGAAATGCAAAAGCATCAGGATGGGCCATTGCTCTGGCCATTCTGCCATTGTGGCCATTTTTCAAAAAGCAGCTAAAGAGGAGGGCAGTTTGGATTGGAGACGCAGCTTTGGGGAGGGCTCCTAATTCCTTGCCCCCATGCGTGGAGACTGACCCTCTTTGGACACATGGACTTGAATCCTCCCCCTGTTATTTGCTGTGGAGGGAAAAACTTGCTCACTTGTTTTGTGCCTGTGAGTTTTCCCCTCCGAAAAGGGGAAACTGCAAATAGGATTCTATAACAAAGCAAATGACCTGTTTCCAAATCACCTGCAGGAGCCCAGATCCGCAAAGTTGACCTGCCCAAGCTGACCACCGGAGTCCTGCACACCAAGTTCTGGATCGTGGATGAGACGCACATTTATTTGGGGAGTGCCAACATGGACTGGAGGGCCCTCACTCAGGTGACCAGCCTCTCCCGAGGGGCCTGGAATGTTCCTGAAGGAACCCCATCCTGGGTGTGAGTGTGGGGCATGTGCTCACACTTCCTTTCAGTGCATCGATGAAGCAGCCATGGGTGCTCCTCTCAGACTGCATCACGCTACATTGCCCACTCTCTGTGGGTAGCCAAATGCTCTGCAGCCGTCCCAGAACACCCTTCCTTCTTGCCTGCAGGTGAAGGAGCTCGGGGTCGCTGTGTACAACTGCAGCTGTCTGGCCCAGGACCTGGGGAAGATGTTTGAGGTGTACTGGGCTCTGGGGCTGCCCAATGCCACCATCCCCTCGCCCTGGCCAGAGAGGTTCTCAACCACATACAACAAGGAGAGGCCCTTGGAGCTGACGCTGAATGGCAGTAAGGCTGGCGTTTACCTTTCGGTGAGTGGGCCTGTGGGGCAGTGTAGCAGTCACCTCTCAAGGCATGCTTGGCAACTCTGTGTTGTTGGGGAGATGTTCCTGTAAAAGCCCCCCAAGCCCCTGTGGCCTCTGCCTCTGGCTTTTGAGCTGACTCTTGGAAGCAAGACATGGCACAGCAACTCCCCAAACTCTTGGTTTAGGCCCTGCAGGTCTGTACCTGGGATCCACTCGGGGGTGGAGCTATGCAAGGGACTCCCTCCCTGGGCAAGTCAGAAGCACACCCACACTTTTATTTTGGAAAACTTCCCCCAGCTTGTCTCCACTGTTGTTTGTGACGGCAACCTGGGGCTCCCCCCGGGGCTCTCTTTCCTCCTTGCTGTCCCAGAGTGCTCCCCCACGCCTATGCGCCACTGGCCGAACGGAGGACCTCCAGTCCCTGCTGAGCGTCATTGACGGGGCTGAGGAGTTTGTGTATGTGGCTGTGATGAGCTATTTGCCCACCATGGAGTTCTCGCACCCCAAGAGGTAAGGAGGGGCCAAGGACCGTGGGGCCAGACCTGCCCCTTCTGTGTGCTGCCACTCTGTCGGCCAACAGCCTGTCCTGCCCCTTTTCCTGCAAATCTGCAGTCAGCGGCAGCCTGCTGTCAGTCCCAGCCCCACAAGAGTGAGGATGGGTGGGCAGGGGAGGCTGTGTTTGTGTGTGCACATCCCTGGGGCAGCTTCAACTAAGGAAGGCCACCAAGTTCTTGCTGCTTGCAATGGTGGCCCATTCAAGGCCCTGGGAAGACCTCAGGCAGGCAACCCCTCTTTCCCTGCTGCTTGCCCACCAACAACAAGCATTCAGAGGTAAACTGTACCTGGACAGAATTTCAGGCCACACCATTCCTTATTCAGGCAACCTCAGTGTGAGTGCAGAGGGGTGGGTGAGCAAGAGGAGACAGTGTTGGCTGCATCTCCCCCCACTTCCAGGTTCTGGCCTGTCATTGATGACCACTTGCGGAAGGCGGCATATGAGAGGGCAGTTCACGTCCGCCTCCTGGTTGGCTGCTGGCGACACTCCAAAGCCGTCATGTTCCCCTTTCTGCGGTCTCTGGCTGCCATGCAGGACAACCGCACCCACTACAGTGTGGAAGTGGTGAGGACCTTTGGTGGGGCTGGGAGGTCGGTGCTGTCGCCCTCAGTGGCGGAGGGTGCTCCATCTATCGAGATGTGGGGCAGGCGAGAGCTGCAGACTTGTTTTGTCTCACCAGTGTGGGCAGGAACATAGCTGTAGGGGGCAGTGTAATATAAGGGCCATCTTGTCTGCCCCCTCAGCCCTCCCTGGGAGATTCTGCACCCTCCTAGCAGATGGGGCCACTCTTGAGGGGTTGTGTCCCCTCCATTGACACACGACCATCTCCCTGACCTGGATCTGCTCCCATCTGCCTTCCCCTGCGGGTGGGTGCCTTGTTCAACAACAGCCGAGATCTCCCTTGACTCACTGCCCCTTTTTCCTCCGTCTCCTAGAGGCTCTTTGTGGTCCCTGCAAACGAGACACAGGCCAAGATCCCGTACGCCAGAGTCAACCACAATAAGTACATGGTGACTGACAAGGTGGCCTACATTGGTGAGTGGTCAGTGGGGCAGGCCCTTGGAGACAGTCAGGGGAGGCTTGCTTTTGTTTGCAAAAGCCTCGAATGATGCTGCAGTGAGGCTTAGCAGGGAAGCAGAGCAAGTGTTGGCTTTTGTGAGGGAAGCCAGCTCCTCAGAGCTCAGCAGGGACAAAAGGCCAACCCCTCAGCATCCGTGGTGCATCTTCCTTCTCTCTTCCAAAAGGGACGTCCAACTGGTCTGGGGACTACTTCCTCCACACTGCAGGATCGGCACTGGTTGTGAATCAGAGCCACGTGGAGCCCTCGTCCCAACCCACCATGCGGGACCAGCTGCAGGCCGTGTTTGAGCGGGACTGGAATTCCAGATACAGCCAGGACTTGAGCTTGCTGGGCAAGGGGGAGGACCTCTGTGGGGCCCGCTGATCGAAGCTGATGCTTGTTCTTCCCACACCCCCTTGGAGAGAGGCTGCCTTCATCAGCATCTAGCAGAGGCCACAAGACTGTGCTGGAGTCTGGGGGCCCCTTTGGACATCCTGCTCTGATGTGATCTGCACCAGCCAGCACCAGGCTCTTCCCAGCTGAAGCCTCCTGTAGGAGGTGGGGGTGCCTTTGTGTGGAACTCTCTCCCTCTCTTGCTGTTCCTGTCCCAAAGCAGGAACTTGGGGAACGGGGAAGCTGGCTAAGCAGCCTTTTCTGCACTGTCAGCACATGGTATGGCAACACTCATTGCCAAGGAGTGGCAACATGCATTTTATGAGGGTGGCTGCCACTCAAGTAGCACTTGTTAGTTTGGTAGAACTTGTCTTCAGGAAGGAGGCTCTTCTATCTGTTGGGTGGAGGGTAGGAATAGGAAGAAGTGGGTGAGGATATAGAAATGGGAATGTAGGGGCACAATCCTAACCAGGTCTACTCAGAAGTAAGTCCTATTTTGTTCAATGGGGCTTACTCTCAGGAAAGAGTGGTTAGGATTGCAGCCTAGAGAAGTTTCCTAGCCAAGAAGGTCCTGGGAGAAACAGACCAGGTCTGGTCCCTGCCTGTTCCTCAGACAGTTTCACAGATCAGTGCATGGGGTTGGGGGTGGGAATTGGGACAACAGTGGAGTGAAGCAGTTTCTTGGGTAGAGGGACCACGAGCCTTGTGGGGCTCTGTGTTCGTGTGTGTGTTTATGCTGCCCCTTCCACTGCCCCTTCACCAGTGCACAACTGTGCTGACCACTGTGTGTTTCTTTGCCCACTGGGGGACGGTGCTTGCACTTGCCTGGGGTGCTTTGGCATCCAGCTGTTGTCTGTATCCATCCCAGTAGAAAGAAAAATAAAAGACAGTAGAAAGAAGAATAAAAGACAGGAGTGGGTGCGTCTGCTGCGCTGTGGGGGAAGGCCAGGGGGCTGGCTGCTGGGGGGCTCTTTTGGGCTCTTTTGGGCACCCTGGCTAGCGAGGGCCTGTTGGGCTGCATTGAGATAGCGGGGGGGGGGCGCTGCTGAGGCTGGACGGGCTGTTTAGAAAGACCACAGCGGGTGAGGAGGGCTCATGTTGACAGTCACAATGCTGTCCCCCCTGCAGCATTTTGTGCCCCACTTGCGTGCACAGGGCTGGTCCTGGACAGGCTGAGCACCTGCAGGGCAAGGGAGCTGCGGAGCCCTCCTATGCCTGTGGACCGCCTGACAGTGCAAGCCTGCCCATGTCTACTCAGATGCAAGTCCCATTGTGACCAATGGGACTTACTGCCAGGAAAGTCGTATATGACTACGCAGCAGTGCTGTGGGGGGGGGGGTGGGGAGAGACAGCCGCCCACATCCGCAACTCCCTGGCTCCACCCCTAACCCTGGGCAAGGAGGAGACGGTGCCTTGCTGCGCCCTCTCCGCGCTGCCACCCATGCCCGGCCGTGCTGCCAGCGGAGGCGCTTCTGCCTGGCTCCGTGGGAAGGTTCCTTAGCCTGGAACCTCTCAACGGCTCATTGGGCATTATCCAGCAAAACCTGGAAAATGACGTCATGCGTTGTCGTGACGTCACATGTGACGCCACAGCACTGCTGCTCCAGGCGCCACAGGCCCTGGACGCGCCTCTGGATGCCTGTGCGAGGAAGGGGCATGTCTTCCCCCTCCCGCGGCGGAGTCCTCCAGGACTCGCTGGTCGCGGGATGCCTAGAGGCGGCCTCCGCTCGCCGGAAGTGGGCAGGGCCGGGCGGGACTCGCTGATCGCGGGGTGCCTAGAAGCGGCCTCCGCGCACCGGAAGTGGGCGGGGTCAGGCCCGTCGCGGCCTGGTGCAGCCCCAGAGACCGGCAAGGGGGCGGTGTGTTCCTTTAGCGCCAGGCTCGGCGCCGGCTTCCCTCTGCGGCGCCCCGTGGGGACTCCGGCCTGGAGGCGCGGCCGCCGCCACGATGGTCTCCGTCACGATGGGTGAGCCGGGGGGGGGGAGCGAGCGTCGCTATGGAGACTGGTGACCGAGCCCCCGTTGCTAGGGCGACGAGGGAGCCCCTCCCAGGTGGTGGTGGGGTCCTTGGCAGTAGCGTAGCTGGAGGGGGGCAAAGCACTGAGTTGGGCAGGGGCCCCCTTCGTAGCCATTGCAGGTAGGGGGGTGCAGAACAGGGGAGAGGTGGCTCCTCCGTTCTGTACCCCCGCCTGGAATGGCTCCAAAGGGGCCCCCTGCCCAACTCAGTGCTTTGCCCCCTCCAGCTATGCCACCAGTCCTTGTATGGCCCTCAGTGGCAAGGCAGGCACAGCCCCCCAGCTCTGCCTCTCTCAGTGCTGCCTCCTCTTGGACCCTCGGCCCCCCCCCCGGGAGGCTCTGTGGCAGGGCTGCCTCTTGGCTGCTGACCCACACCTCTCATCTGCCTTCCTTCCAGCCACGTCGGAGTGGATCCAGTTCTTCAAGGAGGCCGGGATCCCCCCAGGGCCCGCCGTCAACTACGCTGTCATGTTCGTGGACAACAGGTGCCCCACCTGGCCGCCCTCCCCTTCCTTCTCCTGGGCCCCCACTGGGGGGTGGGTGGGGGGACCCTATGGCTGGAAGGGGCGCTGGCAGGAGCCAGCCTGTGACACCCACCGCAGGAACCAGCCCGTGACACCCACCGCCTGCCCTGGAGCTGGATTTGCCTGGATCATTGACAGCTCTTCGCAGCTAGTTGTATTTTAAGACCCAAACTTGGAGGGCAACAGAGGCAGGAGACAGCAGGAGCAGGACTAGAAATAAGGGGGTCAATTATTCTTCAGTATACCACATTTTAAAAGCTATTTTTGTTCAATGCTGCATGTAAGCAGCAGGGACCAAATGTGTACACCTGTGAGCCAGGCAAACGTGGGTTAACAAGAGTAGTTTTCATAAGAAGAGCTCTGCTGGATCAGGCCAAACGGGACCCCTCTGGTCCAGCTTCCTGTATCTCACCGTGGTCCACCAGATGCCTCGGGGCACACAAGGCAATAAGAGCCCCACATCCCGATTCCCTACGTTGCTTCTATCATTCTGAGAGAGCTGGAGCCACAAGTGGGGGTGAGGGCACCCGCCCGTGGGGAACGGACGCTGAAGGCTGTCACACTCACAGCCTGCCCTGAAACCTGAACTGACTGGGATCTTCATAAACTCCTCACAGCTGGTCATATTTAAAAACCCAAATTAGGAGGGAGAAGCAGGTCCCAGAAACAGTGGAATCATTTTTTATCATCATCATCATCCCAAACTACATGATACACAGTTATTAACTGGTGTTGAGCAATTGGTACAAGTCATAGCCTAAGTATCAATTAGGTATCAGCGCATTATGTATGATGTTCCTAAAAGCACCGTTTTTTGCAGATCTGATGGTGAGATTATTTCAGTGAGCTGTAGTTGTTTAAAGTAATTTGCAAAACTTTTTGAGATTGTTCCAAGTGCCCCGATGACAATGGGGACCACTTTGGTATGTTTGGTCCATAGTTATGTGATTTCAGTGGCCAGGTCTTGGTGTTGTGTCATTTTTTCTAGTTCTCAATTAACCAGACGTTTCCATGTTATATCAAGTGTATTACGATGATGATGATGATGATGAAATTTATATACCCTTTTTCAACAGAAGTAGCTCACAAAGTGGTTTATGTAGTAAAAATAAATCAATAAATGGTTTCCTGTCCCCAAAGGGCTAACAGTCTTAAAAAGATACAGAAGACTAGCAACAGCCACTGGAAAAGAAGCTATGCTGGGGTGAAGAGTGACAGCTGCTCTTTCCCTTCTAAATATAGTACACCACACTTACGTAGAATTGCTGCAAGCATGAAATAAACTTAGGGCACAATCCTAACCCCTTATGTCATTGCTTTCCAGCACTGACATAAGGGCAATGCAGCTCTGAGGTAAGGGAACAAACATTCCCTTACTTTGAGGAGGCCTCTGTGAGTGACACCCAACTGCTGGATGCAGCACACGTCCCATTGGCACCGCTATGTCAGTAGTGCAGAGCACTGACATAAGGGTTTAGGATTGCGCCCTTAACTTCTTAAGTTATATTTGTGACACAACAGCTGATGTGTTTTGTTTCATATTTGATATTTTCATACTATTTAGTTTTGCTCCAGTCCATAACAAAGCAATAACTTACACCTTATAGAACCCTAAGCCTTATTTTTTTTTCCTTATGTTCCCCTCTCTGTGGAAAAAACCACCACATTGTATTTTTTCTTGGCATGAATAATTAACCTTTTGCAGTGGCTTTGGAAATGGTTTATAACAAACTAGTTTGGTTTCGTGGCAGTCAGGCAAGGGGTGTTTGGGGATCTTTTTCTCTATTTGAGCCTCTCTTCTCCAGCAAGCCTGTGGGTGGGAAGGTCCATGTTGTAGCTCCCAGGTCTGGAAACCCCTTCCTTCCCTGCCCAGGCTTTTTGCAGAGGGCTAGAGCAGCCTCCTCTGGGCCAGGCAAGGGTGTCCTGAGCACACAGGATGTAGTCCCCCGCTGTACCATTGTTGCCACTTGCAGGATCCAGAAGAACATGCTGATGGACCTGAACAAGGAGATCATGAACGAACTGGGCATCACCGTCGTCGGAGACATCATTGCCATCCTCAAGCATGCCAAGGTGGTATACAGGCAGGTGAGTTCCTGGGGGCCTTCTTGTCCTCTTCCAGTCTTTAGTGCGAAGGGGGAGTGGCTGCCCAAGAGCTGTATTTGACTGCCAAGCTCCTGGTATTTTGGGCAGGACCCTTGGACCTGTAGGAGGTGACAAATGGATTCCCCTGGCTTGGGGGGTGATGTGTGTGCAGGAAAATATCAACCGTGGGGGTTGGGAGGGCTTCCATTAATGTCCTTGACTGTGTTGGCTCTTAAAGGCATTCAGTGCTTCTCTGGGAACAACCGTGCATAACAGTGAGTGAGAGTTAGAGCAACCCTCAAAAATACCCTCCACCTGCTGCAGAAAATGATAATCATGATGTGTCTAACTACTTATATTTGCACACTTGCATGAGTTCTGCTTTAGATTGTGACCTGATATATTCTGGAAAGAGGTCCATGTCCTGGTGGCATCAAGACCTTATTACTGTGTCATGCTCTGTGTGAGGCTGCCCTTGAAGACTGTCCGGAAGTTGCCATTAGTTCAGAACATAGCAACCTGTGTGGTCACTGGAACGTGGCGGTTTGATTCTGTCGGGCTGCTGATTTGATTCCAGGCACAATCCATGGTGCTGGTTTTGACTTCCTTGTGGTGGCACTGCAATTATGGAACTCCCATAACTCTCCCATAATTCTGGAACTCTCGAGATCTTGAGCTAAGATCTGCAGAGGGGGCCCAATCCTATCCAATTTTCCAGTGTTGGCGCAACCATGCCAATGAGGTATGAGCTGCATCTTGTGGTGGGGAGGCAGTCACAGAAGCCCCCTCAAGGGATGGAGACATTTGTTGCCTTACCCTGGAGCTGTATTGCAGCTGCACCTGTGCTGGAAAGTTGGATAGGATCAGGCCCTGGGTGTTTAAAAAAAATGGCAGTAAAAAAAAAAGATGTAAAAACTTCTCTTGCATTTGGGTTTTTTCTTTAGAGTGTTGGGGAGCACTGAGTTACTGCTAATTGTTGCTCTGTTATCCACTTAACGGAGGATGTGGGGTGGGAGGGGGGGAAGGCAGCTCATCTAAGAGAAGGAAAGCTCTGATCCCAAACCTCCACTGCCTTGTGGCTATATCCAGTTGTGGAAAAGGCTTCAGGAGTCAACCTCGAGGCAAAATCAGGAGCCGGAGTCCCTGAGGCAGTTCATGGCTGAACACAGTCACGTTCTGGCAACTCCTGCGACGCCGCTGGAACCAACTGTATTGGCTTCTGCCTTTTCATTGGACCATTCCAGCGACGTGGAGAGGGGGGATTTGCTGCATGGGTAACAGTCTATCCTCCATGCCTTCTTTACCCAGGCTTCGCGCACTGGAGAGGACACTTCAACTTCGCCATATGGCGTCGGCACAACACGGGAAGCAGCAGTTTACCAGTTATAAGTCTTCGCTCGATTGGCGTAGAGCATGACGCCAGGGACTGCTTAAACCCTAGCCTCTGAGCAGCCCACTTGGAGGCAGGCTGTGCAGCATGGCCTTTCCCAGTTTGAAGAGACACTTTGCCAATAGTCTGAGGCAAAGAGGCAAAGAAGGAAGGCCCATAGCCAGGGAGACAGACCAGGGACAGACGGCACTTGCTCCCGGTGTGGAAGGGATTGTCGCTCCCGGATTGGCCTTTTCAGCCACACTAGACGCTGTGCCAGAACCACCTTTCAGAGCGTGATACCAGAGTCTTTCGAGACTGAAGGTTGCCAATACAATATCTCCACTTAGTGTATTGTGGTGGGGAGGGGGTTCTTACTGTTCGTTATGTGTTGTTTACGCTGCCTTCGCCTGCACGCCACTCTCTGCTATGTTTATGCTGATGCTCTTTTGGTGGTGTTGTTATTGTTATGCTTTGTTGTTGTGATTGTAGATGTTGCTTGCCATCTTGGGTACCCCAGTGTGGGGAGGGGCACAATGGGCAGGGTGGAAGTTGTCACAGGAACAAGTGCCAGAACGGGGGGGTTGTCTCCTCCTGCTGCTCAGTGCTGGGTTCTGGTGCCTTCTGTCTCCAGGAAATCTGCAAGTCTGCGACCGAGTCCATGGCCTCCAGTCAGAGCACCCTGCAGTCCGAACTCCGCAGGAACGCCATCAGCCGTGAGTAGTACAAGCAGGGCAGGCCGGTGGCTGCAGGGCTTAGGTTGATGGGCAGCGCCAGGGGGTCCAGCCTGAGGCGCCCCCACCTGCCACCCGTCAAACCTTGTTAGCAGGCTGGCCCTGGAAGCCAGGCCTTGCCTGCCTTCCTTCCTTCCCCTGCCCATCTTTTCCTGTGTGCAGGTTCCTACCTTGCTTCTCTCTGTACGAGGCAGGGCCTCCTCTTTTACTGCAGCCTTAGAACATTTTGGTGTTGCCAGCATCTATCCATCCAGATGTTGGCTCCTTTCCTTTCAGTCAGCCCCAAGTCCCTCCAAGCACTATCTGCTTCCTCCTCCTCCTCCTGGGTAGTGGGGGAGAGTCTGAAATCTGGACTGTTATTGCGCAGCCCCCTCTCTTCCTTCAGACAGTACAGCTTTTCCAGGGCTTGCGCAGCTGCTCTGAAGCCCTCCCAAGTGATCTGAGTCCCAGGTCCCTGTAATGCCCCAAGCCTTGGACCTAGGCAGCCCCCAGGCGTGCTGTGAATGGCTCAGTGCCAGTTGTGAGGTGGCTACTGAGGGGTTGCCATACTGCAACAGGAGGCATGCCTTCCTCCTCTTTGTCTAGCCCATGGATGTCCAAAGTTCTTGGCAGGAGGGCCATATCAGTTCTCTGACACTATGTCGGGGGGCAGAGGAAAAAAGAATTAATTTACATTTAAAATTTGAATAAATTTATGTAAGTTACATAAATGAATATATTAAGATGAACTTATATGAATGAATGAAGGTCTTGCAATAGCTCAAGGCCTTTAAAAGGCCTTGCACAAAGCAAGGCTGGCCTTTCCTTTGCTCCGCTGCTGCATCGCAAACGTGAAACAGCAAGCAGTGGAGGAAGCCCTCATCCCACAGCTCATGCGAGAGGTCAAACAGTCGCCCTCACACTGAGAGCAGTTGCATCGGGCCAGTGCAGGCTTCAGCAAATCTCCAGAGGGCCAGAGGCTCATTGGGGGCTCCCTGAGGGCTGCATTGGGAGTCTTCGAGGGCCGCAAGTGGCCCCAGGGCCTTGGTTTGGGCACCCCTGGTCTAGCCCATGAGCTCATGAATGTCACTGGCAGGCCCTGTTGTGTGGCCAGCTTCTGCTCAATGGCCTCCTCCTTGCTGTCCCTGCAGCCGCCACTCGGATGATTGCGAACAGCCTGAGCCGGGACTCTCCACCGTCCACTCCTGTCCGGAGACCTGACACCAGTGCCTCCAAGATCTCCGTCACTGTTTCCAACAAGATGGCGGCCAAGAATGCCAAAGCAGGTGCCTGGGGTGGGGGGCAGAGTGAGCAGTTGTCTGCCTGTTGTCATCTGCCAGAGTGCTGCTCGTCTGGGAACCTTGTCTGGCCAGCACACAGCTGCTGGCCTGAGGGCTGCTTCTCTGCTCTGCTGAAGTGCCAGTTGGAACACTGCCAAGGCTGTGCACTGCTTGGCCTTTTGCGGCTTGTGGGTGTGCTGCTTCCCGGCTGGGGCAGAGCAGGTCACTGTGTCTCCTTGTGGGCTGGCAGGAGGCAGGCTAGCAAAGGGAGTTGAGGATCTCCCTGAACGGGAGGGTCCTTCCACAGCAAGCCCGGGCCAGGCTCTCACCCCGCACCCACCAGCTTGAATGAACCTAGTACTTCCCTCTGCCTCTGAGGAACAGGGCAGGAGAGGCAGCATGCGCCCTGCCCACTGGAGGTGTGGGGTAGTGTTCCACACAAAGGAACAGACTGCGCAGGAAAGTGGACACTGTCTCACAGTTCTTCTGCACAACGGGAATGGCAGTGGAGTACTCGGCAGAGTGGTTGGGAAAACCTCTGAGCTCCTGATTGGGCTACACTTTGGGGGATCCAGAAAGGGCACAAAAGCTGCTGATGACAACTGCAGATAGTTGACGTTGTCACTTGCAAGAGCAGTGGTGGCTCCAGTTCTGGGGAGACCCCTTGCTGCTGTTGCGGGGAAATGCGCTTTAATTGGAGAGTCCTCAAATTGGAAGACTTAACGGAAGTGTGGAAAGATGGACTGGGAAAGAAATGATTGCCTAGAACAGTGTTTCTCAAAGTGTGCTCCGAGGAGCCCTGGGGCTTCTTCAGGGGCTCCACTAGCACCCTGTGAGTGGTCACCATCTGTCCCTCCTGCCTCCCCTGTTTGTGACTATCCTTCCTCTTTGCCCTCCTTCCTCTTCACTGGTATTTGGTGTGGTGCTTGGCGCTGCACCACTCCTCAGATGTGCTGGTGCTCTGGGGCTCCCCGAGACTCCTTTTAGAAGTGTAAAGAGCTCTGGAGACAGAAAGGTTTGAGAAACTGGTCTAGAAGTGGAGAAAAGGGAAGAATGCTTGTGTCCAGGCTTGTGGAGGATGGCTCTCTGCTGCTCTCTGGTGGTGTTTAAATGATAGGCATCGTGTCTGTTCAGGGTTGAGCTCCTCTGTTTGGAGTACTGGGGCTCGAGTTCATGGGGGGGGGGTTTCTTTCTCAAGGGCCATCACCACCTCTTTGTGGCAATAAATTCTGTAAGTTAACCAAGCACTGTGGGAAGGACTTCCATCAATTTCATTAATAAGGAAAGTGCCTCCCTTTCTCCACACAAGGTACAGTGTGGTAAGCCTGGGTGGTGGTCTTTTCCTCCCCCCACCTTTGATTGTCTTTTTCCTAATTGAAAGGGCTCCAAATGCTTTAGCTCTTCCTCACAGGGCAGGTCTCCATTTTCACTGTGCTGCCAGTTGCCCTTGTGAGTTGGGGGGTGCAGCATTGTCTTCTCTTGCCCTGACCCACTTTGCCTTGCTTGGCCTTGAGCCCAGTGGAGGTAGAGGCTCTTTCTGGAGGGAGAGCGGCACAGAGCTGAATGTTTGGCCTTCTGCTCCCTTTCTGTGGCAGTTCTTTGCAGCCCAGGAGCTGAGAACCCCACGGTCCCTGTGAAGCGCCGCCGTGTCACAGCAGAAATGGAAGGGAAGTACATCGTCCACATGCCCAAAGGCACCACTCCCCGAACCAAGAAGATCCTGGAGCAGCAGGCAGCAAAAGGTACAGGGCGACTTCCTTGCCAGCTTGGCTGACTTTCTTCTTTTAAAATTAAACAACTTTGTAGGACAGAGTAATTGGTGGGTGACTTGCCATGAAAATCAAGAGTTACAGTCCAGGCTCTGCACTTAAGAACATAAGAACAGCCCCACTGGATCAGGCCATAGGCCCATCTAGTCCAGCTTCCTGTATCTCACAGCGGCCCACCAAATGCCCCAGGGAGCACACCAGATAACAAGAGACCTGCAAGGCTTCCTGGGAATTGTAGTTAAGAACATAAGAACAGCCCCACTGGATCAGGCCATAGGCCCATCTAGTCCAGCTTCCTGTATCTCACAGCGGCCCACCAAATGCCCCAGGGAGCACACCTGATGACAAGAGACCTCATCCTGGTGCCCTCCCTTGCATCTGGCATTCTGACATAACCCATTTCTAAAATCAGGAGGTTGCGCATACACATCATGGCTTGTGCCCCATAATGGATTTTTCCTCCAGAAACTTGTCCAATCCCCTTTTAAAGGCGTCTAGGCTAGACGCCATCACCACATCCTGTGGCAAGGAGTTCCACAGACCGACCACACGCTGAGTAAAGAAATATTTTCTTTTGTCTGTCCTAACCCGCCCAACACTCAATTTTAGTGGATGTCCCCTGGTTCTGGTGTTATGTGAGAGTGTAAAGAGTATCTCCCTATCCACTCTGTCCATCCCCTGCATAATTTTGTATGTCTCAATCATGTCCCCCCTCAGGCGTCTCTTTTCTAGGCTGAAGAGGCCCAAACGCCGTAGCCTTTCCTCATAAGGAAGGTGCCCCAGCCCCGTAATCAATTTAGTCGCTCTCTTTTGCACCTTTTCCATTTCCACTATGTCTTTTTTGTGATGCGGTGACCAGAACTGGACACAATACTCCAGGTGTGGCCTTACCATAGATTTGTACAACGGCATTATAATACTAGCCGTTTTGTTCTCAATACCCTTCCTAATGATCCCAAGCATAGAATTGGCCTTCTTCACTGCCGCCGCACATTGGGTCGACACTTTTATCGACCTGTCCACCACCACCCCAAGGTCTCTCTCCTGATCTGTCACAGACAGCTCAGAACCCATCAGCCTATATCTAAAGTTTTGATTTTTTGCCCCAATGTGCATGACTTTACACTTACTGACATTGAAGCGCATCTGCCATTTTGCTGCCCATTCTGCCAGTCTGGAGAGATCCTTCTGGAGCTCCTCACAATCACTTCTGGTCTTTACCACTCGGAAAAGTTTGGTGTCGTCTGCAAACTTAGCCACTTCACTGCTCAACCCTGTCTCCAGGTCATTTATGAAGAGGTTGAAAAACACCGGTCCCAGGACAGATCCTTGGCGCACACCGCTTTTCACCTCTCTCCATTGTGAAAATTGCCCATTGACTTAAAAGCCATGTTCTTGAGCAAGGCAAACATATATGCCAAGTTAAATCATAAAACCCAGATTAAACAATAGGTTTAGTGACAGCTGAAATCTGACCATAGCTGGCCGGTTGGCACAAGTGACTCGTCTCTTGCCCCCTTTCCTGGGCTGCTGGTTGAGTCCAGGTGCTGGCCATTTCCTTTACAGCTCACGGTGGCTTCAGGGACTGTCTTCTCCCATTTGATCCTGCCTGACTGAAAAGGAGACCCTGCAGTTTGCCATGTTTCTACTATCCTTTTCAGCCACAATAGTTTTCAATGCATTTCCTCCTGTCATTGTTTAAACAGGTTTGCAGAGAACCTCTGTCTTTGACCGGCTGGGTGCAGAAACAAGTGCAGACACCACTACAGGAAATAAGGTACCCAGCCACCCTGGAGACTCCTGTTGAGCTGGCTGCAGTTTCCCCATACTTGGTCTCTCAGGCAGGGGCCAGTTGACAAAAGCAGAGCTACGGGGGGGGGGGGGCGGCGGCTTGCTGCTTGCCCTGGTCCAGGAGGCGGTGTGCCTGGGAAGTGCCACTTGTGTCAAGCCAGGCCTTGTGACCTGTCCCTGTCAGGCCCATCTCGAAGCACTCTCACTGGGTCTCCTGCTGATGGTTTCTTTGGATAGGGACTCTGATACTGCAGTAACCACTGCAGAAGTAGCATCTGCCTGGCTGCTACCTCCACTATGGGCAGCTGTTCTGGACGAGTCTTCTTTGCTCTCCTCCTTGCTGTGATCAGTGGTCTCTGTAAGGCAGAAGTATTTTAAACTGGTTATCTTTTCATACCCTGCTTTGGAAGTGTTTATGAAAAGCAATGGAGAGTCAGCACAATACAGTTGTTGCCTTGCACGGGCTTAGAAAGGTCTGCTTCCCCCAGTCCTTTGAGACCGAGGAAGAGATGTTTCAAGTTGGGGCAGAGGGGTGCAGTTGCCTGCCACCCTGCTGCTCATCCCGTCTCCTCTCTTGGCAGCCCACAGGAGTATTCAGCCGGCTGGGCGACATGCGGGAGGCAGAAGAGGACAAAGCCCCTGAGAGCGACGATGACGGCGACAGCAGCAGCAACTCTGTCTTGCAGTATGCGGGGGTGCTGAAGAAATTCTTCAAGCCCACCAAGCCCCAGCAGGAGCGCCCCATGCCCCCCGGGGTGACCATCCGGGCAAGAGCCACTAGCTCTGAGGCCCAGCCACTGCCAACAGCCACTGCCAGTGTCCAGCGCCTTGGAAGCAAGAGCGCAGCTAGCCCTGTAGCTCCCGTCAAGGAAAAGAAGCCTGAATCAGCCCCCCCAGGCAGCGTGGCCAAGAGACTGGGTAAGCGTCCCCCCCTCGCTGAAGCTCAAGACAGCAGTGTCACCAGCTCCAAGAGCAAGCCAGAGTCCAGATTCCGAGTCACCATCAAAAGGACTTTGGGGAGTGCCAAAGTGAGCAGCACCACTGAGGCCCCCAGCGCCCAGATGGACAACACGGGCACCGTCAGCGTCTTCAAGCGACTGGGCAGGAAGACCGTGTGAGCTGGCGAGGCCCGTCCTGTTTCTCCTCCTCACAGGTCTGCTTGGGGTCCCCGGACTGCTGGCGCTCAGTGTTTTTGCATTCTCCCCCATCCCGTTTGTAACGTGCATTGGTAACTTCTGGGCTGCAAAGTTTTGTGGATGGCTGTTTCGACGAGGCCCCATTTTGTTTCTTTCCAGCTGAGGCCTGTTGGGTGTCAGGTCAGCCTCTTCAGGACACTATTTGAAGCTTCTTGTGCCATTGAACAATCTCATGAAAGCAGCATCCACCAGTGCCATAGGCTGAGCATCAGGCCTGGCAGAACCAGAGAGGGAAGGAGGGGTCTGCTGAGAACAGACAGCACCCATTGCTGGGGTTGGACAAAGCCCCTCCAGGGCCCTTGCAGCAGCCCAGCTCAGCTCTTTTTCTGTCATTTCTCCACTTCCTCTTCCTCGGGCAGTAATGAATTGAGGGGCTTCCGTCCATAGAGGCATAAGACTTGTGAGGTGCAGTAGACCCCTCTCCCCTGCACGCTTCCCCTCTTTATCTTCACTGGGCTCCCAAGAATGGCAACTGAACAGTTATCCGGACTGTCCCCTGCTGGACACCGGAGCCATTTGGTGCATGACAAGCAGCAGGCTTCATCCAGTGCCAGAAGTAGGAGGTTCTGACTGGCTTCTGTTTGGCTCCTTTAAGGTAGAAAGAAACCCCTTCTGTGGCTTGGGCTCTTTCATGTTGTAAACAACATAGTTCTAAAGGAAGGCGGGGAGCATGTGATGATTTCCGGCATAGAATCCTTTGCTGGGCTGGTTCCGTCCTTCCTGCCTGTGCTCTGGAAGCAGCACTGCTCGGTTTTGGGGCTGTGGCCAGTTTTACTCTCACTCCTTTTGCCTCTCAGGGCACTTAGTTCATGGCCAAGGAGGCAGTCTTCCCACCCTAGGAAACCTGGGGTGCGAGCAGAGCAGATAGCTATTGTCTGAGAGACCCTCACAAGAAAAGGGTTCATCCTCTGAAGGGGTTGTGTGCTGCAGCTTGTGGGATTTCTAGTCGCGCATAGCCGTGGTGGGGGAGGCACTGGAGAGCCTGGCACCCCTCCCCCGAGCTGCTGATGGTTGAAGAAAGACACAGAAATCGGTTTTATGTAATTTTATTTTGTAAACAGCTTTTTAAGCTGGATGGTGGGGTCAGTGAAAACAAAATAAAATTAAAAATTGAATTGATAGGTCTAGATCACTTCTGCTGTCATATTCCTTGGGAGCTTGACATTTCAAATAAAGCAGTGGTCTCCAAACTGTGGGATGAAAATACCTGCCCCCTGTGAGTGCAGCACTTTGCATTCCTCCACAGCATCTTATCTTTCCAGCCAGTCTCTGCAGAAAGTTGCTCTGAGCAGCTGCTTCCTCCCTCAAATCTGGGTTCATAGTCTGCTTGGGCAAGGGGCAGTGGAAGTGGCTGCCTGGCGCGACTCTCTGCAGAGATTGGATGGAAAGACGCTGCATGCCTGAAAGGTAAGTGCTGTGCATGCGAGAGAAGTTATTTTCCAGGCACCTTATGTGGGCTGGGTTGGCACCTGCTGAATTAAAGGTAAGACACTTGGGAGAGCATTTCTCAGGCAGTGAAGTGGGCAGAGCAATTGGTGCTTGATGGAGACGGGACAACAGGACCTGCACAGGTGGGAGCAAATCTCCTCCCAAGGGGAAATGAACTTTTGACCCAATGGTGCTGGGAGGGATGGAGAAAAGCAGGCCTCTTCTGGGGGTGGGCAGGTGGGGCAGCTGAGCGACAGGCTATATCTTGCTTGAAGATGATGAAGCAACGTAGGGAGTGCAAAGGGGAGGGGCGGTTTCTGATTCTGAAGCAGTCCACCAGGTGGGGCAAAGCATTACTGGGGAGCCCTGGGCACAGGTGAAGATGGGGGGGGGGACTGGGACAGTGGCAGAGCGGCTTGTGTATCCTTCCAGGCATGATTCCTGGGAAAACCCTGTAGGCACCAAGGGGCACCTTTTGAGTTTCTGTAGAGGAGTGAGAGGTTTGTGAAGCAGCCTGGTCTGATGATCAGTTGGGTGGTGGCGCTTCTTGTAGGAAGACATCCTGGGATGGGCTGCCCCAATATGTGTTGTGACTGGACATGGGATCATAAAGACGTGTCCTCAAAGTGAGGCAGCTGCCTTTGGGAATGCTGCAGGTACTAATGAAGCACACACCAAGGAGGGATGGTGGCTGAGATGGTCTCCGCCTGCTGTGGGCTTGAGAAGTGGCATTCACTAGCAAGGCTAGTGGTTGCCGCAGGATGTGGTGACGGCATCTTTAAAAGGATGCCTTTAAAAGGGGATTGGACAAGTTTCTGGAGGAAAAATCCATTACGGGTTATAAGCCATGATGTGAATGTGCCACCTCCTGATTTTAGAAATGGGCTATGTCAGAATGCCAGGTGCAAGGGAGGGCACCAGGATGAGGTCTCTTGTTGTCTGGTGTGCTCCCTGGGGCGTTTGGTGGGCCACTCTGAGATACAGGAAGCTGGACTAGATGGGCCATGGCCTGATCCAGTGGGGCTGTTCTTATGTTCTTAACTACAATTCCCAGGAAGCCTTGCAGGTCTCTTGTTGTCTGGTGTGCTCCCTGGGCATTTGGTGGGCCGCTGTGAGATACAGGAAGCTGGACTAGATGGGCCATGGCCTGATCCAGTGGGGTTCTTCTGTTCTTAAGGCTCCTCCACCTGAGGAAAGAAGGGAACCAGGTAAAAGAAGTGCCTTCATCCGCCGCATCCCGTGGCAGGGAGTTCCAAAGAGCACTGCCAGCTGGGGTTAAAAGAAGGGCCGTCCCCACTTCCCGTGGCAGGGAGTTCCATCGGCCCCCGCAGGCAGAGGGTGCCTCCGGGACGCGGAGGCGAGCGGAGCCTGCCCCGCCGCGCCTGTCCCGCGCAGGCGCAGAGGGCGCCCCCTGCGGGCCCGTTCTGCGCCTGCGCGGTGCCCGCCGCCGGCGCGTGCGCAGAGACCGCCCCTCCCCTGCTTCCTGTCTGCGTGGGCCGGGGGCGGGGCTTCCGGGAGCGCGGGCGCGTCGTGCCTGACACGGCCGCGGGAGGAGGCGGAGGATGGCGGCGACGGCGGCCCGCGGGGGACCTCGCTAGCAGGTGAGGCGGTGGGCGCGCGCGCGCCGTGAGAGCCGGCCTGGCGCGGGGAGCCAGCTCGGCCGCCCGGGAGCCCTGGGCCCGCCCGGCCGGAGGCCCTGCTGCGGGCGGCCCACACGCCCGGCCGAGCCTGCCCGAGTGTGCCCGCGGACGGCAGCGGGGCTGCCTCCGAGCAGATCTGCAGAGGTCGGGCCCGGGCCGCCCGCCCCCGCCCGGGAGGAATCCCGTTCCCCAGCGTGGGGCTTGCTTCTGAGTAGACCTCCGTGGAGGGGCTCACAGGCTGCCGTCCCAGCCACGCTTTCCTGGGAGTAAGTCCCGTTGGCTAGCATGGGGCTTGCTTAAGAGTAGACCTGCCTAGGACTTGGGCTCTGTTATCCCAGCCGCACTTAACTGCGAGTAAGTCCCATTGACTAGCGTGGGGCTTACTTCTGAGTAGACGCGCACAGCGCTGGTCTGTGGGAGGGGGCGTGGGGGGGTCTCGAATTTATTTCAGAATTTATGTCATTTATGTCAGAATGCCAGATGCAAGGGAGGGCACCAGGATGAGGTCTCTTGTTACCTGGTGTGCCCCCTGGGCATTTGGTGGGCCGCTGTGAGATACAGGAAGCTGGACTAGATGGGCCTATGGCCTGATCCAGTGGGGCTGTTCTTATGTTCTTATGCTGTGGGCGCCGCGTTCTGTGTGCAGCTGAAGCCCCCAAGGGTGGGCGGCCGCATGCTGGGGGGGGCTTCTCCCCTCCCTTCTCCTCCTGGAACGTGGAGAGCGGGGCCTGGGCAGCTCCTGGGAAGCAGACAGGGGAGGGGGTGACAGCACTGCTCTCCCTGGAGACCCCTTGCAAAGCACAGCCTGGTCCAGCCCCAGGGAGAGCAGAGCCTCCACTGTCTGTGGGAAAGAAGTGCGGTGGGGGGGTTGCAGTCTCCCCCACACACACACACAACGGTATGTTCTGCTATGTTCTGCGGTCCTGGTGGCCACTTGGGGGGGAGGGTCGTGTGCCCAGGACGTGTGAGATTCCAGGGGTTCCAAGGAGGCCAGAGCATTGCCCCCTTCCCAGAAAGTCAGGGGGGTAGCGAAGATGCACACTCGATCCTTTGGGTGCCTCTCTGTTCTGGGCTGCTGGGCACTCCCGGTGTGCAGAGCATGCTTGCGCCTTACCTGCCTCCCCACCCCATACCTCACCCTGTTGGCACTTTTCAAAGGATTCCGGTGAGGGGCTGCGCCTCACATGCCTCTCCAGTGCCTGTTAATCTGCCTCTTCGAGGTCACACAGAGTTCTGGTGAGCAGAACCAGGCCTGCGTTGGACACGTTTGGTGCAGAAAGGTGCAAAAGCTTTGGAGGATTGGAGAGGTTCCCTTCTGGTAGGCCCAGGCTCCATGTTTACTGCCTGGAGGATTAATTGTGGGGTCAGAGCAGGGGTGGAGAGGTGGGCATCCGCCTGGAAACTCACACTCATTCCCTAAGCCCAGCCAGCTTGTGGCCTGCAACTCTTCCTGAACAGGCTTGCTCCAAGGCTCCTGACTGGTGTGTTGTTTTTCAAGCAAACTGTGGCACTGGGTGAAAGGGCAGCCTGTCTTCCTGACCCAGGTTCCATCTCAGTCTGGAGTTGCCAGCACTTGATTGCCATGGGGCACTTTGAGCCTGCTGGTGAGGCCCAGTTCCTTTGGCGAGGGAGGGGCAGGGATGTGTGTGCCTCCCCTTTCTGCCAGAGAACCAGACTTGGTCTCCTTGGGGTGGAGGTGACAGCATTAGTGCTGTGCTGCCTCTTAAAGGGGTTTGGAGAGGCCCATGGGTTTGGGGTGGCCCTTTTCCTTCAGAGCAGGCACTTGTCCAAGCACTTATGGGGCATTCTGGGTGGCTCTGCCCCCCTTCAGAACTTGGTGGCTGCTTTGGCCTCTGCTTTTCTCCTTGGCACCTCTCCTTGTGAGGAGGAGGTGAATTGCAGCCACAGTGACAGTGGAACAACTTCCAACTGTAAAAGACTCGCTCTTTGGGGCAAGGTTTCAGCCCCAAGCACAGAACTGGGTTGGTGGGCTTTGCAGCTAATCCTTGTTCCTGGGTAACTGAGAGGCTCAGCCTCTGGGGAGGCCACAGCCCGTAGCTCTGCTTGTTTCCAGCAGACCCTGGCTGGAGGGGGGGGGATCACCGTGTATTAGCTAGAGGTATCATTGTTAACTTGCCGCTTCCCCTTTTCTAGTCTGGAGTCCCAACTCCAGGTCTGCCCCAAGTCCGCCTGGAAAGTTTGCTGTGGGTGCCTCAGCAGGCACAAGGAACCAGGCCAGGGAAGTTTGTGAGCAGAGATAGACCTGGTTTTAATCGAAGTTAATTGTGGCCAGTCGTGGCAGGGGGAAGGATGTTGCTGTCCCCAAGCTTGTGTGGTGGCATTTGGGGGAGTGGGAGAACGTGGCATTTCCCAGTGATGTGGGAGGAACAATTCCAAGGACCTATAGCAGTGCTGGGTAGATTCTCCCCCCCCCCCACTTCAGAGCTCTTTCTCCTCTTTGCCTGAACATAAATGTCCTTTCTCTGTTTTCCTCTTCTCAGCCACAAGCCCCATTCCACAGGGTCACATCCTGGAGTGCGTAAACAGCCCCAGTGCCTGCAATATCTGAGTCACACATGCTGCACCAGTCAACACATCTCCCTTCCTCCCCTGGCCCACGTGGGGTGCACAGCCAGGGCCACCAGGAGGAGAATCTCTTGAGTCACCAGCTGCAGCTTGGCAGCCTGTGGGGTAGGGCATGGGTGTGCAGATTGGGGGTGGGGCTTGTGAGGAGCTGATGCCCCCCACCTGGAAGAGGCTGTGGAGCTTCCCTGAGGAGCATCATCTGAATGTGCTTGTGGTTCCCCTCTGTGTTTGTCTTTGGTAGCAGCAGCGTGGCCTGCCCCTCTGGCATGCAGAATTGCTGTGAGGACCCCTTCCATCTGTCCTGCTCTTTCAACATAGGGCGCATTCTGGGTTCTGGGATCACCCTTGTGTTTTTGCCCTAAAGCAAGAGACTTGGGCTACTTTTTTGCATATCCATAAGGACCTCCAATCCTTCACCCTCATCCTGTGCTGCCCCACACCACCACCTCCTCACTCCCATTGAGAAAGGCAGTATAAAATGCTTAACAACAACTTCCTGAGGCCACTCCCCCAGCTTTACTCCAGTATTATTCTTTGAGTTTTTGCATGGATATTGCTCAGGTGTTTTTGCTTGTTTGGGAAGATGGCTGCTCCTTGGATTCACAGAAAAGGCTCTCTACTTACTGTGACCTGTTGATGTGACTTTAGGAGCTTGGTTGTATCAGATCTACCTAAAGATGCCAACCTGGCGGTGTGGGCAGGCCCCAGCTGTCCGGATTCTGGGGTTGAAAAAAGGGCCTTGGAGGTCATCTAGTCCAGTCTCCTGAGTAGCAGCCAATTGCTACTCAGATCTCCAACGTGGGGAGCCTACAGTTGCTTGAGGCAGACTGTTCTAGTGCCTGGTAGTCCTTACGCTTAGAGTGAGGCTAAATGTGTGGAAAGATGTTCCGTAGCCGTGTGGTTTCAACCCCTTGGTTCTAGTCCTGCCCTCAGGAACCACCGAAAGCAGGGCCCTCCTTCTTCCTTGTGGCAGGTGGTTCTCATTCTCCCTGTCTTCTCTTTGCCACGCTAAACATACCAAGTCTTTTTCAACTGTCCTCCTAGGGCTTGATGTCCAGACTCTCACCAAGGGCTGCCCTCTGAATTTGCTTCAGCTTCTTTAAGTCCTGCTTACTCACACAGCACAGCAGTGGTTTCGCTTTTCTGCAGCTGCATCGCATTGCTGGCACATGTTCATTTGATGGTCCATCAACAGCACAGTCCTATCTTCACCGCTGGTGCCAGTGCAGCTGCACTAGAAAGGCATATGCTACATCTGGAGGGAGGCAACCTGAGGGAAAATGGGAGGTAATTTTTACTTACCTCCATGTAAGCCTGGGGAAAAGAGAAAATACTTTTCAAAAAATCCCATCTCTCTGGGACCATTTTCCCTTTTAACCACTCTATCCATGCAACAGGGGCTTATTTGTTATTTGGGCCCATTAAAATCCACTCTCTCCAAATAGAGAGCAGGTGTCTGAACCCCCTCAGCTTCTCCTTCCCTCAAGGTGGTCAGAACTGCCAGGAGCCTTGACCGCTGCTTCCTTGGTGGAAGGGTTTCATCCAGGGTAGCAGACCTCTATGTTCCTTCCTCCACTGTCTGTAGTATTCAGCAAGGCAAGCCCAGAATGCCCTGGACCTTCCACTCTCAGCCAAGGGAGGCTTCCAGCAGATGTCAGGGTTGTTGAAGGCCCTCATTGCTGCTTGGCCCAGATCCTCCCTGTCCTCAGTGAAGGGGTCTTGGGCATGGGGACTAGGAGCAGCCACTTTGGGAAGAGCTGGGGCAAGGCTGTGGGACCAAGCAGGGGTGACCTGGCTCCTTTTGTCTCAGCATTCCCTGGGTAGAAAACCTTGGAGAGTTGCCCCTGGCAACCTGAAGGAGGGAAGGGTTTCCTTCTGCTGTTGGGGCTCTGATCTCACTTCAGTGAGGTGACCCGTGGACAGGCTGTTGGCCCATCGAGGGATTGTGGTGCCTTTTCACCCGGGCTGTGGGCATCGGGCCAGCTTTCCTCCTGCCCCAGTGGGTGGGCCTCTTGGACAGGAGTGATGCGTGTTGTGACTGGCAGCTTCTCAGTTTGCAGCATTGCCACATCTTGTGGTTGAGAGTTACACAGATCAGTTACATCCCGCATTATGTTTTCAGTCAAAAACAAGTTCCAAGACCTGCTTTTCATTTTTTTAAATGTGTGTGTTAACTTGTCCTGGAGTTCTGCTGCTGTCTCCAGTGACCAAATGGCTAATGGATACTGCTGCAGCATCCAAAGTTTCTTGACTGCATCTAGCATTGGCCACTTCTCTGCCTGAATGGCAGCTCCGGGGACACAGAACTGCCAGGCAGGATCAGGCCCAAGTTCCACCTATTCCAGCCCCTCTGGTGTTTCTTGGGAAGCTCATGGAACAAGAGGTAGTGGACTGCTCTTCGCGGGGTGCCATTCTTCATATTCTAATCTAACAGAACACTGGTGGGCTTGCAGGGTGGGTTGTTTGCTTCCCTTCTATCTGACAACCCCTGCCTATTAACAGGTAGCCTCTCAGGGAAGGATTCTGACATTATGTTCTCCCTAACTTACAAGTTCTCCGTGTGCAAGAAGGGATTTTCAGCCTCAGCAAAAGCCTGCACGTGAGAAGCCCATCTGAGCAGTGCTTTTACATGTCACAGATGGAGGGGGCAGGAAGCTCAACTACGCACCCACCCCACCCCCCCGTCTTGGGGCTTTACACCATCAGAATGCAAGTGGGAGGAAATCACTCCCTTGGACCCAAGGAGGGGAATTGCCTCCACTTTGACTCCTGGACCTTCTAGGACATTTGAGGGGCTACAGAAGGGGTGGTCTGTGCCAGAAACCAGCTACCCAGATTCTCTTGGCTCTTAGCATCAGGTGTGCCTGCCTGCCGCCTGTCCGTGAACTTTCCCCAGTGCTTCCCCCTTCCTCCTCTCTCGCTGCCAGTGCCTTTGGACTAGTCTTTGAGCCCCCCCTTAATCCCATCAGGTGCCCTGGATTAATCTTTCTCTAGCTGTTTGTTTTTGCTACAGAGTAGGTGCATTTCCCTCGCCAGGCTCTTTGATCTGAGCTGTGTGACTCCTTTGGAGTTATCGGCAGATAAGACTGGAAGGGAAACCGGCCACGGAGGTACAGGTGGTTCAGAGGCCCAGCAAGCCATCCTGCTTCTCAGTCTCGGATACGCAAGTGCTGCCCCTGGGCTCGGACGGGCTCCTTGTTGGTCATGGCTTGGCAGCCTGTGCCGGGTTCTGAGGCTTGCATTTGCGAGGCCCCTTGGAGTGTCTGCTTGTGGAGGGGAGCCCTGGGGCTGTCATGGGACCTTGAACCGACTGTGTGACTCTGAGGAGGGTTGTCCTTCCAGTGGTCTGCAGGAGCCTTCTCAGGCTAGGGTGGGCATGACTCATTTCTTGGGGACTCTGCCTCGCCAGTGATCAGCCATCGTCCTCCTCCCTTCTCCTGTAGGTCGCCAGACCATCCTGATCACGGTTGAAGGACTCAAGGCCCTTCTGTTGCTTTGCCGCAGGGAAGCAGCGTGACAACACCACCGCCTCACCATGACGGAGGTGTCGGTCGTGAAGGAGGGCTGGCTGCACAAGAGAGGTGAGTGGCACCCCCCACCCATGGGGTTGGATTGCTTCCTGAGGAAGGGGCTCGTATCTTGCCTCTCTGTGAGGCAGTCCTGGTTTTTTGCGAAGCCTCAGCTTGTGCAAAACGCAGTGGCCCTGAGCAGTGCATGTTTGTGGCTCCTCTCATTCGTGTCTGAGCTTGGCGGGGGGCCCTTTCCATGCCTGTGGTGCCACTGCCGCCAATATTATTTCTCAGCCAGCAAGGTTGGCGGCAGTTGCTCTGCAGACCAGCCTCGCCGTGCAGGGAGAAAAGGGCTCTGGGCAGCTGCCTTACGGCCTGGGCCTCCCTGGGAGTGGTTTGAGACCTCCTGGTCTGGGTGGGCTTCTAACAGAGATAGTTCTGCTGGGGCTTTCTGACCAGTGTCATGACTGCTACGCTCCCTCCTGACGAGTTGGGTCTCTGAGTGGGGGCAGCTTGCTGAGCAGCGCCCTCTTACGGACCGCCTGACGCTGGCCCGTGACAGCCCAGCAGCAGCTGCATTTCTGTGTGATGCAGTCCCCTTGAGCGAGAAGGCTCCCTGTGCCCCTGCTTGATCTGCAGCATGGCTGGCCCCCGGCAGTCTGCCAGGTCCAGCGTGTTGTCCTGGCTGCCATAGAATCCCGAGGTGGGTCAGGGTGTCTGTGGCAGCAGCTTGGTCCCCTCCACCCACAGTTCCCTGATGGTGCTTGGGGTCAGTTCCTTGCAGAAGAAGGACAATTGCATCCTATCCCACATCAGCAAAACTCCAGCTGGATTATGAGTGAGGATGTGCCCAGTAAGGCAAACCAGGAGGGAGAGGTTCTTCTTGCAGCCAGCTGAACTTTCTTCCTGTGCAGGGCTTGAGTTTGTGCTCGATGGCAATGCAGGCAGACCCTCGAGCAGCTGCACAAGCTGGCCTGAGAGGTGATTCCGCCCCCAGCAACAGGCAGATTGCTTGCTGAAGCCACAGCTCTGGGCTGGAGTGCCTGGGCTCGGCAGTCCTTCCTCAAAGTGACAGTCTCAGCTGTCCCCCGAGCTGCTGTTCCTCTCTGTGCCCCCCCCTTTGGGCTGAGGCTCCAGCAAATTCCCTGAAGACAAATATAGATGGCAGCTGCTGGGGGCAGGCCAGCCCGGAGGCTATTTCGGTCCCTGGCACTGGGTTTGGCTCCTGGGAGGACTGAGGAGGGGCCCCCTTGCTGGGCGTGTTCTGGGCATCCTCCAGGTGAAGGTGTCCTGGGAATGTCCGGAAGAGCTGGGTGGCTGGGAGGGCCTGAAGGAGGAGCCGAGCAGAAGCGTGGGCTGCACCTGGCGTGTAGCTTTCCACAAGTTATGGAGACTTGCGACCCCTGGGAAGGGGGCAGTCTTCCCCCTGCCCTCTGGAAAGTCCCAGTTCGTCCACTCCCGGAAACCCCTGGCATTTTTCCAGCCATCCAGCTGCAGCTGCTGAGCTTCTCAGGTGCGCATTTAGCCCCACGGTTGAGGCCTGCCCAGTTTCCAAGTTTCCCTGCAGCTCCAAGCGCAGTGCCTTTAGAGGAGCCTGAGGGGAAGCTGCAGCCTTTGTGGGTTCCCCTGCAGAGCCCTTTGGCCCAAGTGCCTGCTAGAGTGTGTAGGCCCTCCCATGGCACACTTGCAGTGTTGCTTCTGCTTTTATGTGTGTGTGTGTGGGGGGGGGGGAGAGACCAGGGCCTGGGGCCCCAGTTCCTCCAGTGGCAGATGTGGGTGGCAAGGTGGAACTGAACCTTTCTTGGGGGGGGGTAGACTTGCTGGGGTGGTAATGGTATGTTGACTGGTTCTAGAAGAGGCTGCGCCTGGAACAGACTCTTTTGTCCAGCCTCGGCTGCACCCATTTCCATCTCAGGCACGGCTAGCTGTGGCTGCATGCACCTGGGGTCACCTCAGACATAGTGTGGTGACACACTCTGCATGGGGCTGCCCATGAAGGGCTGCCCTGCAGAAGATTCATCTGGCACCAAAGTTGGGTGCCAAGGAGTGCCCAGTCACCTGCTCTTACACCATTGGTTTTGCTGGTCATGGCCTTTGAAACCCAGTCTGGCTTAGGACTCAAGTGTATCTCTTGGGACCACTCACTTCCCAGGAACCTGGCTGCCCTGCGTGATCTCTCAAGGAGGACTTCTTGACCAGTGGTGGGTCTCTCGAGCAGTCTTTCTTGGGTGCCGAAGACTTGCCTCACCTGACTGGGCAGGCCTCTGCTGTGCTTCTTCCACTCTATTTGTTCCTGTTGCCAACAGTGTTGTGCTCTGGGCGTAGTTAAGTTTTTAAATAAGCTGAATGGGTGTGGTTGAACGTGGGGTTTCCCATATTCTGCTTGGGGTCACTATTCGTGGAGAACCAAGCAAGAACCATTCATCAGCCACAACAGGAGGGAAGGAGATGTGGGGTAGCAGTGGCACACCAGGGACAGGCCTCAGGCAGAGCTCCTGCTCCATCAGTGAACACGGCGAGGGGGACCTGTGTTCAGGACAGCCTCATGGGGGGGTGCCCTGCCTGTCTGCCTGACTTGCTTGCTTTCCAGGGGAATACATCAAGACCTGGCGGCCCAGGTACTTCCTCCTGAAGAGTGATGGGTCTTTCATTGGGTACAAAGAGAAGCCAGAGATGTCAGACCACAGCCTGCCCCCCTTGAATGACTTCTCTGTGGCAGGTACAAGATGCTCAGAACCTGGGGGGTATCGGCCTCCTTACTGGAAGTCTAGGGGGTGGTGGCGTTGTCGAGAGGTGGCGTGATGCCCTCTTATTCTCCAGGCAACGTGGAAGGATGCCTCAGTGGGAGTGTAGGTGTGTGTGAACTGCCCCGTGCCCACAGTGTCTTCCTGGGGTGAATCCTTTCCACGCTCTTAAGGGGCAGTTCACAGAGGGTCCCATTTGGGAGCGGGGGGAGTGCACGTGTGCCCCCCAGGCTGACGGTGCCTGTGCCATGCTTTCCTTGCTGCTGGTGGTCTCCCTGCCAGCACATGACACTGGGCTCATTGCCAGTCCTAGGTGAGGATGCTTCTTGTGGGTGTCCTGCAGGGAGGGGGCAGCTGGGGGTTTCCCAGGGTCCAGTGTGAAAAGGGATCCTCAGCTGGGCTGAGGGCTGGTGGGGGTCTGGCTTCTTGCTGGAGGGCAAAACCTTTGCGTACTGAGCAGGGGCTTCCCACACACCTGCCCACCCTGCAGAATGCCAGCTGATGAAGGTCGAGCGCCCGCGGCCCAACACCTTCATCATCCGCTGCCTGCAGTGGACCACCGTCATCGAGAGGACCTTCCATGTGGACTCCCCTGACGAGCGGTGAGCAGGGCTTGCTCTGTGTAGGGTGGTCCAGAGCGCTAGCCTGTGGGGGGGGGGTCCTGGCAGAGGCGGATGCTGCCCGTGGTGCCCAGCAGGTTGCCCTGCTCCTGCCGTCAGTTCAGAAGCGCGTTCGCAGAGCCCAGTTGTAGGATTGGGCTGAGAGGGGGTAGCAAGTGCTACAGGCACTTGGTACTTTGCTTGGAAGAGGATGCCCTCCCCCTCCCCACAACCCCATGGTTGCACAGTGTCCATAACTGACCTGAGTTGTCCCCAGGGAGGAGTGGATCCGGGCCATCCAGATGGTCGCCAACAGCCTGAAGAACCAGGAGCCTGAGGAGGACCGGATGGACTATGGCTCTCCTAGCGACAGCACCGGGGCTGAGGAGATGGAGGTGGCCGTGACCCAGACCCGGACCAAAGCGGTAAGGGGGGTCATAGGATCCTGACAGACTAGAGGCTCCGGCTGGCCATCAGCTTCCTGAGCTGGTCAGGAGCCCCAGTGGGGAGCCTGGAAGCAGAGGCCCCAGCATTTGATTTTCAGAGGGAGGCTGTTGTGGAACATGGAGGGTCCATAAATCTGCTGGCAACCATCGTTAGACCTCTTCCTCCTACAGGCAGCCACCTGAGTGGGTGACTTGCTCTGTCTGATCGGGTCAGGCACTCTATAGGCTGAGCCCGGCACTCGCCTTGGGGCTGAGGGCAAGTGGTCTGCGCCGTGACCGATTAGATCTCTTGACTGCTTGTCTCCGACAGACCATGAATGACTTTGACTACCTGAAGCTGCTGGGGAAAGGCACCTTTGGAAAAGTGATTCTGGTGCGTGAGAAGGCCACGGGGCGCTACTACGCCATGAAGATCCTGCGCAAGGAAGTGATCATTGCCAAGGTGCAGGGCTGTGGCAAGTAGAGAGGGCCTCAGGCGTCTGAGGCAAGGCGCCCCCAGGCCACTTCTCCCTGGCTGGTCACGCAAGTGTGCCCTGGGGCTCTCTGAAGCTGGTTGCTGCCAGGGAAAGGGGGAAGGGGAGGGGTTGTGTGCAGGCAGGTAGTCTTCCTGACTGGGGAGGGTGTTTCTCTGTGTGCTCTATTGAGGAGGTGTAATGTTGGCACATGTGGAAAGTGCTGCGCACCTGGCTCCAGATGTGCATGAGGTCATGTCTCTCCCTAAGTGGCCCATCCAAGGATTGCTTGGGAGATTTTTTGCCCCCCTTGGCTGTACTGCCCTTCAGAGATGGGTGGGAATCTTCCCTCCCCCCCCCGTGTGATGCTGCCCAGCCTAACAGGCAGGTGAGGCCAGCGGGAGCAGTATCACCCGAGGACTTCTCCCGGGGTCACTGAGAGGACCACCCACTTGAGCAGGTGGCCTGAGCCTAGGTCATGAGCACGAGGTCTTGTATCCTGCTCTCCTGGAAGAAAGCGGGCGGATCAGAAAGCCTCCAGTACATGTGCCCCCCTCTTTCCCCCCTGCAGGATGAGGTGGCCCACACGGTCACGGAGAGCAGAGTCCTGCAGAACACCAGGCACCCCTTCCTCACGGTATGTCCGTCAGAGCCCTCCGCAGGGCCCCTCCTGCTGCAGGCCAGGCATACCTGCTGCTGCTGCTGGCCTGGCCACCAGATTGTGGGGTGTGTGTGTGAGGTGGTTGCCCTTCGTTGTGGTGCAGCAGCGCCTCCAGTGCCTGGGTTGCCAGCAAAGGGCACTCTGAGCAGCAGAATCAGCATTGGCCCTGAATCAGGGGTTGTGCTGCCTGAGCTGTGAGAAGGGGGTGGGTGCTTCCCTTCTGCCCCTGAAAGACTGAGTGGGGAGGGGGGGGAAGTAGTAACTTTCAGGCCGGCTGTGTTGCACTTGTCCTCTGGAAAATCCTGTCGACCTGTAATGAGGCCTGAAGGGGACACGGCTGTTACAGGGGATGCACAGAGCGGATGGTGGGATGTTCTTCTCCCTTTCACACAACACCAGAACCCAGGGACGTCTACTTAAAATTACGCGGCAGGAGAGTCAGAAAAGGCAAAAGGCAGTATTCTTTGCCCAGTGTGTAATTTATCTGTGGGACTCCTTGCTGCTGGATGTGGCGATGGCACTTAGCCTGCCTGCCTTTAAGGGGGATTGGGAAGATTTATGGAGGAAAAGTCCATCGCCAGCTACAAACCGTGATGGGTATGTGCAGCCTCCTGATTTCAGAGGTGGCCTATCTCTGAATGCCAGATGCAATAGGGTGGCACCAGGATGCACGAACCTTGTTGTCTTGTGTGCTCCCTGAGGCGTCTACTGGGCTACTGTGAGATACGGGAAGCTGGACTAGTTGGGCCTTGGGCCTGACACAGCAAGCCTCCTCTGACGTTCTTAACAACTGACCCCCAAGTCTTGGACTCTCTGGGCCACTCAGTGGGGCAGGCACTTCCTGCTCCTTGCAGGATGAGGCTACAGCAGCCCGTTTTTCAAAGGTGACCCTGTCAATCCCCCATTCCCAGGCACTGAAATATGCGTTCCAGACCAATGACCGCCTCTGCTTTGTCATGGAATATGCCAATGGAGGGGAGGTGAGTGTCAGTGGGGAGGGGCTGCAGCTTTGGGATAGCTGCGACTCTGCTTGTGCCCAGCTCCGCCCCCTTGTCCTGGGACACCCCCAAGCCTGCTTTTGGCGTTGCTCCTTCCTAGGTATATGGGAGAGGATTGCGTGTGGCTTAAGGAAGTCTTCCTCCTCCAGTGCATGCACCTTTCATCGGCTTAGCCCCCCCCCCCCACCTCGCCTGCACAGCCTTTGTGAGCGGCTGCAGTGGGCAATTTTCCTGCCTTCATTCCTGTTGCTCACGGAGCTCCCCCTCCCACCGTGTCTTCCTCCCCCCCTCCAGCTCTTCTTCCACCTGTCCAGAGAGCGTGTCTTCACTGAGGACCGTGCCCGGTTCTATGGGGCTGAAATTGTCTCTGCCTTGGAGTACCTCCACTCTCGGGACGTGGTTTACCGTGATATCAAGGTAATACTGTTCCATGCTGCCAGTCCCCCGGTCGTCATGTTCTGGCTAGCTGGCAGAATCCCCCTGCATAACTTTCTATGCTGGAGGGCCTGGCACTACTGCTGTGGAACCCATTGGTTGGCATACCGGAGGCCCAGCCTACATACCCAGGAGCACTGCCCGAGCAGGGGTGGGGGAGTCAGCCCTGCCAGGAAGTTCCAGCTGGGCTTGGAGGGGGCAGAAAAAGGCCCCCATTCTTGCCTCTTGCAGGCAGGAGCCCTTCTGCAGAGTCATTCCCTGTTGCAAGCAGGACAACAGCTTGCTTCTGGGGCTGCGCCCCACACGTGCGTGGCAAGGCTTTTTCTTCCCACATCTGTGTTGCAGCAGGTGGGTGAGCTCAGCCCAGTGCTGGCTTTCAGCACAGACGTACCAAGCAGGTGTCAGGTGCTGAGACAAGCCCCAAGACCCCCTGGAATGCGCAGGTTCCTCCCCCAGCTGCAGTGGCCCAGTCCCAAATGCGAATGCGCCTTCTCTGCCCTTTGGAACCATTGGGTGCCACCCCAAAACCAGGCGCTCTGCAGCGCATGAGTCTCACAGTCCGATTTGGGAGGGCTCCCTTGTGTCCTAATGCTGCACTGTGCCTTTTAGCTGGAGAATCTCATGCTGGACAAAGACGGACACATAAAGATCACTGACTTTGGGCTGTGCAAGGAGGGCATCACCGACGGCGCCACCATGAAGACCTTTTGCGGGACGCCTGAGTACCTGGCCCCAGAGGTAGTGCTGGGGGGAGGCTTGTTGGTGGTGGCTGATTGTCCAAAGGGGGGCTGCTCCCCAGTGGGCCAGCAAGGAGGGAGCATCGCAGTGCGAGCTTCACTGCCTCCAGGTTCAGCAGCAGTCCGCCTCTGAGTGCTGGTTGCGGGGATGAGATGACTGGGTAGCGAGAGGGGGCGGTGGGTGGACCACTGTGGGAAGCAGGGTGGCGCTGCTGGACTGGAGGGCTGGCAGGGCTCTTCTCAGAGAGGAGACCTGATCTCCTGGTGGGAACAGTCCTTGCCCTGTTGCTTGTGATGCCTGCAGCTCTGGCGTGGGGGTGTCAAGGTAAGTCGGAGGGCAGGCAGGTTGGACCAGGAAGCAGAAGGGCATGCCAGACTGGAAGTCCCATGAACCAGGGGGGTCTCTGCGGGGGTGGCAGGGGCCTCTTGCCTGCCTGGCCCTGGAGCTGCCAAACGACCCTTGTGCTGGGCGTAGCAACCCTCCAGGGAGGGGGGCTTTGTACCCTTGTGCAGTGTGCCGCTGCTGCACCCCTGTTGTCCAGCCTCGAGAGGAGCGAGACAACCGGTGGAGAGAGCATCCCTTGATGGACCAGAAGGCCGTGTCCCTGTCGTGAGGCCTTCGCCTTGGAAGCCAGTCTCCTGACCTGTCTTTTTCTCCCCCCCCCCCCGTCTGCAGGTGCTGGAGGACAACGACTACGGGCGGGCCGTGGACTGGTGGGGCCTGGGAGTGGTCATGTATGAGATGATGTGTGGCCGCCTGCCTTTCTACAACCAGGACCACGAGCGTCTCTTTGAGCTCATCCTCATGGAGGAGATCCGCTTCCCCCGCACGCTCAGCCCCGAAGCTAAGGCCCTGCTGGCTGGACTGCTGAAGAAGGACCCTAAGCAGAGGTTAGGGCCGTGGGGCACTGGCCTCTGGGGGGGCAAGCAGGCAGGGACGGGGTGTTACTGGCCAGGATCTGAAGGTCGGACTGAGAACATCAGCTGGGTGACCCGCAGGCAGATCGCCCAGGTGGGGCCCCGGTGGCAGCATGTGAGGGGCTGTGATCTGGGGAACCTCATGGGGCCGTAGTGTATTTTGTGTGCCATGTTCTGAGATTGCAGGGAGGGCTAGAATATGGCAGCAGGCTCAACGGAGGCAGGAGCTGTTGGTTGGTGTGGGCCCAGTAGAAATGGGCCCTTTCCCACTTGGTGAGGGGTGCAGCACCCCCCCCCCCACAAGAAGAAGTAACAAGTCCTTGCTGTGCATGCAGGCTAGGGGGCGGCCCCAATGACGCCAAGGAGGTGATGGAGCACCGGTTCTTCGCTGGCATCAACTGGCAGGACGTGGTTCAGAAGAAGGTAATGGGGGGGGAAGGGAGCGCCAGCCAGCCAGCCGGCCACTCCCCTGCCCAGCCCTCCAGGTTCTCACACTGCTCCCTGCAAGCGGGCACGGGGACTGGGGGTGGTCCAGCTCGGGCACAGAGTAAGTGGTCCTTTCTCTTCACAGCTTGTCCCGCCCTTCAAGCCCCAGGTGACGTCTGAAATTGACACTCGGTACTTTGACGACGAGTTCACCGCTCAGTCAATCACCATCACGCCCCCCGACCGCTGTGAGTAGGTTGTGGTGGCTGCACCTCCTCCTGGGCCCGCCCCCTCCAGTGTGACCCGCTTCTGCCTTCCCACTGAGCTGGGCTTGGAGCCTGATCCAGAGCGGTCCGAGGACTGCTCATTGCCTGGCCCCTGGTGGGATGGGGGAGGGAGGCAGTGTGCTCAGTGGCTGTGCTCTTTGTCCCCAGATGACAGCATGGACCCCCTTGATGCTGACCAGAGGACCCACTTCCCCCAGTTCTCCTACTCGGCCAGCATTCGGGAGTAGGGTGGCAGCCGTCTCACGGGGCCCCTGAAGAGAGAGAGAGAGAGAGGCGATGGGGCTTGCTGGGTTGCAGAACAGACCGGGGTGGCCCGTGATCGGATTTTTCTCTGTGCCTCCCTGGCCCTGCAACACCCTGGCAGTTCTAAGGGTCCCGAGCGGACTTTGGGGGCTTACCCCATGCAGCAGGTGAGGGCCCTGCCCCTCCCGCTGTCAGGAAGCCGCTTGGACCAATGGTGTCGTGCTCTGCCCTGCGCATCCTGGTCTCCGAGCCACAGCTTGAAACAAACAGGCCTGAGACTGTCCAGACGCTGGGAAAGGACCTGCCTCCTGCTGTGCTCTCTGCTGCTGGCCAGGTGAAGGGTCTCCCCTGCCGTAGGACTGGGCAGCCGCTGGGAGAATGTGGCTGTGGAACCAGGAGGACCGCTTTGGACACACCGGCGCGTCTCGCTGAAGAGGACATTGTGGCGTGAAGAGCTTGGCGCTCGCGGGCCTTCGCCTGCCTGGGGCAGAGGCTGCCAGCTGCGGAGGGCAGCGGCTGCCTCTCTCACTGTGGCTGCTGCTTGTGCTGCAGTCACCAAAGCAATAAGTATTCTCTCGGACTGCTCTCAGCAGGGCGGTGCTCGCTTGGTGCCTCCGCAGTGGGCCTGGGGCGCAGGCTCTCTGGCCAGCTCTCCCGCTCAGGCCCCCACTCTGTCCCTCCTCCTCAAGCCTTAGCATTAGCCAGACGTCACCCAGCTTGCTTGGGGGCGACACAGCCATCATGGCAGCCCTCCCATGTCACGTGAGCAACAGTCAAGTTGCAAATGCAGGGGAGGGGAGGGGGAAGTGCAGGGTCGTTCAGCAGGAGAACGGCCCTTTTCCCTGCTCTGCAGCCTCTTCTCAGCAGCTGCCTGGGACCGGCTTCACAGGCAGAGTCTTCTGCCTCCATTGCTTGCGGTGTGGTTTGCGCACTGCTCAGGGCTACCTCGAGGGGCACAGTCCCCACCGGCAGGCACCATGTCTGCCTGCCTGCCTGCCTGATGAAGGCCGAGTGCTGTGGCTCTTGGCTATTTGGGCATCTCCACATGTCTCTTGTCCTACTTGCAACTTCAGCAAAAGTCATTCGTCCCCCGTTTTGCCCCCTCCCTGGAGCATTTTAGAATCCAGACCTTGGCTTTCCAGTCCTCCCCTTGAGCCTCTCAGGCTTGAGTTCCATTGCTGGCAGTGGCCCCTTCCTGTAACCTGCTGGCTGTGTGTAGTTAAGAGGCTAGATGCCTCAATCTGGCACTGCTTTGCCCCCTTGGGTGCTGCTTCCACCTCCAGCCCCTTGGGGCTGCACAGATGCCCCCTTTTCTTGTAGGGGTGCACCTGGTGCCGTCCTGCTTAGATGGGGGTCAGGTGGGTGGAGTGGAAACCAAATCTCGACCCTTGTGTGTGTTGTGGGGCAGTTGAGGATCTCAAGGGACCTCCTGTTCAGGGCTAAAATTTGGCCTGCCTCCTCCAAGAGCAGTTTTGAGAGGAGGCTCAGAAATCATTTCTTAGCCTGGGTTTAGCCTGTTGGTCATGCTTGGCTGTGACCGCTGCATGCAGCCAACATTTCTGTTGGGGGGGGAGGGCTTTTACTGCCCTGCTGGGCACTGTGGCCTCTTTCCTTTGACCCGCACTGACCTGCTGACTCAAAGAAGTCCCACTGGGCTTCTTGCTGTGCAAAGAGTCACAGCCTGGCAGAGAAGCGGGCATGTGGTCATGCAGGCAGGCAGGCAGCTCCCTGGGGCAGGTCCTCGGAGTTGTAATTTCCCCAAAGAGCCCTGATTTTTCATTTTACTGTGGCAGCTGCGGCCTGCACCACAGCAGCACTCTGGCTTTTTTGTGCATTCAGCTGCACCTACCGGGGAATGGATGGTGGGGAGGGGCCTAGTCTGGAGATCCCTCCTGTGCTCGGCTTCCCAGTCCACATGGATAGGATTTGGCTGTCGGAGGTGTATTCTCTCCCTCTCTGCTGTGTGCTGAGGCTTCCCTGGTCCACATGCCATGTAATGCAAGATACATTGTCTCCGCCTCACGCTAGAAGAAACACCCACCACCCCTCCCCAAGCCATGCTTGGTTCTGGGAGGTGTGTCTGCGATCGGTTCCACAAGCATGGCTCCCGGAGGACCAGAGCAGGTGCTGTGGTCCGTGGGTCCAGCAAATGTCCTAGACTGGCCTTGGCTTCCCATGGTGCTGGGGCCCCAAGTGAGAGGGCAGGAAGGAGTGTCTTATCCTGTATGACCTGTTGGGAATTAATTGGTCCAACCCTCTGAGCCTAGAATCCTCAGGAGTTGCCCACAATCACTGAGAACATGACTGCAGGAGTGAGCAAGAGGCCTACAGTGGTGTCTGGCCAAAAAGTTCAGATGGTGGGGAGTTGGGGCAGGTTCTGTATGCAGCCTTCAGAGCTGGATCTCCCCTCCTGCCTGTGTGACTGCAGCAGCCCCTTGGAGTGACTGCTGAGGCTTCCCTTCCTAGACAGGCAGCTTTCCTGAGGGCCTGAAACCCCTTGGGTCATGAAAGAACCCCAGAGGGATTTGAGGGGCTGCTGTTGGCAGCAGAGTCTTCCAAACCATGAGACAAGCTGGTGGCTACACTACATGCTATTTGGCAGTGAGAAGAGGGCAGAGCCTTTGCCCAGATGCCAGGCTCATTTGTGGCTGTGTCCTTTGAGAAGGGAACCGGTGTGGGAGAGGAGGAGGAGCAGGCATGGCTTCTGGGATGGGACAAGTAGCCTGCAGAGTTTCAGCAGCTCCTGTGCAGGGGCCTTTGGGAGGTCTGACTCCTGCTGTTTTCTGCAGTGCTCAGCCTCCACTCCCACCCCCCTGCCATGCTTCTGAGGGAAGCGGTACTGGGGCTGTTTCTGCCCACTCTGGATTCTGGTTCTTGCCCCACCCCCAGGGATGGTGCCCAGGCAGGCTGCTGGTTCCGACATTGCCTCTGCTCTTGCACCTGCCATTGTAAGAGAGGTAAGCCCCCCCTCCACCGTGTATATGTGGGAAGGTCTTGTGAGGCTTTCAGGATCTGGTGGCAGTGGTGGTAGAAATAGAGGTGGCCCACTTCTCTTCCTGGCCCCGTGTGGCCTGACTGGTTTAGGCTTTGGGTTGCAGGCAGGCACTCAGCTGCAGCTCGTCTCTTCTGCAGGAGCCAGCCTGCAGTGACCTTCCCGGCCAGCCTTTGGTTGCAGCCTTTCAAAGAGCGCTGCACTCTGAGTGACACCTTCAGCAGCAGCTTCTTCTCTACCCCTCTTGCTGTGTGAGAGACAAACTGCTGCCCTGCACTGGAGCTTGTCCTTTTGCCCCGCTGGGTACGGAGGCAACAGGCTGCCCGCCAGACCGCACTGCTGTGCCAGCTGTGCAGGAGGAGCAGAGGGCAGGCGATAGTCCCTTGAGCTTGTCCTGGAGTCCCAGTGGGCACAGGCTTAAGCTTGCTTAGGCCTGAATTTGAGGGGCGCAGCCTGGTGGTCCCCAATGCAGAAGGGGGCATTGGGTGAGTTCCTCTTCCCCCCCTCCCAGTTTGGCCTTCCATTTCAAGATAAGCCTTAGATGCTCCTCTCACTCCCGTGTGCCCTCCCCCCACGGCCTGGGAGCCTCCCTCAAGTGCTTCAGGGCTTGCTGAGCCGGGCTCTGGCACTCTGCAGGAAACCAGCGCTGGATTGTAACTAGGCGTGCGATGAGTGCAGCCTGCCCATGAGCGCATTTAGGGGCCGCCTGCCTCAAGGTGATGTGTTTGTTTTTTTTGGAGGGGGGGTTACACTTTTATGCTTGCCACTTGCGGTGGGGGTGAACAGAAGTGGGTTTCTTCCCTTAGTTCTGTAGGTGTGATAGTTAAGTTTGTTAATTTAATACTGACCCTTGTTGGCGACTGTTGATGGGCACTTCTGCAGTGGTGTTAATTTTCCCGAGTGCTGGACTGGCCAGAGAAGTGCATCTGGTGGCCCAACAGCTCACAGACTGTGGCCCCACCTTGTGCCTACAGTCTGTGACATAAAGGGTGGCTTGAGTGGCGGAGCATCTTCTATGCCGGTGGCTGATGGGCCCTGAGCCCTGAAGGCCTCTGGCTTTTGTAAACCTCCAAGGTGCCTTCCTTCCTTCCCCCTGGATTTGTACGGTACAAGCAATAAAAGTTTTGTTTCTAGGATGTCTGCTGTGGTTCTTGCCCCAGGGCCCTCCTCATGGAGATCCAGTGACTGCCTTTTTCATTGTCCTTTATATATGCCACTTTGAAAGCAAGATTCTTTGAAACAGGTGACAGCAACTGAATGGCTCGCTGCTTGAAAGGGGGCTTCCTGCAAAAGACATCCAGGGCACAGGCGAGGGAAGAGGTGAGGATTGGCAGGGAAGACCATGCAAACTAGCCACCTTGGCAGTTCTTTGCGTCACCCCAGGAATGATCACCCCGAAGAGGAGCCTGCTGCTCCCATCAGGACTGGCCTCCCCATGTCTCCTCTTGATATATGTGCTGCTTCTCACAAGTGCTGGTGAGAACTGGGCTAGCCCCTGAAAGGCCTATGAGGCAGCCGTGCAGGTCCCTCTGTGGCTGGCTGGCTCCCAGGGAGACACGAAGGCCACAGACAGGCAATTGCCGTCAAGGGCCGGCAAAGGGGGGGGGGACTGGCAGAGCTCATGGTAGTGGCCATGCCTCAAGGCCCTCTCCCACTTAGCAATAGCATGTTCCTACCGGCACCTGATTGAATTGCTGGCTTTGCAGTGGCTACTTACCTTGAACGTGCTGGAAACCCTAGCATGTATGCACTGCTGAAACAGAGACGCCTGCGTTGGCTCGGTCATGTTGTGAGAATGGATGATGGCCAGATCCCAAAGGATCTCCTCTATGGAGAACTCGTGCAAGGAAAGTGCCCTACAGGTAGACCACAGCTGCGATACAAGGACATCTGCAAGAGGGATCTGAAGGCCTTAGGAGTGGACCTCAACAGGTGGGAAACCCTGGCCTCTGAGCGGCCCGCTTGGAGGCAGGCTGTGCAGCATGGCCTCTCCCAGTTTGAAGAGACACTTGGCCAACAGACTGAGACAAAGAGGCAAAGAAGGAAGGCCCATAGCCAGGGAGACAGACCAGGGACAGACTGCACTTGCTCCCAGCGTGGAAGGGATTGTCACTCCCAAATCGGCCTTTTCAACCACACTAGACGCTGTGCCAGAACCACCATCCAGAGCGCGATACCATAGTCTTTTGAGACTGAAGGTTGCCTACTTGCTTGCTTACTTACCTTGAGGGAGCAGAGAAATCTGGGCAATTTGAGAGAGCCCCTTGCCCAGGATCTGTGGGTGACAGAATGGCTGTGGGTGTGTGCAACAGCCTTCCCCACACCAGCTTCCCCAGTGGCCTCTGAGAGAAGACATCTGTTTGCCTGTGAGCATGGAAGAAGCTGTAGGCGGCTCTGGGGGAGTGGACCTTGGCTTCTAATCTTTGCTCACTCCAAAGAGGAGCCAAGAAGAAGGGGAAGGAAAGAGGGACAGAAATAAGGTAAATAAATAAGATGAAAATTAGAGACTCAAGGGACCCTAACTGTGACTGGGATACTGGGTACTTCCTGCCTTCCCTTAGAGCAGGGGTGTCAAACATAAGGACCATGGACTGAATGGAGCCCCCAGAAGCAGTTTGTCCTGCCCCTGTTATAATTGGGCTCTCTCATATCTTGAAAATATGAACAAGATCTGCACATTTTCTCTTCTGTCATTAGCAGCTAATGAATTTCTGTGTGAGAACAAAGGGCTTATTTCTGGCCATCATCTGCTTAATGACCTCACTTCCTGCTTAGTGATGTCACTTCCACCTTCAGAAGGTACCATGCGTGCTAACTTTGGTCCTCTGTATGAAAGGAGTTTGACATCCCTGCCCTAGAGCAAGTCCCAAAGTAACTCCTTTGCAAGAACCTCTAAGATAAGACAGGGCCAGCCCTCTCATAGACTCAGGGTCTGATCCTGTCCAACTTTGCAGATCAATGCAGCCCTAAGATAAGAACATAAGAACAGCCCCACTGGATCAGGCCATAGGCCCATCTAGTCCAGCTTCCTGTATCTCACAGCGGCCCACCAAATGCCCCAGGGAGCACACCAGATAACAAGAGACCTCATCCTGATGCCCTCCCTTGCATCTGGCATTCTGACATAACCCATTTCTAAAATCAGGAGGTTGCGCATACACATCATGGCTTGTACCCCGTAATGGATTTTTCCTCCAGAAACTTCTCCAATCCCCTTTTAAAGGCGTCCAGGCCAGTCGCCGTCACCACATCCTGTGGCAAAGAGTTCCACAGACCAACCACACGCTGAGTAAAGAAATATTTTCTTTTATCTGTCCTAACCCTCCCAACACTCAATTTTAGTGGATGTCCCCTGGTTCTGGTGTTATGCGAGAGTGTAAAGAGCATCTCTCCATCCTAAGATGAGGGAACAGATGTTCCCTTACCTGGAGGAGGCCTCCATGACAGCACACACCCCATTGGCACACCTGCATCAGTGCTGGAAAGTTGGATCAGCTTGGGCCCTCTGCCTCCATCAGCCTCTGCAGCAGGAAAGCCCTGGGACACCAGCCAGCAGTGGCACATCGAATCCAAGGGCCCTCCTCTCTGTTCATCCTGTGACACCTGGCCTTTGGGTGAGGGAGATAGGGTGAAGGCTCTATTTTGTTAAGAGCCAGGAGCTGCCCTGTCCTGCTCTGTGCCTGGTTCCGTTTCGGGGGCTCTGCTGATGCACACTGGTTCTCAGACCGTGGGTTTGGGACCCATATGTCATGGTGCTCCAATTTTTGTCGGGTTGTGAAACTGATAGTGCAGATCAGGCTGTGTGCACCATGGGGGCAGCATTGCTGCCCAATCACTGCTATAGCCACACCCCTGGGAGTTTATAAATTAGACAGAAGCTTTTGGGGCCTCTAGACAGTATGAGAACCACTGACTGGTCTATTGCCACCTTCTGCAGCAATGAGTTCCTCCAGCTGTACCTGCTCCAGGAAATGGGCCAATGGACTCTTTCTAGCTAATGAGTGCTAATGAAGCCAAGCTGAGTGCTCAGTTTGGACCCATCTAGGTAGAAGCTGAGCTGGACTGCTGCTCTCTGCTAGAAGTCATGTGGCCTGCTCTGACCAAGCCCAAGGCCTGTCAGGAGATGAGGGGCTGGCCAGCCCTGCAAAGAGGGGTATGGGGGGGGGGGTGTAAACTTGCACCCTGCAGCTCATCTCTCACCAAAGTCTTAAGGGGAAGGGGATTATTTTCCCCTAAATAAGGAAGGTCCTGTTCTCTCTCTCCCCCCCCACCCCCGTGCAAACCCTGGAGAGGCTCTGCAAGGCTGTTGTGTGTCCTTGGGCCCTTCCACCATCAGCAGGTCTTTCAGTTGGATCTCCAGTCAGAACCCAAGGGGCCCTTCTCAGAGCGCATTTGGACTGGGAGGCCTAAAGCAAAGACACTCTTGTCCTGGACTCGGGCCCTGAGTTTGCTTCCTCTTCTCCTGCTGAGCTGCTCAGGTTGTGGGGTTAGACACCTCCTGTCCCTGGAGGTGAACTCCTTTAACCAGCACTGCTGCCAGCACTGCAGGGTTTGTTTTGCTCCCCACTGGCCTTCAGGGCGTGTGCTCATATGCCCCTGTTTTTGTCTTCAGCTGGTACTGCCACAATGCCCTGTGCCTGCCAAGAGGAGTGTAGCAGCCCTAGGGATAAGTCCCACCCTGGAGAGTGGGGCTAAAGGGGGGGGGGCACTGACCTTTAACTGCTCCTTGTGATCAGGTGCAGGTGGAGGAGAAACGAGAACCCCTGAAAAGCAAGAGCAACAAAGGCTTGAATGGAGACCTTAAAGGCACCCGAAAGGTGGGTTCTTCTTTGGGTGCTGTGGCTCTGCTTTTTGGGAGAACCTGCTGGGTGGGTTGGCCACATCCCATGTGCTCACAGATCGGTGTTGTGCCATTCCTCCTTGAGGCCACAGCAGTGCTCAGGGTGTGAGGTGGGTGGGGATCCATCGCGTGTCCCTAGCAGCTCTCAACCACTGGTCCTGCAAGGAGGCAGGCTCTGGGGAAGGTGGGGAGAGAGCAGAATTCTGGCAGTGGGGTAAGCAAACCAGCTGTTTCTGTAGCACTTGCAAGCGGTGTATGGGGAAGTTTTGAGGTCCTAAGCTGCACTCTCTGAAGTGGAAGGTGGTATTGAATTATTGCCATAAGAGTGGCATAAATGCACATTTATGTCTAATAAATTATCTGCTGTGGGAAAACTGCCTCTTGTCCCTGACTAGGGGTGCGTGTTATGCATGTTCAGCAGTACTCCCTCTCAAAGGTTCTTCCAGGTGCGAACAAAGATGGGTCTGGAGACAAGTGGGTTGGAAGGGGGAGTCCAGGAGGTTGCGCCCCACCCACAGTTTCCCCAGGAGAGTCAAGATTAAGAGATGCTCCGTTCATTGGGGAATGGGAAGGGGCCAAGTCGTTGTAGGGTTCTGTCCTGCCCTCTCCTTGTGGCAAGAAGAGGCCTCCCCCCTTCCCTTGACCCATTGCAAGCTGGCTTCCAGACGCTGCTGAGTTCATCTCTTGGTTGGATCAGGGAGCTGTTGGGGGTACCTTCCCTTTGGTAAATGTTACTCTCCTGTCTGCAAGCACGGAACAAGCTCTGGGGGGGAGGGGAGTGTGAGTAGTTCATGGAGAAGCCCAGAAGCCTGTGCCTGGCCTCAGATGGGACCGATTCCAGGTGTTTGTTTCACTGATTTGAAAGTGCTTCTGGCCTCCCATAGCGCAAGGTGCCTCACAAGAAGCATCTTAAGAACTGCAAGACACAGACTAAAAATAGAAACAGAAAATCGAGTAGCAATAAGAATAATGAAGGCAGCAGCAGCAGCACAGAGGAAGCAGAAGCCAGTCATGACCCCCCCCCCGGCCTGCCGTTGCAGTGGTGGTGCTTTGAACAATGCGAGTGGGCAGAACCCCTCCCATGTTTGGGTTGCTTGCAGCCAGAAAGTAGTTGTACCCCATATTGCGGATGAGGAAGACTGAGACAGAGAGGGGGTGGCATGCCGAAGGGAGTCTTTGGCAGTGGCCAGATTCGGGGCCGACTTGAAGCTCTGCCTCTGCCATGTCCATACCCCTCCCTTGTTCAGGGATCCTCAGTGGTCTCCCTTGAGAAGCTTCAATGTGGAGGAGACAGGTCGGTTGCGTGACAGTTGCAGGCAGCGGCGTACCTGGCCTTTGGCATGTGCAAATTGGCCCCAGGGGTGAGTGTGTGCGTGTCAGCTTAAGACTGAGATTGCTGGGGAGGCCAGTGTGATGGTGGCTGTTGTTTGTGCGCTCTGTCTCACTGCCCTGACACACACACACACGCACACCCCATGAGATTGGAGCAATCTTCCCTCAAGGGCTGCAACCTGTTCCTCATGCGAAGAAGCTAGATGCTTCCAGTAGCTCTGCCAACAGGCCCCCAAAGGCAGCTGTTCTCGCCCACTGTGGTCCCCCACCAGTGTGACCAGGCAGGCTACCCCTGAATGGGGAGGTTTCATCAAGGCGTCTTATCATTGCTACCAGCCCCCTCCGAGAGCTGGCAAAATCCCTTCGAAACTGTTGCTGGAGTCGCATTAAATGAGTGGGGTGCTCTGTGGTGAAAGGAGGTCTTTGGCCTGTCCTGAATCCCCCATCTCTCGACTTCACTGGATGAACCCAAAGCTTTAGAGTTGAATGAGAGGGGAAAGAATGTCCCTCTCCACATCACTGAGAGCAGTTCTGTGGGCCTCTGTAATGCCCCCACTTACCCGTCCTTTTTTTTTCTCCTTTTCCAAATGCTGTAGCCCCCGCCTGCCCCTGATCCCAAGAGCATAGACAGCTGCTTTCCACTGCGGCAGTCTCTGGTCTGTCCCTCGAGGTCGGCTGTGTCGAAGCAGGCTGGCAGCAACTCTCTGGGGCTTCAGGTAGGAGTTTTATCCCTGCCCTGTATGTTGCTGCGCCCAGGTTGGGCTCACCTGGGACTGTCTGCAGGTGACCCAGAGCCTCTTCCAGTGGCTATGGGCCCCCCAGGCCTCTCCTCAGCTCATCAATATGTTTTTTAAGATGTGGTGATCAGGCCTGAGGAGAGAGAGGATGGGAGAGCAAAACCCCCAGGGCCCAGTCCGTGACAAAAACAAATGTATTACAAATTCCACTACAGCTTTAATCCCCTTTCAATGCATTTCTGTTACCCAGTGCATGCTGGAGACCGTAGGAAGTGGGGTCCATTTGGGCATCTTGCCCCATGTCCAATGCCTGGTGGCCCTGATGGTAATAACAAGCACTGGGCACTGTATTGCAAGTGTGGGTTCGTACAAAGGGGTTGGGACCCTGGTTGGGGGTCCCTGGACCACCGATCCCCTTTTCCCCTAAGGAACGTGTCTGTTTTACAGCTGCCACAGCCAGTGTCTCCCAGGTGGTCCATTCTAGTGTGTTTACTGCTAAACACCCCCCCCCTCTTCCAGGAGAAAGACCAGGGGAGCTACAAACAAGAAGCCTTGCCTGAGAAGCTGGGAGCCACCTGCCCCAAAACCCCGGCAGTGCCCTCGCTGCAGAGAGGTGAGTGGGTGCCAGAAGCTGGCCAGATTGTGACTTTCCTGCTTTCATATGGACTGTGTGCCCTGCCCTATCTTGGAGACTCACAGTGGCCACTGCTGTGAATGTTGGACACCCCGGCCTCTTGCATGCGCTCGCACACCTGCAGAGGGCTATTGAAAGGCCTGCTCCAGAAACGTTGGTCCCACAAGGCCACTGGCCACCTGTCACCTCTGCTTCATGTCGTTGGAACTCTGACCCCTTCCACGTTTTTTGCTCCTGTGGCAGTTGCACAAACAACTGGAGCAGCAGAAATCTGGACTGTCCAAGGTCTGCAAATGGAACACGGCAGCTCTGAGCCAGGCAGTGACACTGCTCTCCTGGGTGTTCCAGACTCCCCTCCCCCCCCCCAGGAAGGCCTCTCCAGACAGCCTCAGCCCAAGGCAGAGGAGCTGATCCTGCAAGGGCCTGTATCAGTCCTTCCAGGCCTGTGCCAGCATCCTGGACTGCAGGCGGGAGGAACAAAGTGCCAGGGAGGCTGTTTCAGCCCCAGACAGGCCCTGTTCAGGTGCTGCGGTCTGGTTCACGCCCAGCCCAGCCAGCCCATTTCTGTGAGGAGAGATACAGGCTGCTCTGTGGGTTGCTCCAGTGAGTGAGCCATGCCACATCCAGCCCAGCACGCCCCTTCTATCCTCCACTTGCAGCTGTGCCGGTCTCAGAATCCCTGGCCGAGGAGCTGTCTCAAGCCATGCTGCGGCTGGACATGGGCCTGGAACAGGAGTATGCCTATGACATTTTCAGCAGCTTGGTGGTGAGCATGAGCGTGGTGGCAGGCAGGGAGGGAGGGGGGGCCCAGTCAGGCATCCTGGGGGCTGCCTGTCACTGTGACACCAGGTCTGGAAAGGGACTGAGTTGGGGAACGGTCTCATGAACTCCCCTCTCTCCACCTTCCCCTCCCCACCAGCAGAAGCAGCCATGCTACGCATTTGGGAAGTCTGACGTGCCACCACCTATGACTGCGGAGATGCGCGCACTTGTGATTGACTGGGTGGTGCAAGTGCATGTAAGTCTGTGGGGGTCTCCCTCTGCTTCAGGGCTGTGCTAACCGTGGCAGCCAGTTCGAGCCTCTGTGCTGTGCTGCCAGCAGGAACCAGTTCGCTGCCTCTGCTTCCCCTCCAGGAGTACCTGGGCCTGGCGGAGAGCACCCTCTACCTGGCCACCTATCTCATGAGCGCTTATATGCGAGTGGGCAAAGTGCGGGTCCCCCGGCTGCAGCTCCTGGGCATCGCCTGCCTCTTCTTGGCCTGCAAAGTGGAGGAGAGCACCCTTCCCACAGTAAGCAGCAGGCGAGGGGGGGGCCTTTTGAGCCTGGTCCAGGTTTCCCCTCTCTTGGAGAGGTGTTGGAGCCAAAGGGTCTGGGGAGGAGCTGACTCCACCCCTAGGGAGCCCAACCCTACTGGACCCTGTGGAGGGTGGGGCAGTCTCCCCAGCAGTGGCCCAGCTGTCCTTGGAGGAGTGGGGGTCATGTCTGTGCTCCCTGATGGCAGCCCTTGTCCCTCCCATTCCCCACACAGCCTGCCCGCCTCTGCTTCATGATGGAGGATGCATTCACCCAGAAAGACCTCCTGCGCATGGAGCGCAAGATCTTGTCTCGCCTAAAGTTTGAGCTGCACTACACCAACCCCGCTCACTTGCTCTGTCTGCTGGCCCAGGTGGGCCACTGCACCTTGGAGGTGAGAGGCAGGGGGGCACTGAGAGTCCAGGAGGAGCTCTTCTTCTTGAGGAGGGGCAGGGTCACCATCGGGCTTGAGAGCTGTGCCTTTCTGTACCTCCTAATCACAGGGGCGTGGACACCATTCATACACAGAGCCACGTTCCAACCATGCTGCCTGTCTGGGCACCTGTGAGGGGGGTGGAATAGCTGCTCTTTCCCACACTCCTCCGTTCCTTGCCTCTGCAGCTCCAGAACCTGGCCATGTACTTCATGGAGCTGACTCTGCTGGAAGTGGACTGCCTGTGCTTTGAGCCAGCCCAGCTCTCCCTGGCTGCCCTTTGCCTGGCCCAGCGGGTCCTCCGGGAAGCAGGCTCCAGTGGCCTGGAGGCATCCCAGGAGGCCTCACCAAGGCTTCTCACCTACAGGTAGGGCTGTGCCTCAGGGTTGAGGCCTGGAGGATGGAGGTGCCAGGCCTGGGAAGAGAGCCATGGACCCCCTAGGCAAGATGGAGGAGTTGAGGGGGCTCCCCCAGAGGGCGACTTGTCCTCTCTCCTCCTTGGTTCTAGACACGATTGAGAAGTGCTGGAGTCTAGGCAGTGCTTGCTTCAGAGGGGAACTGTTTCTTGCCCTTGCAAGTGTGCTGAGGTGTCCTGAATACTGGGCCTTTGCCCCGGCCTCCAGCGGAGCAGCAGGGGGCTGAAAGGCCAGGGGGGTTTGTGGCTGGAGGGAGCATAGTGCACAAGGCTGTGATCTTTGCTTGCATCGATTTTCAGTCTCCATGTGCATTGGGATTTCCATGGGTGTGGCAGGGCCTTCATCCTCCCCTTTAAATGGGGGGAGTGTATTTAGCTACATGGGTCTTCTGCCTGCCGCCTCTTCCCTCTCTCCTTTGCAGTGAGTCCGAGCTGGCAGCAGTGCACCCCTTCATGGCTAGGGCTGCACTGCGGGGAGCTGGCTCCACCCTGCGCGGCACCTTCCTGAAATACTCCAGGCCGCAGAAGCTTGGAGTCAGCACCAGTCCCTCCCTTGCCGCCTCCAACTACCTGCATTGCTGCCTGGGGAGCCCCAGCCCCTGAAGAGGGCTTGCCTTAGAGGAGACCGTCTGGTGGGCCTGATGCACCCATGGCCTGCCTGATGGGAGGACTCTTCATATGCCCTGCTGGCAAGGCCAGCACCCCTGAGCAAGAGTGAGGCCACCTGGCTGAGCAGCCAAGTCAACCTCTGGAGTTCTGTCAAACCGGGGAAGAATTTTGAGTGAACACCGTAGGCTGCATCTCCTCTTTTGCCTGTGCAGGACGCCTCCTTGTCTTCCTTACCACTGTACTTCTGCTTTTCTCTTTCTTTCCCTGCATCTCCACAGAAGAGTGCTGGGAAAGGTCTGGCTTGGGCCCCCTCCCTTGTGCTGACTTTGGGAGGGAAAAAAAGGACTGTAAGAAAAAGGGACTTTGCTGGTGTCTAATAAAGTGTCTTTTATTCACTCTGCTTGACCCTCCTAGCACTGCCTCCTGTGCACAAGCTCTGCCAGGGCCCTCCAGCAGGGCCGGCTGCTTCCTTGTTGGCTCTGTGCTGTCCCTCCCGGCGGCAAGGTTTGTGTGTGCCTTTGAGCATGGGCTGGGAAGCCCGGGCCTCTATTCCAGGGGGATGAAGAGTTTCCTGGTAAGGGTTGTTTAGGGGGGTGATATGGTCCCTCCGGCAGGAGAGGGCTTGTCCAGGAGCACCCTGCCTTAGCGTGTGTGTTGGTTGTAATGAAGGCAGCAGTGGGGCAGCAAAGCATGGCTCCCTTTTTCTGCTCCGGGGTTGGCAGCTTGAGGGCTGGGGCTAGCCTAGCGCGGTCTCCCGTGCACAGGCTCTGCCAGGGCCTGCTGCTTCCCTCCCCCTCACTCCTTCAAGCGGAAGGAGCGCTGCCCCCGCCCGCGGGCCCCAGACATCCGAGGTCAGGCTGTTGCTGATGCGGGAGGAGTTTCCCACAATGCACTAGGGCGCTGCTGCTGCTGCTGATGCGGGAGGAGTTTCCCACAATGCACTAGAGCGCTGTCCTCGGTGCTGAAGCGCTCGCTGCTGCTGGGGCCGCCGCCGCGCTCGCTCGCCCTGCATGCACAGCGCGCTCTTCCCGACGGTGCAGCGGAGAGCTCCAGCCCTCGACGCCCGCCGGCCCCATGGCCCGCTGCTGCCGCCGCCTGTGAGGCCGGGCGCGATGGCGGAGCAGAGGGGCTGCCCGGAGGCCGGGGCGGGCGGCGGGGCCGGGCCCGGGGGCGGCTGCCGGGCCCAGCACGCCTCCGCCGAGCTGGAGCTGGAGGCCAAGCTGCAGCGGGCGGTGGAGTTCAAGGCGGAGGGCCACCGCTGCTACAAGCAGAAGAAGCTCCGCGAGGCCATCGGCAAGTACCACCGCGCCCTGCTGCAGCTGAAGGGCCTGCAGGCCGCCCAGGAGTTGGGGGGCGGCCCGGGGGCGCAGGCCGTGGTGGAGAAGAGTCTCCTGGGCAGGGCCGGCTGCCGGCATCGGCTCACCGCGGAGCAGCGGGCGCTGGTGGAGAGCACCGAGATCGAGTGCTACGACAGCCTGACAGGTGAGGGGGGCCTGCCTGCGTCCTTGGGCGGGGGTGCTCCTGTGCATTGCTGGGCCAGCGGAGGGGGGCACAGCGCTAAGTTTTGCAGGGAATCATACAGCGCCGTTTTGCTCCCCCCGCCCAAAATGTCTCCGAAGGGGAGGGGCCGCCTGCACGCCGCGGGGGGCTCCCTGCAAAACTTAGAGCTTTGTCCCCCCTCTAGCTACGCCACTGCCACTGGGAACCTCTCCGCCTCCCACCTGCTGGCCGGATTAACCCAGGAAAATAATTGGGGGGGGGGGGTGCCAAGTGCATTGGGTGGGCAGGCTTTGTGGTCACGACAGTGTCTTCCTCTGTGGGCACTGTCCACGTCTTGGTGTTTTCCGGAGAGTAGAATTGCAGGACCTGCCCCAGGAGACCCCCAACCCAGAAATGGCCCCCTCCCCCGCGTAGCAGCAGTTGGAAATGGGAAAGTCCTACTACACAGCCCAGCCCCTTCTCCACTAGGCACTGCCACTTCAGGACTGGGTTAGGGGAGTCTGAAGGGTTTGCTGGAGGGACATTCTGGCAGGATTTGAGCAGCTGCAGGGAAGCTGGGCATCCAGGAGGAAAAGCTTGCTGTCTGTGGGGACCAGCCAGGGTCTTGCCTCCTGCCCCAGACCCCTCTTCCCTTTCCCCCCTCTGCCTCCTTCAGCCTGCCTGCTACAGTCAGAGCTGGTGAACTATGAGCGGGTGCGGGACTATTGCCTGAAGGTGTTGGACCGGGAGAAGAGCAACTTCAAGGCCAGGTACCGGGCAGGCATCGCCTTCTACCACCTGGGGGACTACGACAACGCCCTGCTCTACTTGCGGGAGGCCAAGAACTGCGAGCCCACAGGTGGGGACCATGCATTGCGTTTAAGGGGGCAGGGTGTGGCCGTGGCTCAGGAACCAAAGCCTGGCCAGCATGCCCCACTCAGGGGCCTCCTGGGGGCAACTAGTGAGCCCCCTTAGCCTTTGCACTGATGAATCAGGCATGCCTGCTCTGAAGACAGGCCTCCACAGTCAGGATCTGACAACCACTAAATGTCACCTGTGGGAAGTGTTAGCACAACCCTTGGTTCAATTGGCCCTGCCAGGAGCTGCACCCCAGATCTGCTTTGTCCCAGGTTCAATCCCTTCCAGGCAGGGTTGGGGCTCCCCTCTTCTTCAGCCTCAGAGACTAGCTGCCTGTCAGAACAGGCCGGGGGTCCTTAACTTATGCAGCCTGCACCCCAGGGGATGCAGAATGTGGTTTCGATACACTGTTTTCAAACGAGACGAGGACCACTTTTAAAATCCTGGAGTGTGGCCTTGACAACTCTGAGTCAACAAAAGACAATTGTGTCTTTTATGATTGGCCACCACATTCCCTGTTTTTGGCCTTCTCATTGATTTTTTTGCATGCATTTTTTTTGATGTCTTCAAATTCTATGAACACTTTTTTTCTATGATTGGATTTTCATGCTGATTTTTGAAATTCTTGTCACACGTTAGTGCAATTTCAGGAAAAGAGTAAATAATGGAAATAAAATAAAACACTATCTACATGGGGTGTGTGAGCTATGTGAAATGCTCCTGGAGGTGCAGGCAACAGTTAAAAGCCTCTGTGTGGATGTCCTGGGCTGGCTGGATTAAGCAGCTTCATGTTACCCTTGGATGTTCCATCCCAGCTCACTCCCAAATCCTTGCAAAGTCTTAACCGTGTTCTGACTAGGACTTGGGCCAGCCACCCCGGAGGAAGGGGTCCCTGAACTAGTGGCAGGAAGGGCCAAGAAGAAGCCCTTCCTTCTGGAGTTTCCAGGCAGCCTGGGAGGGGGGCTGACCCTGAAACAGCCTTGCAGGGGTAACATGTTCCCTTCCTTCCCTCTACAGACACCAACGTTCTGCGCTACATCCAGCTGACGGAGATTAAGATCAGCCGCTGCACCCAGCGGGACAAGGAAGTGTGTGCGTAGCCTGCGGCCTGCCCAGCCAGTGCCTCCCACCTGGCTGGAGATGGACTGGGCCTCCTGGGGCCGCCAATGCCAGAACCCGCCCGCTGCTGCCCTCTGCAACCCAGGGACTTGCAAACAGGTGCCTGCCAGGCCCGGTCAGGGGCCCCTGCCGGAGGGGCCTCTGTTCTCTGGCAGGACTGCCCTGCTCCCGGTCCTCTTGGCTGTGGGATGCGGCGATAATGTAGCACTTTGCCAAAACGCTGCCGGGGCTGCTGCTTTATTTATTTTTTTAAATAACAAGAACCTTTGCTGGATGTGCCTCTCTAGGGCTGGCGACAGGGCGGTAGAGGAGACACCACCGGGGTGCTGCCAGGGACAGGGAATAGCAGGAGGGTCATGGGATGCTAGTGGGAGAATGAGTTGGGGAGATGTGAGCTCAGCCTCAGGCTGGGGGAGTGGGAATCTCCTCCTTGCCTGGAACAGGTTTCCCTTCCCTCTGACACCTTTGCAGCAGCCTCTGCACCCTTCCAGGAGACAGCCGCACCCTTAAATGGGCTCTTGCTTTCTCCAGGTGTCTGGGGAGCCTTTGCAGGCTGCTGCGCTGACAGGTGCGAGGCATGCAAGAGCACAAGAAGAGCCCTGCTGGGTGGGTGCAAGGAAGGGCCGCCTTGCCTAGCATCCTGGTTCTAGCAGCGGCCAGGTGGGAGTTTGAGTTCTCCTCCCCACCCCTCCCCGCGACGGGGCCTGGGTCCTTCAGTGCTGCAGATGGAAGCATCGTGTGGCTACCAGGCTGAGACCTGATGCTGCACCCAGCGGGCCTGCTCTGGGGAGGTGTCTAATGGCCCTTTAAAAGACCCTGCCTGGATCAGCCCTGGAACCCACTCAGTTCAGGCTTTTGCCCATCTCCCATAAGTCTACTGTCAGGCCAGGGAGGTGCCCACCCCACCTTTCAGCCAGCACTCCCATGGCACTAGCCCCCCCCCCAACCAAGAAGGTGCATGTGTCCCCAAGGCTTGTTGTCACTGGCAGATATTTCTTCAAGGCCTTTGCCCCCTTTTGGGGGCTCCTCTTCATGGCAAGGCTGCTGCCTTCCTGTGGCTGGCATCCCTCCTTCCCAAAGGCCTGTGGCGTTGCTTGTCCCCCCCCCCCCCGCAGTGTACACAGGAGGCAGAGGGGGTCAAATTCCTGCTTACAAGAAGCCCGGCCTCCCTCTCACTGCTGCCTTCTGTGGCCACCATGTTGTTGCTATGGTGACCAGGACATAGGGTGCAAGAGGAGTCTCCCCCCCCCCCCGAGCAGCCTGGTCAACAGCCCCTCACTGGAGTTGCCTGTCCTGCACGATGGGAGGGAAGGGTCTTTGGGTGGCCCTTTCCACTTTCTGAAGGGGGCTGCAGCCCAGCCCCTTCCCAGGTTTCCTGCAAGCACCAGTCATTCTGATTACCAGCAGGGCCCTCCACTCGTTTGGATTGGACAAGTTTCTGGAGGAAAAATCCATTACGGGGTACAAGCCATGATGTGTATGCGCAACCTCCTGATTTTAGGAATGGGCTATGTCAGAATGTCAGATGCAAGGGAGGGCACCAGGATGCAGGTCTCTTGTCATCAGGTGTGCTCCCTGGGACATTTGGTGGGCCGCTGTGAGATGCAGTAAGCTGGACTACATGGGCCTATGGCCTAATCCAGTGGGGCTGTTCTGATGTTTGCAGCCTTAATTTCTGGGGGGAGGATGCACAGCAGGGGGGGGATAAGAGTAAACCAAAAACTATGGGGAATTACTTGTTAAAAACAGCAAAGACGTCTTGAGGCACACAGCTTGTATGGTGTTGATGGAAATGCTGAGCATGGCTGAGCCATTGCCACCCTCAAGCCCCCCGAGAGTCATGCAGGTGAGTGGCTGCCCCCTTTTTTCGCAGGGAAGGGGCGAGGGGGGGCGCGTGTGGCATCAGCACCAGTCACTCAGCACAGACTCAGGAGGTGGCCAGCTGTGAGCTTTGCCATCAGCATAAGTAGTGCACCTACATGGATTGACACACACAGACCCCCCCTGAATCCTCAGAGCCAGCACTGCTGGTGGAAGAAAGGCAGGCAGAGACGATTCTCCACTTCACACATCTTTAAAAAACACACAACAGAACTGGAAGGACAGGTGCTTGGAGCAGACAGTGACCAGGAAGAAAACACCTGGCTGCCCCCCCCACACACAGACAAAAATGCGCTTGCACACCTGCGCCCACTCCCAGGGCACACGCACATGCTGACTGAGCTGTCACATTGCTTGGAAATCACTGCCATGCGAAATCCTGCGCACCGGAGAGCAGCTCCCGGAGTCCAGGCCGGGGCCCTGCACTGGCTGTCGCTTGCGCTGCACTCTGGGACCCGTCCTCAGTGTGAGCCCTCTGCCTGCAGGCTGCAGCAAGGGGCCTGCCCTCCGCACAAGGGCACCGTGCAGTCCCGGTGCTGCCCTTCCATGTCAATGTCCAGGAGGGTCTGGCAGAACACTACGTCCCCCTTGGCAGCCTCCCCTGGTGAGGAGGAGCCCCCCTGTGTCCGTCCAAAGGAGACCAGTTTCCAGGGGTCAAGGCGGTGCCGGCCTGGGGCTGGGCGAGGACGGGGGGCAAAGGTCAGTGTCCGGGGACGCTCCACTGGCCCTGCAGGCAGGGCGCGCTGCTCCGATGCCTTGCGGCGAGCCAGGGGTGGGTCTGGCAGGTGTGGAAAGGGTGGCGCATCTGGGGAGCCTGGGGGAACAAGATTAGCAGAGAGGAGGATCTTCTGGGCCCCATTTCCTGGGCACATGCCCTCCCCTCTCCCCAAAACACTCCTGTCCACCACTGGAAACAGGCAGATCTTGCTGCACCCTTGACAAAAGGCAACTGCCTTTGACCTGGGGCATGAACCTCATGCAGGGCCGAAGCAAGACTGCTATCCAGGTACAAAAACGAACCCTGTTTGCAAGGAGGGTGAAACAGCACCTCTCCCCCTCCACACGTCTTTGTGCCCCGTCCTTCCAGAAGCCCCTCTTTCTGACATGAGCGGTGCCAGGCCTCTGGAAGCATGCTAGAAAGACCTTCCTCTGCTGCGTCCCAAGCCTGTGCAAACAGCAGGCACACCCCACCCTTTGGCTCCCTTGGGGCCAGCGCTGGGCTCAGCATATAGGATCTGGGGCCAAGCTTTGCTCAGGGGGACCTTGGAGGAATCAGCTGGTGCTTACCCTGGCAATCCAGAGCCCTCTGCGGGCTTTGGCGGATGGCACCATCGGACGGAGTGCGCCGGTGTCCTCGGCTGAGCGACTGCGTGGCGCTGACATGGGTGGGGGTGAGCGACTGGCGAGGGTCCTTCTTGAAGCTCTCAACCGTGATGTCCACCAGGGGGTTGTGGTGGGGAGTGGGTGGGGGGCTCTCTGGGTCCGGGGGGTGGTGGGGGGCCTCATACAGGGGTGCTTCGTCGCTGTCTGAGGGCAGCAGTGACTTGGTGGAGTTGCAGTCCGAGAGGGATGAGAGTGACAGGAGGGTAATGGAGGTGGAGGGTCCAGATGTGCCGCCGTGGCTGAGCCCCCCACCTGCCAGCTCCACTAGGTCAGCACCAAGCGCAATGGATGCCAGGATGGACGCACACCCCAGCAGGACAAGCTCACTGCGGCGGTGGGCAAGGGTTGAGTCCCGCTTGGGTCCCTCCAGACCGGCCTGGCCTTCGACTCCCAGTGGCGAGAGGGGCTGGTAGGGGGAGTGCGGGCTGCTGCTCGCCTGTTCAGCAAACTCCTCTGGGGTTCAGGGAGAGAGAAAGGAAGGGCTGGTCAGTCTGGGGTAGGCCCTGGGGGTCGTCCTCTGCCCCACCAACTCTTAGCTAAGACACAGCATCAACCAGGGAGAAGACACTGGCAGGCTGGATGAGGCCCAAGGGGGCCCAGCTAGCCACCTCCCCACAGTGGGGCACTACCTGCCCCAATGGGAAGCCCGCTTCAAAGGCACACAGCTGCCTGCCACAGACCTGACACGCGGCCATTGCGGACTAGCAGCTGGGCCTCCACAAATGTGTCTTGTCCCCCATTAAACCATCCAGCCTCACAGTCATTGGCACATCTTGTGGCAATGAATTCCGCAGAGGAACACAGAGCCAGCTTACCCATCTCCGTCAGGCTGGCAAAACCCACTGCCAGCGGCACGTGCTTGGGGGACTTGCCCAGGTTGGGTGCACTGGAAGACCACTGCTTGCTGCCCTCTGCCAGGGACTTCAACCTGCGCACGGAAAGTGGAGGGAAGGTGTGAGCCCCTCATCTGGGGGCCCCCTCCCTGCTGTCCTGCACCCCAGCCTGCAACGGTGGGCCTTCCGGAACTGGAATGTCTTTCCAGCAGGAAATGGACGCTGCAAGCTTGCTTGACTTAAAGGTAGGAAAGGACTCTTCAAAAGAGGCGCCTTGTTAATTGGAGACACTGTGCAAACATGGCAGGAGTTTTTCCAATAGCCAAGTATCTGCAAAGCAGCACAAAGTGGTCTCTTCAGACACTTGCAGAGCTGATCCTGGGAACTCTTCTTCTCACGGAACACATAAAACGCACTTCTTTAAATACATGGTAGGATGAGAACACGCTTCTCTCACTGCCACATGGCAGAGGTGCTGCAGGAGCAGGTAACATGTGAATGTCACACACTCTAAAGGTGACATGCTAAAGTTAAAAAGCTGCCCCGTTTGATTGGAATTGCAGCTGTTTATTAGGGTACTATAAAGGGAAAGGGAGGATTTTCCGCCCAACATTACAGCAGCAGCAGAGAACTTTCCAGGCTGGGCACTCTTCCATGAACTGCCTCCTGCCTGCCCCACATCACCGCCTGCATCTCCCTTTACTCCAAGTTCCTCTTCCTCCTTCCATTGCCCCCAAAGCCAGTCCACAGCCCCTGCCCAGTAGTCTGGATTCCCTCCCCACAGCGCATCCCACATTCTCCCTACTGAGCCGCCTCCCCGCTCCCTGGAGCTCAGGCCTCCTACCTCTCTTCCCCACCGAGTCTCTCCTTGTGGACGGTGGAGCTTGGCCCCCACGTCCGGCCTTTCTTCTTGGTCCCCACCAGCTCCTCCTTCTTCGCCAAGGTGCTGCGGCCCCAAGTCTGGCTTCCATCCATGGGTGTCACTGCAAGACCGGGGTGGGGAGGCAGAACACGAGGAGCATCTCACTTAGGTTTCAGCAGCTCCCCCACCCCTCTTATGGTTCCCTCTTATCATCCTCCAGGGAGGCCCAGCCAGAATTCCGTTTCCTGCCAAAGTGAGGGGGGGTGTCTGCCAGTGGCAGGGCCTCCTCCCTGGTGGCACCTCCCTGCCAAGAGTGACCTGCCCCCTCCCCCAGCCCACCCACCAGGCTTGTTCAGGCACAACATTCGTGCCAACCAGGCCAGTCCTTCCCCTCCTCCTTCTCCCTCGGGGCAGGCACTCTGGGAGAACCCCAGGGCTCCAAGAGGGCAGGTGCTCACATCGGATGGCGCGCAGGCGTGGGATGACAATGGGGCTCCCGGGGGGGCTGGCTCCATTGGCCCCTAGCCCTTTCCGCCGGTCGAGGGTGGGTGACACCTGCACAGTGATCTTGTGCTCAAATCCTGGAGGGGTCAAAGAGACACAGAGAACTGCCCCCCTGCCTGCCCCTTCCCACATCCCTTAGTCTCTCAGGTTTGGACCCCCCTTGCCCTCCAGCAGGTGGTGGGGCAGGAGGGGAGGCGGCAGCCAGGCCTTGGACAGCCTTGGGGTTTGGAACCCCTGCGCACGCTTGGGTGGAACAAGACTCGGCCAAGGTCAGAGGTGGAGTGGAGGCCTCGGACTGCCGCCTGAGCACTTGGGCAAGGAGTGGGGGCTGGGAGGGACGCCCAGGAGGGCCCAGCGGCATGTGTGCAGCTCCCATTCTGGACCAGCACCAGCCAACCCCAGGCATCTCCGGGCCCAGTGCCTCTGGCCGGGACACGGGCAGCCCTTCCCGCTGCTCCCCAGCCGGGGCTATACCGGATGGGAGACTGATCCGGTTCCCGTCACGCAGCTTCAGGCGGGAGCGCCGGAAGTGCCCCTTCCGCTTCTTGACTCGGGGCTTCTCCTGGCCCATCTGTGTCATGATCAGGCTCAGCTCCCGCTCCACAATGTCGATCTCGCGCTCCGCCAGCTCCTGCTCCCTGCGGCGCAGCTCTGCCTCCTGTGTCTTCTGCTCCTGGGCTGCCCGCAGCAGCTCCTCCTCCCGGCTCCGCAGCTCCTGGAAGGAGGAGCCCTCTGAGGCCAGGCAGCCCAAGTCACCCCCACCCCAGCAGGGCTCAGTCCTGGAACCTGCTCTCGAGAGCAAAATGAGCTGAGCCCTGGGAATTCAGAGAGGGGAGAGCTCTGCTGAACATGCACAAAGTGCACTTCTATCCTCCTGCCCCAAATCTGGAGTCCAGAAGGGGTCCCAGACAGGCCAGAGCAGCCCACCATCCATGCTCCTCACAGGGGCCCAACAGGTGGCGGGGAGGAGGGAGCCAAGAGGGGGTCAGTCTGTCATGCGGCGGAAGGAGGTGGGGGGAGGTTAGAGAGGCTCACCTTCTCCTTGGTGCGCAGGTCCTGGAACATGCCGGCAATCTCTGCCTTCCAGTCCTGCTGCAAGGAGTGGAAGGATTCCAGGGGCATCTGAAACATGGCCGACTGCTCGATCACCTCCAACCGTCGCAGGATGCAGCCAAAGTCAGGCCGGGCATGTGGATCCGGCCTCCAGCAATCTGCAGGGGGCAGAGAAGTTAGGAAGAGGCCACCCTCACCCAGGCCGGGCACGTGCAAAGGGATCGCTCCTGCCCCCCAAGTGGCAAGGAGCCCCTGGGGGGGCAGTTTCCTTTACAAAAGAGATCTGTGGAGGCTCAAGGGAGGGGATCAGGGTAGCATTTGGCTTATATACAAACAGACAAGCTGCGCAACTTCAGGTGGAGGCAGGCGGAACATAAATCCACTGCTTCACGTAAGATGCCCAGAGAGAGGCACCCCTTTGTACAGTCCACTCTGGAGTGCAATTGTATCTTTTGTATGTGTGTGTCTACACACACAGGACCAGCCCAAGACCTCTTGGCATTAGGGGCCATGGACAAATGCTGCCCCTCCCCCCCCCGATCTGGTAAAGTGATGGCCGCCGCCATCTTCCCATTCCTTGGCTTGGAAAACGAAGGGGGAAGGTGGAAGTGCAAAGGAGAGTCTCCAACACTCCAGCTTACCTCTGGCGTCCTCTCTGCCCCCTTTTTCAAGTTGGGGGGGAGAAAGAGCAGTAGAGGCTGATGGGCAGAGGTGAGCTCCCCAGTCTTCTGCCTGAGGCAAGACCCACAGCCTGCTTCATGGTACACACACACACATACACACACACACACACACACACACACACACACACACACACACACACACAGCTTCCTAAATTAGTCCCTCCCCTGAGCTGGAGGGCAAACCCTTTCCCACCTCTGGAGTCTTTCCACATTCCAAAGGCCTCAGGGAGACAGCCAGGGGAAGTAGGCATGGCAGGAGAGGGAGCAAAGGCTGCGGCTAGAGCCAGAGGCAAGGGAGAAAGGGGAGTGACTGGGCAGGGGGCAACAAGGACTGCGCAGAATGACTGAGCAGAATGTGCTCCTTCTGTGATGTGGCAGTTGCCAAGGGAAGGGGGAAGCTTTCCTGGCTCTCTAGGTGTGGCTCCCACCCTCTGGCATGTGCCAGAAACCATCCACCCCCCTGACACTTCCAGAACCCAGGTGATCAGTAGAAGGGTGTCCCAGCTCCCAGGAGACCCTCTGGCCCCCTTGGGTGCCTCCCACTCACCCTCCAGCAGGCGGGCAAAGGGCTCCGGACAGGTGGAGGGGATGGGCAGAGTCAGCTTGTTCATGGCCACGCCGTAGGCCACCGCAAGGGCGTCAATCTCCCGGTATGGAACCTCACCTGTCAGCAGTTCCCAGAGGAGCACCCCAAAGCTGAGGAGGACAGGCAGAAAAAGACTCTCAGGGACGGGTGGTGCCAGAGGAATCCCACACCAGACCATCTCTTGTTCCCTGGGCACGGTGCCTGCCACCACTGAAGGGGGCCATCCACCCCCCCCGCCAAAATGCTCCTGGACTCTGAATGGGGGGCTCGGCTTCTTCTGGGTGAGCTTCTGTGCCTTGAGCAGCTACACAGCAGGCCCAAACGCTACAGATGAAGCTTTTCACATCTCCAAGGCATGAAAAGCAGTTCCGTTGCACCAGAAAAAAAGTGGACCAGGCTTTGGCCCAGCAAGGGGACCCCCAAACCCCCATGTTTCCAGAGGGACTCCTTGCCCTGCCTTGCCCCCCATGTGTTTGCCCCTCCCCCCCCACTATTACCTCCAGACATCGCTGCTCTTGGAGAAGAGGGAGAGCTTGATGACCTCAGGCGCCATCCAGGCGTAGGTTCCGGCTGCACTCATCTTGGTGGTCTTGTGCCACTCGCGTGCCAGGCCAAAGTCGGTGATCTTCAGCGTTCGCCCACTCAGGTCATCACTCTCAATGCGCTCCAGGATCAGGACTGGGGGGAGGGGGGAAGAGGCAGGTTTCGTTTCTCCAGCAACCACACATCTCACCCTACTGGCACAGGGGCCAGGAAGCAGCGTTGGGGAGATTAGTGAGGTAGACATCTCCCTGGTAAACCACCACCGTTCCTGCCACCCCCCAGGGCCAGAAGTGGGGTGTTAGAGGAGCAATGTGGGGCAGATCTTCTAGAGCAGGGATGTCAAACTCGTTTCATGCAAAGGGCCAAAACGTTCATGGCACTTGCTGAGGGTTGAAAGTGACATCACTAAGCAGGAAGTGAGGTCATTAAGGAAATGATGCACATTTCCTCATCATTTCAAGAGATGAGACAGCCCAATTATCACGGTGCAAGAGCCCAATTATAATGGGGCCCAATAAATAGCTTCCGGGGGCCGCATTAAGCCTGCAGGTCTCTTGTTTGACACCCCTGTCCTAGAGCACAGGCCGACCTCCTCGTAGTGCCACTGCAGCATCCTGTCCTATGCATCACAATGGTGCAAGAGGGACATCTTCCTGTGCCCTGCAGCGGAGGCACCTTGTGCTGAGAGGGGCACTCACTTGCAGCGCAGTCGGCCAGCATGGGACTGCGGGGAGAGGTACTCTCTTGGGTGCCCCAGTCGTGAGGGCTGGAACCTTGGCTGGAACCTTGGCTGGCTGCCACACAGGCTGGGAGGGGCTGCCTTTGGAAAGCCCTTGGCAGCTGCTCAAACCTGCTCCAAGGAGGGCCTTAACCAGGCCTGGGGCTTTCTGGCCAGTTCCTGTCCTGTGCTGGGCCACCTTCGTTGGCTCCCCATTTGCTCCCAAGCCCAGTCTGAACTGCTACTTACTGCCTTCTGAGCCTAAAGTGGTTTTGGACCAGGACATGTCCTCCCATGTGACCCTGCCCACCTCCCTGGTCCTTGAGGGAGACCCTGCTCTCTGCTCACTCACAGCAGGAGTACAATCGGTAGGGACTTGCAACAGAGCCTCCTTGGTTGTGGCACCGGAATGGGAACTTTGCTCCAGAAGCCTTGCATGGCCACTTTGCTGTTGGCATTTAGGCACCTGTTAGAAAGACATCTGTTCCCCCCCCCCCGGCCTTTGGCAGTAATATTAGCAGAGGCATCTTTCCGCCTTTCTTCAGGCTCCCTCTCTTATGCTGTTCTGCATTACTTAAAATATGTTGATGATCCCTGTGAATGGGGTTGACAGGAAGGAATCGGGGTCTGGATCCTGGCCCTGCCTGCAAAGTGGCCTGAGGGCCCAAGGACTCAGAAGGGGCAGGGCCCTGTGTGCAGGAAGGGGGTGCTTCTGGCCCCACCAGGCCTCTCCACTGCCAACCCTCTGCCTCTCTCCAACCCCTCCCCCCCACGCAGCAGGACTCACTGTTGATGGACTTGAGGTCTCGGTGGATGATGGGCACAACAGCCTCGTTGTGGAGGTAGTTCATGCCCCGTGCAATCTGGACAGCCCAGTTGACCAGCGTGTGGGGAGGGACCTTCCTGCCTGCCAGTGCCCGGCTAAGCGCCCCCCCACGGGCATACTCCATCACCAGGCACAGGTTGGGAGGGCTGAGGCAAACGGCCTTCAGGGCGATGATGTTGGGATGGTGCAACATGGCGAAGAGGCGGGCCTCCTGGCGCACATTCTCTGCTGTCACGGTGATGTCTTCGTCAGGGTCTTGGCGGGCGGCCTTCACCGCCACCTCCTCCCCCTGCCATACCCCCTTGTAGACCTTCCCAAAGCCTCCCACGCCAATGATCTCATCCAACTGCAGCTCCTGGAAGGAGATCTCCAGTGGGTGGGGGCCATCAAGGGAGCCTTGCAGCTGGCTGTACTTGGGGTGGCTGGTGACGTAGTTGCTGGGGAAGACACCCACTTTGTCCTGGAGCTTGCCCGTCCACCAGCCCTCGTCCCCAGACACCAGTGAGTCCTTGGACAGCACCTCCACCAGGTCCCCACGGCGCAGCGTAAGCTCCTCCTCGGCCGCAGCCTCATAGTCAAACACAGCTGTCCAGAAAGGGTTGGGGGTCGGCAGGCACATGTTCCAGAGCCCCGCCCTGCCCCCCGACTCCTGGCAGGCCTGTTCCCTTGGGCTGCTGTCCACCATAGGCCCTGTGCTCTGCTGGCCACGGCCTTGCATTCTTCACAGGCCCAGCTGGCCCACCAGCACCAATCCCATGGGGGTCTGGCCGCCACATCCTCCACCATCCAGAGGGTTGGCCTCTTGGGCTCCCATTGTCCCCGCTGGACTCCCCTCCTCGCTCAAATGGCTCCACAATTTTCACGCAGGGCCCTTCCGGAAAGTCCCCCTAAACGCACTGAGAGCCACGTCAGAACCCACATTTTGGGGAAAGCCTGCAAGGAAATGAGAGCTCTTATCAGAATGCAACAGACCAGCCACATTCCCTTCTCAAGCACTGCGGCCTCCTCTGCCCCACAGCTGATGGGTGCGCTGGCCGGCCGGCCTCATCTCCTCCAGTGACAGCCCTGGCTCAGAAGAAAGAGGCCATTATGTCCCCACCCCCCTCCGCTGACAGGCAGCAGATAGAGAGAGAGAGAGAGAGAGAGAGAGATGCAGGGCCCTCTCAAAGCCCATGCCCTGCTCGAAGGGCACCAGTGCGCTGCTCCCTGTGGGATGAGGTCTGGCTCCAAAATCTGCACAAGGGGGGGAGGCTGCTCTGGCAAAGCTGGCCATCCGGCTCCTGCCCTGCCTGGCCAGCGCGCACCTGGTCTGCTCTCACCTGTCCGGGCTGCCCGGGGCCTGCTGCTGCTGCCAGGGCCATGCGGAGGGGCCTGCCAGGCGCCCCCCTCCCGGCCACTGCTGCAGATGCCTCCCGACGGGGCGGGGGCGGGGGCGGGGGCGGGGGCGGCCCCCTCCCCTCCTGCTCGGCCGGCGGTGCCGCCTGCCTGGGAGGGGGCTTCCCACCGGCGGCCAATCACCTCCCCTGCGGCTGCATCCTGCCCAGCTGGTGCCCCGACGGGACGCCCTCCGCAGCACATCTGCCCCTCCTACGGGGCTCTCCGGCAGACGATTCTAATGGTGTCCATCCAGCAGCCCTGGGCAGCCGCCGGAGCTGTCAGCTGGTGCGAGCGGAGCCCGGGCAGCAGGCAGCAGCTGCGGCTCGGTGCATGCTGGGACGTGTAGTTCGCCGCCCGGCAATGCAGGTGGGCACCGAGACACCTGCCTGGCCGGTGGCGTAGCTAGCGGGGGGGCAAGGCACTAAGTTTTGCAGGGAGCCCCACCGCGGCGTGCGAACGCCCCCCTTTGGAGCCATTCCGGGGGGTGGCTGCAAAACGGACGCGTACGCCCCCGAAATGGCTCCGAGAGGGGGCGCTTGCACGCCGCAGTGGGGCTCCCTGCAAAACTTAGTGCCTTGTCCGCCTTTAGCTACGCCACTGCTGCGCTCTATGTGAGGCTTTTCTATTTCAGGCTGCAATCCTATCCTCAGTTACCAGGGAGTAGAGTAAGCCCCATTGACTCTAACTGGACTTACTTCTGAGTAGGCACGTGTAGACTTGGGCTCCACATCTCTAGAGAGGGTTGCAATAGGAGTTTGTTGCAAGTAGTTTAAACAAGAAAATTTACACCGGAACAGGATGACCAGATCCAAAGGGGGACGGAGAGCCTGTACCTTTGACCACCCTACAGAAGAGGGGATTTGAGCAGGGGCAGCTTTTGAAACCCTTCTGTGCTGAGCTGCACCTGCCAACTTCCTTTTTCCATCCAGTGGTTCAAGGCAGAGGCCCTCTGCCCCCTTCGGATCTGGTCTCCCTGCACCAGAAAAACAGCAGGCAGCAGACAAATGAAAGAGCAAAGACAAGCTAGTGGCGAAGACAGGCTAGTCAAAGCAGTGAGACTCCTTTCCCAGAAAGGCCCACTGCCATGTTTCAGAGTGTCCCGTCATCCAGGCCAGCACCTAAGGTGGCATGCAAGATGTGACACCCAGAGGCTGGAAAAGGAACAGGGAGCCTGAGTAGCCGAGGAAGAGTGGGGGAGAGGAGAGGGCTGGGCTAAAACAGAGGAGGAGCCATGGGGGAAAGTGGGTGGACAGAGGTCCCCATCAGGAGGAGACAGTCCTGATGAACAGTGTTTTGGGTTTCTCTGGAGAGTGTTTTCCCCTTGGAAAGTCACAAAAATGAGCAAACAGCGGGATTCAGCCCTGCTGGTTAATGCGCAAACCCAGACCCTTGAACATCTTGTCTTTCCACATGGGAAATGCACCTCCAAGAGCCCACTGACCCCCCCCCCCCCGTGGGGCTGCACCAGGTAAGCCCTCTCTGGACACAAGAACATCAGAAGAGCCCCACTGGATCAGGCCAGAGGCCCATCTAGTCCAACTTCCTGCATCACAAAGTGGCCCATCAGATGCCTCCAGGAGCACATAAGGAAACAAGAGACCTGCACCCTGGTGCCCTCCCTTGCATCTGGCATTCAGCTGTAGCCAGAGGTGGCACATACCCTTCATGGCTTGTCACCTGTGATGGACTTTTCTTCCGGAAATCTGTCGAATCCCTTTTTAAAGCATCCAGGCCAGGTGCCATCACCACATTCTGTGGCAAGGAGTTCCGCGTACTAATTACATGTGGGTAAAGGAAGATTTCCTTTTGTCTGTCAACTCTCCAGCCACTCAATTTTAGTGGCTGCCCACTGGTTCTGGTGTTGTGCAAGAGGAAAAAGAACACCCCTCTATCGGCTTTATCCTCTGGGTAATTTTATGTGTCTCAACCACGTCCCCCCTCAGGCACCTTTTTTCTAGATTGAAGTGTTGTAGCCTTTCCTCGTACAGGAGGTGCTGCAGCCCAGTAATTATTTTGGTCAGTCTTGTCGGCACCTTTTCCAATTCCATGATACCCTTTTTAAGGTGTGATGACCAGAACCGAACGCAACATTCCAGGTGCAGCCATGCCATCAATTTGTACAATGGTGTTATGATGGTAGCTATTTTATTCTCAATCCCCTTTTTGATTATTCCTAGCATGGAATTAGCCTTCTTCACCACCACTGCACTTTGGGTCCACACTTTCATTGAGCTATCCACCAGCATCCCAAGATCCCTCTCCTGATCCGTCACAGATGGCTCAGAACCCATTAGCCTATATGTGAATCCTCCCCCCCCCCATGTGTATCACTTTATACTTACCAACATTGAAACAGACCTGCCATTTCAATGCCATTTCAACACCTTGGGCAGCGCAGGCTGACAGCTCATCAACAATCCATCTGTGTTCTTCAACTGCACCGATTGTTGCTGGTCACGGGACTGCAGTGCTGTGCAGGCTTCCTTTGAGACCAAACCCCACCTGGATGCACGGAAGCTATTGTGGTTTGTGCCGGCCACGTACAGCAGGAGTTGCACGGCCAGCGATGCTGGTGTCCTGATTTGGTCAGCCCGATGAAGCTGGCAGTAGTGTGGAAACTCGGTCTGTTTCCATCCCAGTTGTAGGTGATCTGGCCTTCCCCACCCCACCCTACTGGAGTTGGTACAACTCTGTCTGCTTCCAAGAGGTGGCAGGATACTGTCCACTGAAAGGGTTAAGCCATAGCCCGGTGACCCTACATTTTACCTGTCCCCTTTGGATGACCTATGTGGGGGCGTGGCCCTGATACTATAACTTACCCTTCTTCTCCAAGCCCGCTCTCTCTTCCTCACCGACCACTGAGCAGACAAGATGGCATGCAGCAGGGCTCTGCTGGCGCCGCCATCTTGACCACATGGCACATGCAGGACGAGGCAGCTTCAGGGCCTTGTTATCTTTTAAGTTAGAGTAACCTCTGATCTCAATCAGATGCTGTAACCATACTTCTAATGAACCGTGAGTAAATGAATCTCCTTTGCAACTTCAACCAGCCAATGTTGTTTGTCTTTCTTGATTAGCAGTCAGCCGGGTGTGGGAGGCTCCCTGGGTTGATTCCCAGCAAGAGGGGGGGTCTGCTGCTGAAGCTACTCTGCTTCCCCCCTAAAGAGGAAACCAGTTTTAAGAAATTCCTCCAACACACCTTTCGTGCTGCTGGCTGGAACTTCTCCTGCATGCTGGCATTCCAGGCCCCTCCTTGAGGGACTGCTGACATTGAAGGTACTCTGTGTTTGAGTGTAGACCACCTGGCCCCAGGGATGTTTGTCCTTGGCAAGGTTTTGGAACTAGTATCCAGCAAACTGAGAACCATTTTCAGACCTGTGGACTTCACCATGCCTTGCAAAGATGGATTTCAGGTGTGTGATGGCCAGTGGCAGCACTGAATTTTCTGACCTGGCTCTTTATAGTGAGAATAATCATTTTCTAAGACAAACTCAAAGTCTTCACTGGAGTCCTTGAAGACCTCAGTCCCCTCTCATACGGAGCCACCAAGAGGGATTTTATCAGGGGGCACAACGCTTCTCTTTGGCCTCTTTCCTTCTCCCTTCAAAGATGAATTTGGCTCCTGGGCCCTCTTTTTGATCCTGTATGATGTACCCCCTGTGCCCCCCCCTCGGAGGCCCTGCTCTCATTCACCTAAACAGACCGTTGTGTGTCACAGGGCCCTATCCTTTCCAAATTTCCAGCCCTGATGCAGCTGCAATGCAGCCTGAAGTAAGGGAACAAACCTTCCCTTACCTTAAGGAGGCCTCTGTGACTATCCTCACCACCACTACCGGATGCAGCACACGTCCCATTGGCATGGCTGCATCAACACTGGAAAGTTAAATAGGATGAGGGCCACAGTCCCCCAACCTTAAAAAAAAAAAAATCAGCCTGATGAGGCGGTTCCTTCAGGCCAAGAAACAGTGAGGCAGGTGCTGCGTTGCTCTTTTCCCTCTGGCCATTTCTCCTCTCCAAATCAGCACTTTCCCAAGCTATTTTTCCATCTATGGGGTGTGTGGGGAGGGCAGGGGGGTCCTTCCAAGCACATGAGTTCAGGTTCTATGCTTTACTTTCAGAAAAGAGGAGAGAGGGGAAACACAGTCCATCATGGCAGCCTCCTCTGTGTCGAGGACAGGCAGTGCAAGGCCACCTTCTGGTCGACTTCCTCTGAAACATGGGCTGCATCTGCGGGGGTGGGGGGAGGAGTGAGTTCTAGTCTTCACTGGTTCTCCTGAATTCACTCTTCTTCACAGAGGCATTTGGGAGATACAGTTTGTGTACACCCACACATCCCCAGAAGTGCCTTTTAATAGGAGATGAAGGGCTTTCTGCAGCAGCGGGGAGAACCGCCAAAGGGGCTGCAAGCCTTCCGAACCCTGCCAGAGGCCAGTGCTGCCCCCCAGGTAAGTAAAAAAGCCCCTCGGTAGCGGTGGCGCTCCAATAGCTGCAACACCGCCACTGCCCCCATCCCCACCCCACTCCCTGCTCAAGAAAACATTTATCTGGTTCCGAACTCTCCTCTAGGAGTTTGGGAACCACTGTTTTAGAACCTTCTGAACCTGAGAAGCTGCCACCCACTCAACCACCATATCCAGAAATGGGGGATTAGAGACTGGATGGTAATTATCGAATAGTGAAATCTAGAGGGAACTTCTTCAGGAGGGGATGAACCGTGAACAACTTCAACACTGCTGGCCACACCCCCTTCATCAGAGATGAATTAATCACTCTCACTGTCCACTCAGCCAGTCCCTCCTCAGGCTGATCTAATGAGCCAAGTTGGGCAAGGTCAAGCAGACAGCCAGATGGCTGCAAGGATCCTGTCCACAGCCTCAGATGGCACAAGCTGAAAAGAAAAAACAACAGCACCAACAGGTGCCAGGGGCACTTCAACTAAACCTGAGAAAGGGGAATCCAAGTGGTGATGAATGTGAACAATGACAAATGGCACTGATAGTGCTGGGACAAAGTTCAGGGAGTCTCAAGAAAGTCGCCAACAAAAGTAGCCATTTCCAGCAAGACCATGCAGTCCCCATCAGAACGGGATAATCTGCTTGGAATCTGCTTAGAAGGAATCTCCTTCCTGAGCCCGGGGCTGCTTGTGCGGAATCTTTCCAAAATTCTTTCCTGCTAATCCTCATTGCAATCTTTAGCTGGTCTGTGATCTGAATGTGGTTGAACGGATATTGTAATGTTGTGGTCATTATCATTCTTCTGAATATTTTGTAGCTGCTGTGATATTTTATATTTCCATATTTTTTTCCATTTTAAACCCCCTTGCTGTTCACAACCTCTCCCCTGCATCCTCCCTCCTTCCCTCCCTCCATCTATTCCCCCCTCCCAATGTGGGGGCTACTGCGGTTGCTGAGGTTGCTTGCCTGTTAATTTTGATGGGCTGACTCAGCAGAATGAGCTCAGGGGAAAGACTCATCAAAGCATTTGGACAGGAGAAAAAGTAAATGGTGTGTGTGTGTGTCTGTGTGTGTGCGGAAAAGAGAGACAGACAGCACATTTAGCAGAAGCTAGAGCTCAGGACCTCCAAGACCTTTTTAAGTTTTAGGAACAGAGAGTGCAAAGAGGGAAGGGAAGACTGAAAGACAGATTTCCCTGTTCGTTCTTCCAATACTTATGAAAACATTCGCTTCAAAGCATTGTCCCTGCTGCGTTTTAGTCAATGTGAGACAGAGATCATCGTCACTGAGCTGCATGAAATCCTCTGTCTCTGCTGGAGAGAAGGTGGAGTACCTCAAGACATGAGGGATGCAAACATCATCACGCTGTACAAGAACAAAGGTGACAGGGGTGACTGCAACAACTACCGCGGCATCTCTCTCCTTAGCGTTGTAGGAAAGCTGTTTGCCCGAGTTGTACTAAAGAGGCTCCAGGTACTTGCAGAGAGCGTCTATCCAGAATCGCAGTGTGGATTCCGAGCCAACAGGTCCACCACTGATATGGTATTCTCCCTTAGACAACTGCAGGAGAAATGCAGGGAACAACGACAGCCACTCTTTATAGCCTTCATAGATCTCACAAAGGCTTTCGACCTGGTCAGCAGAGACGGCCTCTTCAAGATTCTCCCCAAGATTGGATGTCCGCCCAGGCTCCTCAGCATCATCAGATCTTTCCACAAGGACATGAAGGGCACTGTTGTCTTCGATGGCTCCACATCAGACCCTTTTGACATCCGAAGCGGAGTGAAGCAGGGCTGTGTTCTTGCACCAACCTTGTTTGGGATTTTCTTCGCTGTCCTGTTGAAGCAGGCCTTTGGAACTGCAACAGAAGGCATCTATCTCCGGACCAGATCAGACGGAAAGCTCTTCAACCTCTCCAGACTGAGAGCAAAATCCAAAGTCCAGCTGAAATGTCTGCGTGACTTCCTCTTTGCCGACGATGCAGCTGTCACTACCCACTCTGCCAAAGATCTCCAGCAGCTCATGGATCGTTTTAGCAAGGCCTGCCAAGATTTTGGACTGACAATCAGCCTGAAGAAAACACAGGTCATGGTTCAGGATGTGGACTCACCTCCCTGCATTACAATCTCTGAGCATGAACTGGAGGTTGTCCATGACTTTGTGTACCTTGGCTCAACGATCTCCGACACTCTTTCTCTCGATACCGAGCTAAACAAGCGCATCGGTAAAGCAGCTACCACGTTTTCCAGACTCACAAAGAGAGTCTGGTCCAACAAGAAGCTGACGGAACATACCAAGATCCAGGTCTACAGAGCTTGCGTCCTGAATACACTTCTGTACTGCAGCGAGTCATGGACTCTTCGCTCACAACAGGAGAGGAAACTGAGCGCTTTCCACATGCGCTGCCTCCGACGCATCCTCAGCATCACCTGGCAGGACAAAGTTCCAAACAACACAGTCCTGGAACGTGCTGGAATCCCTAGCATGTATTCACTGCTGAAACAGAGACGCCTGCGTTGGCTCGGTCATGTCGTGAGAATGGATGATGGCCGGATCCCAAAGGATCTCCTCTATGGAGAACTCGTGCAAGGAAAGCGCCCTACAGGTAGACCACAGCTGCGATACAAGGACATCTGCAAGAGGGATCTGAAGGCCTTAGGAGTGGACCTCGACAGGTGGGAAACCCTGGCCTCTGTGCGGCCCGCTTGGAGGCAGACTGTGCAGCATGGCCTTTCCCAGTTTGAAGAGACACTTGGCCTGAGGCAAAGAGGCAAAGAAGGAAGGCCCATAGCCAGGGAGACAGACCAGGGACAGACTGCACTTGCTCCCGGTGTGGAAGGGATTGTCACTCCCGGATTGGCCTTTTCAGCCACACTAGACGCTGTGCCAGAACCACCTTTCAGAGCGCGATACCATAGTCTTTCGAGACTGAAGGTTGCCAATACAATACACCCACACATACACACACTTGGATAGAAAACCCGGCAGGTGTTCCCCCCCAGGAAGTGCAAAACGTGCCTGACAGGCTTCTCACAAACAGCAGCAAGGCAGGGAGACGGCCTTCCTGGGAGACCCCAGAAAACATAGCCTGCCCCTCCAAAATGTCCAGCTGGAACGCCTTTCTTCCCATATCCTACCATGTAGATTCTTTCCACTACTACTACTACTACTACTACTACTACTACTACTACTACTACTACTACTACTGATGACTGGAGCTGCAGGGACAAAATTCTTTCACTTCCCACAGAGTAGGTGGGATGATGGATTTCAGCAGGGTATTTCTGACCGCAAAGCCAACGCCATGTTCCCTGGTTTCGTTTGGTGGTTTTCCCTGCCAGAAAAATGAGAAATTTCTCTCCTTGACAGATCCCTAGCACGTATGCACTGAAACAGAGATGCCTGCATTGGCTCGGTCATGTCGTGAGAATGGATGATGGCCGGATCCCAAAGGATCTCCTCTATGGAGAACTCGTGCAAGGAAAGCGCCCTACAGGTAGACCACAGCTGCGATACAAGGACATCTGCAAGAGGGATCTGAAGGCCTTAGGAGTGGACCTCAACAGGTGGGAAACCTGGCCTCTGAGCGGCCCGCTTGGAGGCAGGCTGTGCAGCATGGCCTTTCCCAGTTTGAAGAGACACTTTGCCAGCAGTCTGAGGCAAAGAGGCAAAGAAGGAAGGCCCATAGCCAGGGAGACAGACTGCACTTGCTCCCGGTGTGGAAGGGATTGTCACTCCCAAATCAGCCTTTTTAGCCACACTAGACGCTGTGCCAGAACCACCATTCAGAGCGCGATACCATAGTCTTCCGAGACTGAAGGTTGCCAACTACTACTACTACTACTACTACTACTACTACTATGTATACTATGTATATTCCTTTAACAATTTTAGTAAATGGGACTTACTCCTGGGTAAGGGTGCATAGGATTGCAGCCTAGGATTGTTAAAAATTTTCCTGCTTGATGATGTCATTTCCGGTCATGACATCACTTCGGGTGGGTCCTGACAGATTCGCATTCTAAATAATGGGTCCCAGTACTAAATGTGTGAGAACCACTGCTCTAGAAGCTTGCCTGAGAGGAAGCCTGACTGCACACAGAAGGGTTTCTTCTGTGTAGACATGTTTACAGTATTCCATGCTCAACAAACAACAAAATAAGCCCAGGCACTGAGAGGTCACAGCTCCCTCCACTCTCCCACCAGTGTTTGTGGAACACTGTGTGGGCTCTGTCATGGCCTGGCAGGTTTCCTGGCAAGAGAGGCAGAGGTTGACTGAAGCAGCAGCTATGCTATTGGGTGGAGGAGAACAAGGACCACACCAAGATGGCCACTGGGTGGCCCAGCATCCTGCTTCCTGGAGTGGCCCAGTAGGGGACTCCCCTTCTGTTGGTGCCCCCCCCCCATGACAGACTGAACCTAGAGGCTCTGTATGACCATCATGGCGAATGGCTCCCCATCCCTTTCCTCTTCCTCACATCACCTCCCAAAACCATCTAAGTGAGTGGCCCCAACCCTGCTGATGCTAGCGCTGTAAATCTCTGTGAGATACTCAACAGTAGCAGCACTGCCTCCAAAGTAAGACAGTCCAGACTCCGTCAACGCCCGCTTTATTCTGCAAAGCCGCTGCAAGGAGCACCCCTCATGCCAGAAGTTCCTCGCGGCTGCGTCTCCACGTGGCCCACTGGCCTTGAGGGGCATTATGCGATTTTCAAAAGAGGATTCTTGGAAAAGAACTTTATATTTATATACACAGACTATATACATAGAAACACTACAGCGCAAACACCCTTCGGGAGCCGCCACGGGCCGCTGCGTACAGGTGCAGCTTGAACGGCTTCCCCTTGAAGAAGCAGGTCTTCCACTTCATGGACATGGTGCCGCACCGGGAGATGCCCCAGGGCTTGAAGGGGTGCACGTTGTTCTGGTAGCTGAGGGGGAGGATGCTGTGCAAGGTGGCTTGGGGCTTGGGGGCCAGGCGCTCCGAGTGATGGACCAGCTCACAGAGGATCCGCTGGCCCAGGCTGGCCTGGGCCTCGCCCATCTTCACCAGGCTGCTGGTGACATACCTGTGCTGGCGGTAGTCGCCCACCAGCAGGCGCTGCATCAGGGTGCGGACGAGGGGGTTGCTCACGCCATAGAGATCCAGCAGCTGGGCGACCTTCTCCTGCCACTCCTTTGACTCAAACCCACCTTCCGCCTTAAGGGCCAGGAGGGACTGATACAGCTTCATGAAGATCTCCCAGTCAACGGTCTTGCTGTCCATGCGGAAGATGTGGTGCCGGGTCCCTCTCCGGAGCCTGTGGCCAAGCTTCTGCTTTGGTGTGGGCCTTGTAAGTAGGTACAGGGAATTCTTGGGAATCCTTGGGAGGGGGGCCTTTGGCCCTCTTTGGGCCTGCTGGGGTGCTCGGGGCTCTCTCACCATTTGCAGGATGGTCTTCCAGGCTGCCTGGCGCTTTGGGCCCAGGGACCACGTCAGGGCAGGCTGCTTTTGCCGGGCACTCAGGAACGCCCTCCTCTCTACCACCTCCTCGCCTTGCTCCTCTCCCTCTCTTGCCCCCTCCACTGTCACCTGCCGCCCCTCCCTCCCCCCTGTGCTCAACAGGATTGGCTGGGCCCGTAATCTGAGGCGCCTCTCCCGCCGCCGCAGCTCCTGGGACTTCTGCTCGGCCCGGTCCTGCTCCACCTGCCAGCTGACCAGGGACTGCTTGAGCTTCTTGTCCAGCCAGACCCTCTTGCTCCGGACCCGGTCCTCATCTGCCTTCCACTTCTTCTCCACCTTCTCCCACCAGGCTTTCTTGTGGACCTCTGTTTTCAGCCGCTCCTTCATGCTCTTGGCCCGCATCACGGCCAGAGCGGACTTCAGTAGGGCTCTCATCCTAGATGCAAATGCCTTGTGCTCAGTGTCCAAGGACTGGTGGGCCTTCACTGCCTCCCTGAGCCCAATGAGGATGGAGGTGGACCTTTTGGAGAAGTCCTGCTGCTTTGCCTCAGCTTCCTGCAAGAGCTCTTGGGCCTTCTGAAGTAGAGTCTCTACCAGGCCCTCGGCATCTGTGGTGGAGGAGATCTGGAGCAGGGACACCATTTGGAAGAGGCGCTTCTGGAAGTTTTCGTCGCTGGCCTCCAGCTTCTCTGGTCCAGACAAGAGGTCCAGGAGCAGCTGGGCACGAGTTGAGAAGTCAAGCCCTGCCCCCTGCACCTGTCCCTCCTCCAAAATGGAGAGCAAGGCTTCCTTCTCCTCCTCGGAGAAGGGCCACTCGTCCTCAAAGGGCCACTCGTCCTCATCTCCAATGTCCTCCCACAGGGCACCACCTTCTTCCTCAGAGGACAGGCTGGCTCTTCGTTCTCTTTCCAGGCGCTCTCTCTCTGCCTTCTCTTCAGGACTCTCTTCCTCCTTTTTCAATAGTGCTTCGAGACCCTTCTTTCTTAACAGGGTTTCAAGATCCTCCTTTCCTAATTGAGCTTCGAGACCCTCCTTTCTTAACAGTGCTTCGAGATCCTCCTTTCTTAACAGTGCTTCGAGACCCTCCTTTCTTAACAGTGCTTCAAGACTCTCCTTTCCTAATTGTACTTCGAGACCCTCCTTACTTAACAGCTCTTCAAGACTCTCCTTTCTTAATAGCTCTTCAAGACCCTCCTTTCTTAATAGCTCTTCGAGACCCACCTTTCTTAACAGTGCTTCGAGACCCTCCCTTCTTAACAGCTCTTCGAGACCCTCCTTTCTTAACAGTTCTTCGAGACCCTCCTTTCTTAACAGTGCTTCGAGACCCTCCTTTCCTAACTGAGCTTCGAGCTCCTCCTTTCTTAACAGTGCTTCGAGACCCTCCTTTCCTAACTGAGCTTCGAGCTCCTCCTGTCTTAACTGAGCTTCGAGCTCCTCCTGTCTTAATTGCTCTTCCTCTGTGTCCAGCTCCATTAATGTGTCCTCTGCCAGTTCCTTGGCTCTCATCCTGGTCAGCTCTTCGAGTTTGGGCTGGACCAGCTCCCAGATCCTCTTCTCATCCAGCTCCATCAACCTCTCCTCAGCCAGCTTCAGTGCCTTCTCCTCGGCCAGCTCCAGGCCCTTGGCAGCCAGCTCCAGAACTCTCTCCTCGTCCACGGTGATCTCCATGCCCTGGATCATCTGCAGTGCCCTGACCTCTGCCAGTGCCAGAGTTCGGGCCTCAGCCAGCTCCTTGATCCTCGCCGCGGCCCGCACCCCCTCCAAGCCCTCCCCCAGCACCTGTGCCTGGGCTTCGGCCAGGGCCCGGATTCGCACTTCCTCCAGCAGCGCCTGGCGGGCCTCGGCCAGCAGCTTCTCCCTGGCTTCGTACGCAGCCTGCCTTTGGGCCTCCTGCAGCGCCTCAGTCCTCATCTCGACCAGGGCATTCTCCTTCAGCAGGGCCAGCGCTATCTCTTTCACACGCTGCAGCGCCATCTCGCCTGCCTCCACTCTGGCCTGATCCAGCACCTGGGCCAGGGCCTTCTCCCGGGCCTCAGCCAACCTCCTCTTCTTCACCTGGATCAGGGACCTGTGTATCACCTGGGCCACCACCCTGTCTGCTGCCTCCTTCAGGGCACTCTCCCATGCCAGGGCCCACTCTTCGACCTCCTTGTGATCCCTGTCAGCTTCCTCTGCCACGGCCTCCCCTTTTCTCAGGCCAGCCCACCGTCTTGCTGCCCTCCTGACTGGCTCTTCGGTTCTCCTCCTAAATAACATTCTGAACTTTCTCTCCGCGGCCTCAGGCTCCCTTTGTCGGGTCATCTCCTCTTCTTTCCCCTTAGCCACCTCCCGTTCTCTGACCGCCTCTCCTTCTTTCCCCCTGGCCACCTCTCCTTCTTTCCCCCTGGCCACCTCTCCTTCTTTCCCCCTGGCCACCTCTCGTTCTTTCCCCTTGGCCACCTCCCGTCCTTTTGCCAGGGCCTCCGGCCGTGTTTTTTCCATGACCTCCTCCCATTCTCTCCCGTCAGACAGGACATCTGATTCTGTGCCCGCAAGCACCGCCTGCTCTTTCGCTTTGGTGGCCTTTAGCTCTCTTCCGAGCCCCTTCTCTCTCTTCCTCAGGATCTTCTTCCTTTCTCTCCCAGAGAGCACGAACTCCTCCTTCCTCCCTTTGGCTGCAGGCTTTGGCTTCTTCCCCATGGCATCGGCCTCCTCATCGGACTCTGCTAGTTTCCAGGCCAGGTCCTCCATGCTGACTCTGGTGGTCCCCTCTGCAGCTTTGGAACTTGGGGGTTTTTCTCTCGCAGCCACGAGTCTCCCCTGGGACACCTGCTCCTGCGGCACCTGCTCCTCCCTGAAGGGAGACTTGGACAGCTTGTCCATGTACTTCTTCAAGCCAGCCACCTCCTGAAGGCTTTTCTGTGGAACAGCCAGGAGGGACTGGCTGATGGATGTGAAGAGCTCCCAGGACACGTCTGGGCCACTGAGGGCCATCTTGGCGGAGGCAAGGAAGTCCTCAGCAGCTGTGCGGCCCTCAACGGTGGGGGCGATGCGCAGCATCATCAGCTTGTAGAGGTCGCTGCGCCACTTGGTCTTGTCGAGGCTGTACTGCTTCTTTGGGTCTATGAGGCTGCCTTTGGGGGTCACGGGGGGCAGAGCAGGGAGCCCCATCTGGCTGGGCCTCAGTGGCACAGAGCCAGTCTCCACCTTCTCGACCTCCGTCTGGGGGCCCGCCAGCTTCTCCTTCCGGGTGTACTGGTGCTTCAGCATCTCGCTGTAGAGTTGGGTGCGGGTGTCGCGCCGCTGCAGGAGGACGGGGTGGGCTAGTTTGGGGAGCTTGACCCGCTTCTCGGTTTCCTGGGAGTGGGAAGGCTTGGAGGGCGAGCGCCTCTTCCCTTTGCCCGCGAGCGCCTTCCTGGCCTGCCGCAACTCCTCCCACGTGGAGCCGCTGCTGCTGCTGCTGGTAACGTAGCTGGTGCTGCTGGGGCTGCTGCTGCTGCTGGGGCTGCTGGGGGTGGGGCTGGGGCTGGGGCTCTCTGGCAGAACGCGCTCGCTGCTCCTGGGGGTCGCCAAGCCCTCTCTGAGCCGCGACTGGGCCCTGGGAATCTTCGCAGGCTTCCCACCCTCAGGGCCAGCTGTTGGGGCAGGAGAAGAGGCCAGGTGAGCAGGGGGCCCTGCGACCCAGGTCAGGGGACACTTTGGGAGGGACTGCGGCTCAGGCAGCCTCGTGGGTCTGGGGGGACAAACCCAAGGAACTCTCCCATTCCAGGAAACTGGTTAGAAAATAGCATGGGCGGGACAGGAAAGGCTCTGGCCTGGGCTGGAGACTGGTGAGAAGGAACCCAGAGGGACCTCTTCCTGGGGCCTGGAGGGGGATGTGTGCAGGGCAGTCTGGTGGGAGCTGGGGACCGGCTGCCCACAGTTTGGGTTCTCCAGAGGGAGAACGGTGGGGAATTAGGAGCTGCCCAGGCCTGGAAGGTCCCACCTGCATGGGGCTCCGGCTGCAGTCACCCTTCCCCGGGGCTGCCCAACCCAAGAGGAGGCTCTGAGTGAACAACGGCTCCCTGCTGGAAGGGAGCGGTACTCACCGGAGCCCTTGGCAGCCTTCTTCTCATCCTTCCCAAAGAGTCCCAGCCACCGGGCCTGGGCTCCACCGTGGGCCTCTGGCTCGGCGTCGTCACCCATGTCTCCGGATGCCCTGGAAGCGAGGTGCTTGCGCCGAGCGGAGGGCAGGCGGCCCCCCCGCCGGCTTTCTGCAGGGGGGCACTCGGTCGTCAGAAAGAGATTGGCGGTCAGCAAGCTATCCACCCGGTTCATCAGTCTCCGCGCCCCCTCCGTCAGCTCGTAGACAGCCTCGTCCTGCGTCCCCGCCACGATGCCGGCGGCGCGCACCCTGCGGGGGAAGTAGCCTTCGGGGGGCGGGCTCAGCTGAGTCCTGGAGGAAGGAGAGAGAAGGTGGCTGGATGTGGGTGGCATCCAAGCTTGGAGCCTGCCCCAGATCTCCTCCCTTCACAATACATCTCCTCCCTGAAAGAAGTGTGCGTCTTGATGCCTTTCAGGACTCCCCCCATCACACCGGCCACCTGGACAGACTGAGAGCATGCTGGCCGCAGGGACCAGAGCAGGTGCCGGGTGCTCTGCACTCACCCCCTCTTCCGCTGTGCAGTTTTGTATGGCAAGCAGAGCCAAGCCTTGATGCACTGGACACCCATGGCCTGGCGCAACTGAAAACGGAGTGGGGGGGGCTCTGGGTCCTGATTTATGGAGAAGCAGCTAGGAATGGGACCCTCCAGGATCCTTACTGAGCTCAGAGAAGTCCCAGGCACCCCCGGCAGCTGCGGCCCACCTAACTACTGCCCAGCCCCCAGGAGGTCCTCACAGGTCTTCCAGGCTTGTCATCGCCAGCCGCTGCATCTCCTTCTTCAGGACAAACTTGTCGGTGATGCCGGCCACGGAGTCCAGGAGGGAGCGGGCCAGATCCCTCACTTTCTTGTTGTCATCCAGCAGGGCCCGGGCCAGTGGGACCACATCCTTCTCTGTCAGGAGGTCCATTTTCCCCAAGGCCTCCCAGGCTGCTAATCTCATCCTCACCTGTGGGGAAGAATCAGGGTCAAAACAGTCTTGACTCTTGCAGTTGACTCCTGGAGCTGGTGGGGGTGGAGGAGAGTTCAAAGCCAGGCTCTCCTACCAGTGCTTTGCCAGCCCCCCCCCCTTAAGAGACTCCACAATTCCTATTTCATCTTTCAGCCATCCCATGCTTTTTTCCAACTCCAGCCACATCCCCATTTTTTGGCCAGCGGCCGCTCCCATTTTGTATGCAGAGGGCATGACCAGTGGGGGGGCAGGCAGACCTAGGAGCCCCAGAGCCTCTCTCAAGGAGGGGCCCTCAGCTTGGTGACTGCACCCTCACCTCTCAGCACTATACCCCCCCCCGGGGTGCCTGTGCTGACCTCCTTGTGATCCGTGTCCTGGATGAGGCGGTTGAAGGCCACATCCTGCACCTCAGGGCTTAGTTCGTAGGACTCGGCTATCTGGACCAGGGCGGTGGAGCACAGCAGGTAGGTGGAATAGGGCACGTCATCCATCAGGTCCAGGATGGCCTTTGTGATGCAGGGAAGGGTCATCTCGCTGGGCTTGTGCCGCAGCCAGGGCTTGCTCACAATCTCCGCCAGCAGGTCGCGGCGGTGCTGCCCCTCAGCCAGGGAGGGCCGTTTCAACTTGGGCCCTTTCTTCTTCCGGGACTTCTCTGGGTGCTCTGCCTTGCCACCCTCCGGCAGCTGGATTTTGATCACCCTCCGCACTGGCAGTGCCTGTCTAGTTGGCTGCAAGGAGCAGCGCAGGTCCGGGGGCGTCCCCTTGGGGAATAGCTGGGCGCGGATCACTGAGTTGGGGACGTAGCCATCCGGCGCAATGGGCCACTCACGCCCAGCCTGGAAGGCGATCCTGCGGTACAGCGGGACACTCTCAGCCAGTGGTGGGAGGTCACGGCGAGGCAGTGGCAATGGAAACTCAGCTGAGGTGGGCTTCTTCTCTGCCCCTGAGGGCTTGAAGGGGGACTGCGGAATGAGCTGGTACTCCACGGCAAACTCAGGGTGCCTCTCCTTGATGGGCATTCCAGGCTCATAGAAATCAGGGCCAGGAAGAACCGTCGGTTCCTTGCCGGCAAACTCCATCACTTTGGCCACACTCTTCTCGATCACAACCTCCTTGCAGTTGGTGACGGGCTCCAGGCCCTCATATTTCTTGGCCTGCTTGCCCACCTGGCGGTACCTGGGACAGGAAAGAACGCAAGCTGAGTGCTCTGGAGTGCCTGTGTGGGGATACTCCCTCCCTGCACGGCCACAGCCCAGAAACCCCACATCCTAAGCATCACCCCCCCCCACACACACACACAGTTCCCCAGAAGAGGTCTGCTTGCCCCTGCCCATGCCCAGGACCTCCTGTGGATCATGATAATTTCCCCTTGTGACAATCCGGCAGTGCCCTGCCACCCTCCTGCAAGCCCCTTTCCCTGGCAGCCTCTTCAGCCATCACAGGGAGGTCTCATGGCAGGTGGAATTTGTCCCCCCTGGTGTGGTGTTGGCACCACAGTGCAATCAGTGGCGTTGCTGGGGGTGCTGGGATAAAGGCCCCCCCCCCAATTCTTTTCCTGGGGCTGCCACTGCAACTCTGGTCAGCAGGCGGGAGGCGGAGAGGTTCCCAGTGGCAGTGGCGTAGCTAGAGGGGGGGGACAAAACTCTAAGTTTTGCAGGGAGCTCCCCGCGGCGTGCAGGCGGCCCCTCCCCTTCGGAGACATTTCGGGCGGGGGGAGCAAAACGGAGCTGTATGATTCCCTGCAAAACTTAGCGCTGTGCCCCCCTCCGCTGGCCCAGCAATGCACAGGAGCACCCCCGCCCAGGGACGCAGGCAGGGCCCCCTCACCTGTCAGGCTGTCGTAGCACTCGATCTCGGTGCTCTCCGCCAGCGCCCGCTGCTCCGTGGAGAATGAGGGCTCAGGTGTTGGCTCAGCCAGGTGGCTCCTCTGAGGGGTGGAGGACCTTTCCAGGACCGTTCCTGGAACCACCCCGCCCGCAAAGCCCTGGTCTCCCAACAACTTGATGTTCCTGCCTCAAGGCCGGCCTTGGCTCTGCCTGCTCTTTGTCCCACCTGCCCCTGAGGCTGGATTTGGCACAGGGAGCTGACTGGGCACCATCTCTTCAAGCATGATCTGGGCTCTAGAACCCCCCTTCCCTTTCCTGCAGGCCCACCTGCTGACCCCTGCTGAGGAACTGTGGGCACTCTACTGCACAATGCACTGGTTAGTGGCCCCAGCCATGGTGTGGCGCCTGCAGGAGCCACCAGGGCTCTGCAGATACCAGGTGCATCTTGTTTTTCCCCCTTTCTAGGACAGGAAACGGCTGCAACTGAGGGTGGAGCCAAACAACCGGGTGGTGGAAGTGGCAGCTTTCGTGGTCACCTTGGGGTGGGATCCAAGTGGACATGGGTGATCCGGGAGGCGGGGACCTCCGCACAGCGGGTTCCACAGCTAGTGCTTGCTGTACCACCCCTGATGCTGGAGGCTGCTGGAAGAACACGGGCAACACAGGCCTGCCTGGGGCCTCTCAGACTAGTGGGTCGATGCCCCTGGCGCCTAACTTCTGATGCTTGCACAGGGCAGCAGCCGTGGAAGGGAAGTCAAAGAGGCAGGTGAGCAGAATGCTTCTTCACCTCCCATGACAAAGATTGGGCCTGGCGGGTTCTTGTCCTGCTGGGGCTTCCCTCCTCCCCTCCCCCCCGCCCTACAACTTACTTGGGCACGAAAACGATGTTGAAGGACAGGAGGAAGCAGGGCAAGAAGGGCAGGGGAGTCTCGATCACGTCGTCAGGCACACACTGGGTGGACAGCGACTTGAGGTGCTTGCTGGGCAGGTACGTGACACACGGGATGAAGTAGATGTTCTTGTTGCCCCCCACCACCAGGTCCCCACGCTGGTTGGCAAAGCAGACCCGGCTGAACTTGAGGCTGGTGTCAAACTCCACCAGCAGCTGCCCCAGGATGTCCCAGATGCGGACGGAACCATCCGCCCCGCCAGTCACGAGCATGTTGAGGTTGTAACAGTAGTCGAAGGAAGTGATGGTGGTGGGGTGCATGGCGTCGGACTCCTTCCAGAAGGGGTTCTTCTTGCCGGGGACCAGGGCCGCCTGGCGCCAAAGCCGGACCCGATTCTGCTCTGTCAGGACGCAAATGTAGCCGGGGATGAGCAGGAGGTGGTTGATCCGGCAGTGGGGGCTGGGGATGACGACCAGGGGCATGAGGTCCAGGAGGCCGTTCCGTTTCAAGGCCACGTCGGAGAGGATGATGTACTCATCTGCCCCGTAGGAGCACAGGAAGGAGGACTCGCGGGAGTGGTAGGAGAGGTTCCCTGCCGCTGAGATGCTGCTGAGGGCCATCACCCTGCCGTCATGCAGCTTGCGCCCCCCCATGCGGAAGAGGTGCTGGGTGACTGAGCGCACCCTCCCGCTCTTGTATCCACTGAAGATGAAGCTGAAGGTGTGGTTGCCCAGATCCAGGCGGCTGTAGGCCAGGCACAGCACCTTGTCGTCCGCACTGTCTGTGCAGCGCAGGATGTACTTGGTGGGGCAGGGGTTCTTGGAGGTGTCCAAGACATAGATGTCGGAGGTGCCCATTGTCACCAGGAGCTCCTCCCGCTCTGGGTCATACACATAGTCCAGGGCCTTCTCCAGAAACTGGAAGGGCCAAGTAACAAAGAGCATTTCGCCCGTCACGGGGGACAGGAAGCGGCTCACCCCGTCTTCGGTGGTGGCCAGGATGCGGGCCTTGTCTGGGCCGCACTGCACCCTCGTCAACTTCTTGAGGCCAGACTTGGTCCTGTTGAAGAGCTGGTAGAAGTTGTTGAGAGTACGGATGGAGAAGGTGTACTGGGTGCGGAGGAAGAAGGTCTGCTCGCTGATGAACTGCATCTGGAAGACCGGCTCCCCAATGTCCACGCGCCGGAGAAGCTCGCATGTGGTCAGGTTCCACTCCTTCAGCAGCCCGTCCAGTGATGCCGTCATGAGGGTGTGCACAGAGATTCGGCTGACCACGCTGCTGATGGCGCTCTGGTGGGCCTTGAACTGGTTGATCTGGCTGCCTGTGTCAAAGTTCCACACCTTGACATCCCCGGCTAGGTCTCCTGCATATAGCAAGCTCTGGAGCCAATTGGCAGAGGAGCAGGTGAGGGACACGCCTTGGCTCACCTGGAAGGTGCGTATCTCAGCTTTGGTTAGGTAGTCAAACACACGGATGATGTTTTCACACAACGCCACCAGCACCCGGCCCTCTTGCTCCAAGCTGAGGGCGTGGACAAACTCACCACTGGCAAGACACACCTCATGTGTCACACTCAGAGAGCAGCTCTCCTCCTCGCTGAAGGACCAGAAGGCCACCACACCAATGGCACCCGTCACCAGCTCATTGGTCTCAGGGTTGTAGCAGACACTGGTGATCAAGTAGGGTGAGATCACCGCTGAGAGCAGCTTGATGTCCTCCTGATGATCACTGAAGAGCCGGATGTGGATGTCCTCGCAGTAGGCCACAAAGAGACGTTGGCAGGGAACGTAGACGATGGTCAGCACCTGTGGGTCTTCCTCCAAGTCATAGTCCTTTTCCGTCATTGGCGTGTCCTCCTCCACATTGTAGATCCAGACACGCACCTGCCACAGAAAGGAAACCCCTTGGGGCCACCAGAGCTCTGCCAGGCTAGGAGGTAAGTGGGTGGATTCTGTCCCAAGCTCCAGGAGGGAGCTGGAGTCTTTGGGAGGGGGGGCAGGGCCCAGAGCAGAGCAAGAGAGGAGGGGCCCAGGCAGGCCTGTAGCCAGGATTCTAGAGGTGGGGGGGCGACTATCTTTTCAAGGGGGGCAATGATGTCAGGTATCTACACTGGTGGGCAAAATGAAAGGATAAGTCTGGAGAAACATCAAATACCCGAAACTACCCCAAATTTCAGGAAGAGAAAATAATGTGGGGTGTTGTTTTTTTGAAAGATGCAATCATTATCTGTCAAGCAACGTAAGAATAATGTGCATAGAATAAATGCATCTCTGCATGCAATGTAAAATGTATTGCCTACATCAGGGGTGCTCACACTTTTTTGGCTCGAGAGCTACTTTGAAACCCAGCAAGGCCCGGAGGTCTACCAGAGTTTTTTTTACAATGTTCGCACCATCATAACATATAACATTTATGTGTACAATGTATGTTGGTGTACCTTGAGCCCCACTGAGTATAACAGGACTTACTCCTGAGTAGACATGCCTAGGATTAGGCTGTGAGGCTGCAATCCTAGCCACACTTACCTGGGAGTAAGCCCCATTGAGTACAATGGGCCTTACTCTTGGCGTTTCCTCCCAGAGGCACCTGAAGGGGGGGGGTCGGCACTCCGAGATCTACTCATTTTGCCTCGCGATCTACTGGTAGATCGCGATCCACCTATTGAGCACCCCTGGCCTACATAAAAATAACATTCAACATATCCTTACATTTTGAGCACCCCTGGCCTACATAAAAATAACATGCAACATATCCTTACATTTACACACCAGTTAAACCCTATTTAACACCTATCTAGCACCGATCTAGCACTATCTAAAACCTATCTAACACCTATTTGATGTGAGACGGGTTTTACAGAATATTAATGTCCAGAAAGCAGCTGGCCCAGATGTAATTCTGGGACGGGTCCTCAAAGACTGCGCTGCAGAGCTGACTGAAGTTTTTGCAAATATTTTCAATTTATCTCTGTCACAGTGCTCTATCCCTACTTGCTTGAAGACATCTAGCGCCATTTCCTAAGCAGACAGTAGTTGCTTCTCTCAATGATTATCGACCTGTGGCTCTAACTTTGGTAATTATGAAGTGTTTTGAGAGGCTGGGGTTGAAACATATTAAGTCTGGTCTTCCTCCCACCTTGGATCCTTGTCAATTTGCTTACAGGAGTAATAGATCAACTGATGATGCCGTCTCTATTGTTTTACATACATTCCTGCGTCATTTGGAACGGGGTACATATTTATGGCTGTTATTTGTGGATTATAGTTCTGCTTTTAACATCATTCTACCTAGCAGGCTGTTTTTAAAAATGACTAGTTTGGGCATACAGCAAGACATTTGTCTGTGGATAAAGGACTTTTTGACAAATAGGCCACAGTCAGTTAGGATGGGCTCTTATCATTCTTCCACTCTGATATTAAATACAGGAGCTCCCCAAGGCTGTGTGCTGAGCCCCCTTCCTCTATTCCCTGTATACACATGATTGTACCCCATCACATAACACCAATGAAATTATAAAATTTGCAGATGATACTACAGTGGTGGGGCTTGTTAGCGGGAACGATGAGTCTGCTTATAGGAAGGAGGTATTGTTATTGTGGTGCAAAGAAAATAATCTCTCACTTAACATCAAAAAAACTAAAGAACTTATAATTGACTTCCGGAAAAAGAGGTATGTACACACACCATTATACATAAATGGTGAGGAGGTGGAGAGGGTTGCTAGTTTCAAATTCCTAGGTATTTACATCACAGAGGACCTCTCATGGACTATTAACACCAGCATGTTGATAAAAAAGGCACAAAAGTGGTTATATTTTCTGAGGAAGCTTGGGAGGTTAAATTTGTCACAGCAGCTGCTTGTGTCTTACTATTGTTGCACCATTGAGAGTGTCCTAACCCATGATATCTTGGTGTGGTATGGAAATTGCTCTGCAGGGGACAAAAAAGCTCTGCAGAGAATTATTAAGATCGCGCAGCACATCATTAACCTTCATCTACCAGCTTTGGAGGACATCTACACATCTCGCTGTCTGCAGAAGTCACATAGTATTCTGAGAGACCCCTTCCATCCAGCTCATAAGTTCTTTGAACTGTTGCCTTCGGGACGATACAGAACTATGAGAGCAGCACCACACGACTCCTGAACAGTTTTTATCCCACAGCCATAATTACGTTGAATAAGGCGATATAGTTTTTACCATGCTCCTGGGCATTATGGTCTGTTATACTGTTTTTATATTATGATGCATGTTGTATAGAATGCGTGGGTGAGTGTGTAGAGTGTGACTGTTGGAATTGTTGTATATATTTATGCTTGTATCTCAAAGGTGCATAAATTTTGTTGTGCTGTAGCACAATGACAATAGGAAGTTACTACTACTACTACTACTACTACTACTACTACTACTAAACACCTTAGGGATGGACCTTAAGGCCTTAGGCCTTAGGCCTTAGGGATGGACCTCAACAAGTGGGAAACCCTGGCCTCTGAGCGGCCCGCTTGGAGGCAGGCTGTGCAGCATGGCCTTTCCCAGTTTGAAGAGACACTTTGCCAATAGTCTGAGGCTAAGAGGCAAAGAAGGAAGGCCCATAGCCAGGGAGACAGACCAGGGACAGACTGCACTTGCTCCCGGTGTGGAAGGGATTGTCACTCCCGGATTGGCCTTTTCAGCCACACTAGATGCTGTGCCAGAACCACCTTTCAGAGCGCGATACCATAGTCTTTCGAGACTGAAAGTTGCCATACTAAACACCTTTATAGCGCATATATCACACCTATTTAACACCTTTATAGTACCTGTCCAGCACCTATCTAACGCCTTAGTGCCTATTTAACACCTTTCTACTACGTATATATCACCTATCTAGCCCCTATCTAGCACCTACATAACACCTATTTAACACCTATAGCGCCTATATAATGCCTATATAACTTCTATATAGTGCCTATTTAACACCTATATAGTCTCTATCACCTATCTATCACCTATGTAATGCCTATATAGTGCCTATCTAGCACCTATATAACATTTTTTGATGACACATTGCTGATGCATTAATACATATTAAAATAAAATTTATTTACCTTACATAAAAGCAAGAGGAAAGATATGCTAGTCAAATGCAGTCACGTCATTGGAACACTAGTTGTTGTTTTTTTTACAATATTCATTACTTTTAAAAAGCAAAGTACAGAAGATTTGAATTTACTGAATCTATCTGGTTGAGCTGAATCCTCCCAGCTTTCTGAGAGTGGAACCTCCTTGGAACCAGGGGTGGATCCAGTGTCTGTATTTGGGAGGGGCCATGAGCACTACCTTCAGAGCCCAGGTCAACCAGGCAGGTAGACCTGGGCTCTTGCTTGAGTTTATCGCCTCTGTGGCCATTTGCTGGGTGGGTAGACCTAGGCTCCTGTGTGGACTTGGAGCCCAGGTTTACCTGCTGTGTAGATCTGGGCTCCTGCTTGAGCTTATCGCTTCTGTGGACATTTGCTGGGCAGGCAGACCTGGGTCTGGGCTCCCACCTGGACTTGGAGGCCTGCTTGGGTAGACCTGGGCTTCTGATTGAGCTTATAGCCTACATAAGAACAGCCCCACTGGATCAGGCCATAGGCCCATCTAGTCCAGCTTCCTATATCTCACAGCAGCCCACCAAATGCCCCAGGGAGCACACCAGATAACAAGAGACCTGCCTCCTGGTGCCCTCCTGCATCTGGCATTCTGACATAGCCCATTTCTAAAATCAGGAGGTTGCACATATGCAGAGAAGGAGGCGCATCAGTTTGTGACCTCATTCAGGGAGGGGAGCCAGGGCCGCCACTGCCATGAATAGACAAGCAGCCTCTTGCTCACCTTGTTCTTGTTTCCCTTGGTGACCCTCCAGGTGAAGGATGCAAAGTAGCTAGTTGTGTTGGCTGGATAGAAGCAGATGAGCGGCATGAGGCTGGGGAAGCAGCTTGCCCGGAAGATGATGGTGGGCCGGTCACTCAGCAGGATGTGGGTCGCCTCAGCTGCCTCTGGCAGGCCCTGTTCAGAAAGGGAGATCAAGGGAAGTTGGCATGGAACAGGCCAGCCCTGTTGCAGCCCTGCAGCAGGCAGGAAGCCCTGGGCCCCAGACCAGACTCCCCGTTACCTTCTGCAGTTCCAGCTTCTCTAAAAGTTGGCATTTGAGTTCTTTCCACTGCGGAGCAATGCGGATCGGGGCCTTCAACATGGCGAGGCTGCTAGGTGAGTGTGTGAGTGTCGAAGCAGGCCCTGGGACAGGGAGAAGACCGGTTGCTCTGCAGGTCACCCTGACGACGTCAGTCTGGAGAAGAAAGAAGTGTGTGGGGGGGAGGGAGAACTTGGGCCTGATTCCCAGTTGGTCTGGTCCAGAGGAGCTCCGCAGGAAGCAACGAGCAGTGGTTGTGGAAAGGGGAATGGAAGTCATCACATTGACGGGACACCTTCAAAACAACCTCAATATAATGTGGCCCATTTCAAGTGTTCTCAGACCAACTAGATCCAGGCCCTGGCCACAAAATGCCTAAGTTGTGTGTACCTGTGTGGCTGCTGGAGCTCTGCGGTTTGATTCTGTTGGGCTGCTGATTCATTTCTGGGCATAATTCAAAGTGCTGGCTATGACCCTTGAGGCCCTTCATGGCTTGGGACCCTGGGGCCCGTGGGACCACCAGCTCCGCCCATTCCGGCTTTGCCCCCTGAGGTCTTTGGAAGGTGAGGATGCTGCCACGATGGAGAGCGGGGGGCAGTGACCAGAAGCAGGGCCTTCTCTTTGGAGGCACCATGGCCATATCTGATTTGAGAACTGCCCCTCCCTGGAGGTGTCCCAGCATGAGCACACAGCTGCAATAGCTTCTTGCAAAACATCTGGGCAACTTTGGTGAGTCTCCAGGGGAAGAGAGTCCCACAACTGTAGGGATAGATGTGGGTGCAGGATGTGGGACCCAGTTCTGTTGGGTCAGAGCAGACACTCCTGGGAGCAGGGAGGTGATGCCCAGCTCCATCATCACCCTTTCTTTTTCGGAGACCAGGGGCACATGTGGTGGAACCCTGGACTTCGGAACTCCTCCCCCTCCCCATCAGGCAGTCTCTGCTATGGAGCCAGCCTAGCAACAAGGCTCCAGCTGAGCCACATTCCAGACCCAGTTGCATTGTGGGTATCACAGGAGATGCCCCAGTTCCTTGGCAGGTGACTTGTGACCCCTGCACAATCTAGGACTGCCAGAGGCAACTGAGGGGGATGACACGGGACATGGGTGGTGAGTGGTCAAACAGGCCACCGTTCTTGAAAGAAGCCACTCGAATCAGGGCAGCCACGAGGCCACAAAGGAAGAAGGAGTGATTACCTGTTGAGACCCTCGGAATCCTGAGGGCAAGACAGAAGCATGATGTCACACCCACTAGCCAATGAGCAGAGAGGCATGGCGGCTTTCACAGGACACTTTCAGAACAGCTTGTTCTCTGGACTACAAGTCACTTCAAGTCTGCTGGGTTGCTAATTTTTTTTAATTAATAGGTCGTTTTCAGTTAATTATATTTGCAGTTACAATTGCAGAAGGTTCAGAAAGCCCCCCAAATCCCACCTGAGCACAATAGGATTTTTGCCAAGAGCCCTTTAGGCATGGAACAGCAGCAAGGGATGTTTGGACAATGTGGCATGGCCAATGATGAACCAGAGGGGCCATCTCATTCATGGCAGGGGGGGGAACATGGGGTTCGTGGGGGAAGCTCCCGGAATGGCTCTGAAGGGAAGGGGGAGGGGCTGCTTGCACACTACAGTGTGGTTCCCTGCAAAAATTAGTGCTCTGCACCCCCTCTAGCTACACCACTGGCCTGGAGGATTGTGTCCTGTCTGGATCATGGCATTGTTTCCAAAAACTAAGAAAGTATCCAGGATATTCTTTTATTTTGCCTTTTAAACTGCTTTGTGTTTTTGTTGTTGTTGAAAAGCAGCATATAAATGATCATCATCACAAAAGACACTGTCTGAATAGCCCCCCCCCCAACCCTCTCAAATATGAATTTAGCCATAGAAAACTTGAGTAGTGGTGGATTTTTCTCCCCAGAGTGATGCTTTTGGAGATTTTCCACTGGGAATAGTTTTACTGCCCCCATCAAAAAACAAATTTCTCCTCGCTTACGGCCCCTCTGCGTGGCTCTTTCCAGAGACAGGTCAAGAGCTGTGGAGTTGCAGAATCTGACCAGGCGCTCCGGGTGGAAGAGGCTGGTGTTATTGTCCACACATTATGTAACCAGAGTTTGCAGCTGGAATATTAATCTTGGGTCGTCCCATGAGGCTGCTGCTGGCTGTGCCTCTCTGCGTAGTCCTTTCTGTTCCCAGACATTGACCTGCATTTGCTGAGCAAGCCAGTCTGTGCTGGCAGCCTAGCCAAAACTGATGCCCCCCCCCTTTGGGATGGCCCGAAGCTGCCCCACGTTTGGCAGGAGCTGCCTAGAGCTGGGGTTGGTTGAGACCTCCTGATCAAACCTCCTGATCCACCATCAGGGACCTCGAAAAATCAGAGGCCCTCCCCACCCGAAGAGAGACTCTCCACTCCCCACAGTGGCCACAGGGTTGGAGGCTGGACCAAGCTTGGCCAGATAGCAGGTGGAACGACCCCAACATAGGCCAGTTGGTCACTTTCTGGACACTGCTCCCCTTCAGTACTGGTCCCTTTTGCTGCCCGGCCCATCAGTGCCAGGGCTTCACAGGACCTGCTGGCCTGGTGCCTTGCTTGGTAGGCCAGAGTGGGAGCCTCCAGAACACAGGCCTCTGTCACTTATGCTCCTGTTTGCAGTCTCTGCTTGCCAAGGCTCTGGCTGGTTTTGCGATCACTGCACATGGCACCTCATAACCTTCTGAAAAAAGCCATAGCCACCTCCTTTTCCTTCCTTCGTCTTTGGTGACGGAGGTGGTGATGATGGCATCACGGTGCAGGGCACTTCACCAAGTGCGAGAGTGTAGGCTTCCAGCCCAAAGACCTCACACTCTGTCATTTGAAGAGGAGGGAAGGGAAGGCAGTGCTAACAGGGAAAGACTCTGCCATGGCTTCATGCAAAGGTTTTTCAGTCCAGTCCCAGTAGGACAAAGAGACGGGAGAGGTGCCAAAGACTGCAGAAAAGATGGTTTCTTAGCAGGGAACTGGAGGGAGGGGGGAGCAGGGAGGGACCTCCAGTATGGAAGGAGGGGGGAGGCTGTGGGAGGTAGCAGGAGGCCCTACAAGGTAACAGAGGGCAGTGGAGCTGGAGGCAAGAGAACTACAACCAGGGAGGTGTGAGGACATGAGATCTGAGAGACAAACGGGGCAGCAGGTTTGAAGGTGGAGCTGGGAGGCTTGTCTTGGATCTCCGGTGGTGGTGGACAGGGAGCCAGTGTAGGGCTGTACAGTGGTTTGCTGCAATGACACAGGGCTGAGATTTTCAATGAGAAGTGGCAGTTGAGAAAGGGGTACGGAATCCCAGGGCTGCCCCAGGAGTGGATCTAAGTGGTTGCCAGGAGTCCTACTGAAGCTGTTCCCCAGGATGCTCTGCCATCACCACAAGCAATCCCAGGAGCCAACCCTCAGGTGACATGGTGGGGCCAACCCCTCCAAATCTGGGACGGAGGTGGTGCTGCATGGCTCTCAAGTGATTTTGCCAGCAGAAACAAGAAATTTCAGGGAGGCGTAGATGGGACTCCCTCTGGCCCCAGCACCCACAGACGGACCACAGGCTGGCTCTTCCTTCCTGCCCACAGGCTGAAGCAGCTAAGCAGTACCCTCCTGTTGCCATGGCGACCCCAGAGATCTGGACCACTTTTGCTGCTTCCATGGATAAAAGGAAGCTCCCCGCCCCCACTTGACCTTTGCTGCTGCGATGCAGGGAATGGTCACCAGGGGGCAGTAGGCACCCCCTTACTGCAGACTCCCTGGCAGGGGAGGAAGACTCTTCCTGGGGAATTTTAACTTGGTGCACAGTGTGGAAGACACAGCCCACTGCTTTCCCCCTACCTGGAAAGGGCTCCACACTTGCCCTTGGCTAGAGGGCTTTCTTGTGTCAAGCAGGGTGGAGGCAGAACTGCAACCTCCATTCTCAGGTCTGGGAGAGGCAGTGGGTTGGGGTCCCTTTGGTTGCAAAACAATCCACATTGGCCACTTGCAGCCCAGGCCCCATGCACTGAGGGGGCTGCATTCGGCAGCTGCCTCTTGGGTGCTGCGAGCTCTTGGGACGGCCCTGGCTCTTATATATGCAAGAAAGTGTCTGTTTTGAAGCTAATGTTGAAAAGAATTGATTTTAATCTGTTATTAATATGTGGAACTCATTGCCACATGATGTGGTGATGACACTGGCCTATATGCCTTTAAAAGGGGATTGGACTGATTTCTGGAGGAAAAGTACACCATGAGTTGCATCATGACTGTGTGCAGCCTCCAGGTTTTAAGGTGGCCTGTCCCTGAATGCCAGGTGCAAGGAGCTGCACCAGGATACAAGGATCTACATAAGAACATAAGAGCAGCCCCACTGGATCAGGCCATAGGCCCATCTAGTCCAGCTTCCTGTATCTCACAGCGGCCCACCAAATGCCCCAGGGAGCACACCAGATAACAAGAGACCTCATCCTGGTGCCCTCCCTTGCATCTGGTTGTCTTGTGTGCCCCCTGGGGCATCTGGTGGGTCACTGTGAGATACAGGAAGCAGGATGAGATGGGTCCTGGGCCTGATCCAGTGGGGCTTTTCTTAGATTTTTATGTTATGAAATCCAGGGGGAGGCCCCACTGAAGTGTTCAGAAGCTGTGCAGGAGCTGGGGAGTGACCCCAGTTCCCTATTTTCCTCCTGCAGGTATTGCTGGGCATAGACCAGGGAGCCCAGAGGAGGAGGTCCCTGCGCTATGGGTGGCTTTCAAAGCAAAGGTGCTTGCCCGGGGTCCACCAGGTTTGCTCACTCACTGCCCACATCTCACCTGGTAGCTTCTTTGGGCCACGTGTCTTTGGATTCCTGTTCTGCAAAGAGGGGCGGGCGGAATGGAGAGATCCCCCTGGTGCTCAGGGATTCTTCAGCCCCTTCCCCTGGGCAAGGAAAGGAGGAAGGGCTTCTTTTCTTGTCAGTTGGAGAGTGGTGGCTCAGAAAGGAGGCCAAAACAGACAAGGGACACAGGGCTGTATTGGAATGATGGGGGGGGGGGCACCTGATCATTGGTATGTAGAAGTCTATGGAAGGGGGCGTCCTTGGATGACCACTACAGGGAGTCTGTGGCAGGGTTTCTCCCCCCCCCCCCCGCACTAAACAACAGAATGATGGGGCTGAGTTTCACACAGCAGCATGAACTTGCCCGCCAAGTGTTTGCTTAGGGTGCATTAAGACTACTCCCATTTGGATGGCAATCTCTGTATGTGGCACTTTGCACAGTTCTGCAAACAAACCAGGAAAGAAAAGGACAGGTTGGAGGGCAGCTCTGCAGAACCAGGTTCCCCTATAGGCAGGCAGCTGAAAGTGCTGAAAGTGTCCTTGCACTTCTGATACAGCTGCTGCTAGAAATGACCAAGGCACCCTGAATGTTTGCCTCCTCCAGCCCAGGTGTAGTAGCAAGAAGAAGGCTCACAGTCACAAAGACATCCCTTCCACCCGTGTGCCAATCATACAACCTCCCAGTGCTTGAACATATCACCCTACCAGGCAGCTCAGGGCTGCTGAGCCAACCATGGTATTGTATAGGCACCTGGGTGGTCTGGAGGGAGGGGGCTAAGGAAAAGGACCCCAGGTGTGTTTGGAGAAAGACATTGTGAAGGAGAGGGGAGGGAGTGGTTGTCCTTGGCCAAATGGTGGCCACACTTCCCCTGCAACAGGCAAGACTAGAAGACACAGCCGAGAATGGGGCTGCCTCTCCCAGCTCCGTTCTGCTTGGGCCGTGAGGCAAAAGGATGCAATGGGGCTTCCCTGAGTTGCACACAGACAAGCCCCAGCACCTCCAGGAAGCTGGTGGACCAGCGAGGCAAGGTGATGTCGGCAATTCCAGCAGTACTGGCTGGCAGACGTTGGCTGCCTCTTCATCTCCGCAGAGCTTCTTGTGGAGCAAAATTCCCCAAACAATCATCTGTTTTGCTCTCCCTTTCCTCCTCCAGGCCATGCATGTTCAGTCAACGTTCCTGTCTCTCTGCTGGGCGGCCCACGGATCGGCCCCACTCTGCAGCCGGAAGAAGGAAGAGAGCCACCCACGTGGGAAACCTGCATAACTCGATCTGCCCACCCCCCCCCCCACTCTGAAGGGCTGCCAAACAGCAGCAGTGCAACGGGCTCAGCACAGGCAATGATCAGAGGTTACTTCGCATGTCCCTGCTAAGGTAGGAACCTTTGGGAAGAGCTCAGTACAACAGCCACAGGTGCAGTGTGGGTCCCTGTACCATGAAGGCTCGAGGTGGGGCTTTGTGCACCCAGCAGAGCACCCCCCCACCTGACAGACTGATTGGTTTCACCACCTCCTGCTCTCTCCTCCCACCTAACAGCCACTTTGGAAGCTGGCAGTGCTACAGGCTCCAAGCAGGTCTGCAAAGCAGCACCAGGGCTCAGGCAGGAGGGCAGGCAGGAGGGCGCCTCTCTTCACTGCCCGAGAGGCTGGAAGGAGCCTTGGCCTGCTCTGCCACTTCTGTATCTGCTGTAGAGCACCTGCAGCCAGAGGAGCGCAGGAGAGAGGCGGAGGCTGCGAGACCATTCGCTGGCCAGACCATTCTCACAACACCTGGTGCCCAAAGGGATGAGGCCGTTGGCCCTGAGGCTCTGGGGGAGGGTTGTGCTTGTTGTACTTGCCTGAAAAGGGAGAGGCCCTGCCTGTGGGCTGGAAGCAGCTCTGTACCAAGGTGTCTGGGCAAGGAGGACTCACTTCCTTCTTCTTGGCATCCACGGGTGTTTGCTTGTGATTCTCCCTGCGGTTCTTGAACCCTTCCTCCTCCTCTTCACACTGCCCTCTGCCAGGTGATAGATAGAAATAAATCTATCTGTGTATCATCCTGAATTTCATGCATTGTTTACATCATTATTCAAGGTGTGCGTCTCTGAGTCTAAGAAACTGATGTCGTGCCTCCCGTGGGGTGTTGTTTTCCACCTAAACTCAAAACAATACCCCATGAGGGGGCACAACGTCAGTTTATTAACACAGAGACACACATCTTGAATGACAACGTATTAACAATGCATGAAATTCAGGATGATACACAGACAGATATCTATCAGTTGGCAGAGGCAAGCGTGGAAGGGGCTCCAACCTTGCCCCAGTCCTCCTCCCTCACATCCAGCCCAGGGTTCAGTGTCCAGGATGAAACTGGCTGGAAGTCACATCCTTGGGACCCAGGAGCCCTTGCTGCGCAGTCCAGTCGTGGCTGCTCAGTGGATGGGCATGGAGGAGGGCTTCTGCAAGAGCTGGCCCATCCATGAGGCCAACTGAAGTGGTTGCCTCAGGGAGCAGGTTGGTGAGGGGCAGTGGCGTAGCTAGATGTTTTGCATGAAGGCTCACTGCAGCATGCAAGTGACCCCTTCCCTTCAGAGCCATTCCGGGTGAACGGACAAAATGGAGACATTTGCTTCCAAAGGGGGGGGCAGCTTGCACACTGCAGTGAGGCTCCCTGCAAAATGTAGTATTTTGCACCCCTCTAGCTATGCCACTGGTGAGGGGTTCCCCTCTCTGGCTGCCACCCCAGTCTCTTCCACTGCCCCTCCTTTTCCTTCCACTCCCTGGATTGGGAAAGAAAGTGGGGGTGGGGAAGGGCAGAGAGTTGGTGCAGAGGGGAGTCCTGAGCTGGCATGGGGAGGGTGGGAGGGAGGAGGAGCAAAGAGGCTGGCACAGCACCAGGGCAGCAGAAGCAGCGCTTGGCATGCCACCCTCGGACTCTAGGTCTTGGGCTGGCCCTGAACTCTGCACATGCTCAGGGACAACCCGTTTTGTTAACATACAAGTCGCCTTCCCCACCCCCACCCTCCACTGGGGTTTGAAGGGAGAAGAGAAGGTGAAGAAGGTGTTAAACTCTGCACATGCTCAGGGGCAACCGCCTAGCCTTGGGTTTGAAGACAGAAGAGAAGGTGTGAAGCCTTAAATCACTTCTTCCAACGTTGCGTATACGCAACAGGGACCGAATGTGTGCACTCAATGTGTACCGGGCAAAAATGCGTTAACTCGCGCCTGGCCCTGGAGGAGGAGGCGTGGCCTGAGGAAAGGGGCGTGGCCTCCAGGCGAGCGGCACCTCCTCCCTGTAGCGGCTGCGAGGCGGTCGAAGGGGCGGGGCCTCCGCGCAGCCACGCCTACTTCCGCACAGACTCCGCCCCCTCCGCGCGCGCGCCTGTGAGTGAGAGGCGCTAGCTCAGTCAGTCAGTCAGCGGAGGAGCGAGCGGGTGCCTGCGCTCTCCCTCCCCCCACACGGCCGCGGAGACGCCAGGTGAGCCCCCCCGCCCTCAGACCGCCCCCCCCCGGCCCTCCGCCTGCCGCTCCCTTCCTGCTGCCCCGGTCTTGGTCCTCTCGGCCCGGCCACGGGCTGAGGCAGCCTCGGGAGGGAGCGAGGCATGCTGGGAATCGTAGTCCTCTTTCCTAGGGAAGAGTCGAGGCGGCGGGGCGAGGGGACTACAGTTCCCAGCAGGCCCCGCGCGCACGCTCGGCCGGGCTCTCCTGGCAGTGGGGGGGTCTCCGTCCGGTCCGCGAGTTCGCCCCCCCGCCTGGGGGCGCTGTTGAGCAGGACTCCGCTGGGCGGGTAAGAGGCGAGGAGTGCTACAGTGGCGTAGCTGGAGGGGGGCGCAAAGCAGTGAGGCTGCAATCCTGTGCACACTTACCTGGGAGTAAGCCCCATTGACTATAGTAAGGCTTCTTTCTGAGTAGACATGCATAGGGTTGGGGTCTAAGGCTAGCCACACTTACCTGGGAATAAGCCCCGTTGGTGATAATGGGACTTACTTCTGCGTAGACATGCATAGGATTGGGCTCTAAGTGTTGCAGGGTGGCTCCCTGTGGAGTGCAAGCGGTAACCCCCTTTGGAGCCATTCCACGCGGGAGGAGCAAAACGGAGCCATATGGCTCTGTTTTGCTCCCCCCCCCGCGTGTAATGGTTCCGAAGGGGGGGCTGCTTGCACTCCACAGGAAACCCCCCTGCAAGACTTAGTGCTTTGCCCCCCTCCGGCTACACCACTTCCTGTCTGGCAGCCTGAGCCATCCCCCTCCCATGCACACCTGCCATGGACCCCCAGCTTGAACTCCAGAGCTGGTAGATGGGCTGCGGCTACTCCCACCTCCCTCTCCTTTGGCCCTCTTGCTCTGAGTCTCTGGGAATGGTCTGTCAGTGTGACAGGGATCATCCAAGGGTTGGGGTGGTGGTGGTGGTCAGCATGACTGACTCTGCGGGATGGGTGGAGGATGATGGCAGGAAGTCGCTGGCACGCTTCTCCGCAGGGTCTCCACTCTCCTGCTGCACCGTGAACAGGTGGAGGGTGGCGGAGGCAGCAGGTGATGGTAGGGGCTGTCAGGCACAGCCGCCCCCCTTTTTGGTTTTGTGGACTTGTTGGGACATGACAGCCACTGCCTCGGGGAAAAGGCTTGGTAAGGAAAGTTCTGTAGAAATCTCTGACTTTGGGGTGGTTGTTCACCTTAGTCTGGGTGAGGGTGGTGCGAATAAAGGCCTGTGAACTGGTGATTGGGGGCAAAGACTCAGGTAGCTGCGTCTGAGTTGCACAGGAGAAGAGGCTGGTATGGACAGTGTCATCGCAAACAGGCAGTTGACAGCGGTGTGGTGTGTTGGGAGGGAAAGGTCTGTTTGTGGTGGGGTGAAAGGCCACCTTCGGGTGTCGCTTTTCATCAGCACAGGTGGGTGTTTGGGACCCGTGCTGGCAGGTTGGGTTCGGTTGCTTGGTTCCTGCCGGGCGCAGCCTGTGATTGTGAGATGTGGGGGTCTTGGAGACGTCTACAGAGAGCACTTGTGAATAGGTCTATATACATTGCTGAACTCTTTGCACTGTTCTGTTTTTCTGTGTTCTTGTTAAATGTGTGCCTGGGGAATGAGCCAGTGGCATCCCCTGGCTGCTGCTTCCAGTCTACCTTCCACAAGGCTTCAGGCTGCTCTGGATTGAGTCTTTTAAGACACAGGTTGGAAAAAGCAACCTGGGTGAAATTGAAGCTCAGCCAGACAGCAGAAGCTACCTGACTATTTGCCATTGTGGGCTGGTCCCACAGGGGTTGTCCCGCAGAGAAGGGTCCCTGAAACTGCCAGCCCTGGAGGTGCCATCAGCCTGCACACAGGTGGGTGTGGTGCCCAGGTGCCCTGGAGAAGGTTGCTCTTGAGCTGTGTGGTCAGTCGTACTCTCTTTTCTAAGTGGCACCCAGGGCACTAGATGGATTGGCTCCACCTCTGCACTGCTGTGCTGGGGCTGTTTGTCCTGGGCTTCCTGCATCTCAAGCGCTGATGTCATCTTAACACCTACAGGAGCAGAGCAACAAGATCAGGTTCCTGAGGACTCAAGAGTCTGTGGGAGGGCAGGTTGGACCAAAAGCCGGAGTCAATTGCGTCCTGCATCCTTTCGGTCAATGGATGTAGTGTGTCTTGCTGCTTGCAGTGCTACGCTTGTGTAGTCCTAGCTGTCTCATGGCTTCCACTTGGAGCCTGTGCTGAACATGAGGTACTTCCCTCCTTGCCCAACTGGGAGCTTGTCTTGCAGGCCTAGCAGGCATCTTGCCAGCAATGGGGGCAAGGAGAGCTCCTTGTTGACCCCAGTGAATGTGTAGTTCCTTTCTTTGGCCTCTGGGCTCCTGGCTAGTGTGTGGCAGGAGATGCCCTACTTCAGACTCAGGAAGGCTGCTGGGAGGCAATTTGAGCAGGTGGCACCAGGCTAGGTAGGCCAAGGTCAAGGCTTGGCAGAAGGGGTTCCCTGTGCAGAGATTTGGCCAGCTAGGCACCCACCAACTGAGGGCCTTGCTGTGTGTGATGCAGTGGCCCTCACATCAGCCCTCTTCCCAGCCCTTTGTGTGCTGCAAGTAGGACTGTGGATGGGGACCAGTGCAGAAGCTGCTCCCCGAGAGTCCTGGCTGTTGACCTGCATCCTCTGTTGCCCAGTGGTATCTTGTCCCCCTGGCACTTGCCTCTGGGCCTTGTGCATACATTTTGTTGAAATCAGGGTTCCTCCAGGCAGGACAGGAAGCATTTGGGGCCTGGATGCCAAAGAACTAGCAATAGTTGTCCAGTTGGCTCAGCAGTTACTCCTGGGCCTGTGTACAGCAGCTGGGAAGTGTTAGGGGAAGGTGGGTGGTTCTTCCTGGGGGCAGGGGTGCTCTTTGACACTTCCCAGGCTGTGCCTTCAGAAGTGGGGGTGTTTGGACTGAGGACTCGGTGTGTCGTCACGTTGTCTCATAAGCAGCAGCAGTCACTGCCCCACACCGCTTGGCACTGCAGAAGCCGGCCTTCCAGGAAAACAAGTCAGAGTCCAAGCGGGAGGAGAGTCTGTTTGGCTTGCAGACACACAAAACGACTCTGGGCACAGTTGTCCTTAAGCAAATAGCCGCTCCCTGCAGGGTTTACCTTCTACAGCAGACTCATGAAAGCGAAACAGGCCCAATAGGCAAGGTGTGGCAGGGCAGGGTGGTTGCTGTGGCAGCGAAGTGTGGTCTTGTGCATGCCCTCAGCGTGGCTGACTGTTGGGGCCACAGAGGAGCTCAGTGGCCTAAACTCAGCTCCAGAATTCTGCCTCTGAGCCACAGAAGCAGTGTTCTTTTTGAGCTCGGACTGTCCACTGTGCAGAATTTTCAAAACTTGCCTCGTCCTCAAATACTGTGTGTGTTGTGCGGGGCGTCCGTACTGTGCCTGGCCTTCCCTTTCCTTTCTTGTCATGTTGTACATCCTGTTGAGTTTTCCCAGTTCATTGCTGAACAACAAGGCACCTTCTGGGCTACTCTGTTGTGCCTCGTTGCCAAACAGGTAATTCTTCCTGGCAGGTGGGGAGTCAGGACATGGGGTGGCTGGCAAGGTGCCCAGGGCTGCTTTTGTTAGACAAAGGAGTGAGCTGGGCCTTGTGACTAGGGTCTGGAGTTGTGCAGAGCTTGCTATCCAGGCAGGGAAGGGGGAATTCCCCTTGTGTGTATGGGGAGGCTGCAGTCCTACTCTTTGTGCTGTCAAGACCACTGGCTGCCCTTGGCCTCAGGGCTTGGTGTTGACTGAGGATGGCGTCAGGTTTGTGTTCCGCATGTATTGATGTGTCTACTTCTTGCATCTGTAAATCAGTTAATTGGTGCCACCCATGCACGTGGCATTTTCTAGAGCAGTGCTTCCCAGCCTGGGGTACGTGTACCTTCAGGAGTACTTACCAAGACTCCTGGGGTACTTAAAAAAGAACTGAATAATAGCAGAAAAAGGTAGGTCTGTATTAGAATGCCTTGCGGGGCTGGCAAGGTGGGAGGGAAGGTAGCTAGCTGGCTGTGAAAGCCCCAGCAACTGCTAGTTTCTGGTCATCAATTTGTGTATTATCACGTATGGATCAGTAGTTGAAAACATATTTGAAACAACAACTATATTAATTACAAACATTTTGCTAAAATGAGGCGTACAGTTTATGGCTGCCAAGGAGTACGCAAGGTGTATGCCAGGAGGAAATTGGCTACCAAGGGGTATGCAGGCGAAAAAAATGTTCTAGAGTAAGGTTCCTGCCCTGAGCACCTTACAATGTAGCTAGAAATACAGGGGAGACCATAGTGTTAGAGGAAGGAAATGGAGAAGAGGGTGGGCAGGGAGACACACGCAATTATTTGTTAGGCTTACTGATACTTCAGGTGGTGGTGAAGGCTGTGTATGATGGAAACCCGGTGGGGGGGGGAGTTAAGGAGTGTGTGTGTCTTTAGTGGCTGGTTTAATCTGTCTTGTTCCGGCTCTGTTGCTGAACCATCTGTCCTATTCGCCTGTCTTATTCCGGACCAGATCTGAACTCCCTGCAGGTGCCTGTCTAAGAGGCGGAGGCCTGTGTGGGTGATCTGAGTGGCCATGTCTGTTGCCAGTAGCACTACTGTCCTAGCAGGGCAGGCCTGCTCCCTTAAACCCCGCCACAGCCCTTGGAGTGTTGCCTTCTCCAGGGGGCTTCAGTGTTTCATCAGCACCAAATGCAGAAGGAGCCCGGGTGCAGCCATGTGGCTTTCTTGCACTCGAAGTCGGCTGTTTTGGGAGCAGGCACACACCCACAGGTATTTACAGTAGCAGGCAGCCTGTGGAGCTGAGTTTCCCAGCAAGTCAATAGGTCCCCTCTCTTGTGTGGGGGATGTGCACAGCCAAATTGAATGGCAGGCAGGAGGAGCAGGAGCAGTTGCCCTCTACTTTGACAGCTAGCTGGATGTGGGCAAAGGCAGAGCTGTCTTGGAAGCCCTTCCTGGAGGCCTTGAACAGATGCAGCCCTCTCCCACCCTGGCAGTCAGCTTGGGGTTCAGGGTTTGAGCTTCCTGGATCCCCAAACTCCTTAGTGCTTAATCTGTGATTCCCAAACCACAGATGTTGCTGTCCTGGCTCCTGAATCCCACATGAGCAGATCTCCTCCCCGTGTTTCCAGAGCAGGTGGCTCCTTTGTCTTCCTGCCTGCTAGTGAGGTGGGGAGATCTGCAGTTGGTGAGAAGAGCCAGGATTGTCCAGTTGTCCTCCTCTGTCCGTCACGCAACCCTGCAGCAGCACCAGCCTGGCTTTCTGATTGCAGCTTTGGCTCAGGAGTGAAGCCTGAATTCTGAGCCCCCGAGTCCCTTCTGCCTCCCTGAGCGTTCCATGGTTCAGACGTTTGCCATCTGTTCTGCTCTTTGGCCTTCTATAATAAGACAGCGAATGGCAGAATCCCCAGCTTGTGGTGGAGGATTAATTAGCTTTCACCACCCTTCTCACGAAATACAACTTTATTAACTTCTTAGCGCAATTGCCCCCTGAACTGTGGGGAGTTCAGGGGGCTCCTTGGCCTTGAGTCCTCCCCTGCTCTTCCTTTTGCCAGGGAATTGCTAGTTCTGGCTGGTGTCAAGTCCTGCAATTCTTGGGAGCAGGCAGGTGGGAGGCAGGCTGGAGGGGAGAGATGTGCTCCACACCTTGTTATGGTGAGTCTTCTCTTCTTATGGCTGGGGATCAGGTCTCTCTTGATGTGTGATGCTGTCAAAGGGTGAGGGAAGGAGGCCGAGATGCCTTGTGGGATTGTGAGGATCGGCAGGAGGAGCGTGGAAAGGGCTGTTGTTGGCTAGTTGCACAACTTGGACAGGGAAAACTGTCCCCCACTGACTTGTGGCCACTGCAGCAATATCTCCTGTGGCGCAGGAGTGCCAAACTAGAACTCAATTGTTTGTGGGTGTGTCAAGAAAACTCTTTAATTTGGATTGAGCCATGTTTCTGGAAAACTGGCAGAGGAAGCTGGAAAATTAACCCAGGTCCTCTTGATGCCTCCAGGAAGCCTCTTCGTCCCTGGAGTGAAACAGGTGCTCCTGTGAGATCCAGAGTGCACAGTTTGGACCTTGCTCTGTGCAGGAGCCTGGGGTGTGCTTCAGAGCACGGAGGAGACAGACTTGGCTGGTGGTGTTTGGTGGTGAAGTGCAGGAGCTGGATCTAGCTCTTTTTGGCAGCTGTGAACTCACTTGGGTGTCCTCTGGGCCACCACTGCCCACCACCCCTTGCACTGACAGCATGATGGTGGCCTGCGCTGCAGAGCGGTAGACAGAAGTCCTGGAGTAAGGTGCACAAACTGCTCTTGAGTGGTGTGAAAACTGGGCCTCAGTCCTAGAGCTGCTTTGCCAGGGGTGGAGGGTGTTGGCTTTCTGGCGATGTCACCTGGGCCTGTGGCCTTGGGAAGATGCCCCACACTTGGTCGGCATGGGTTGATTTCTGCTGGGCTCTTGAAGCAGAGTCTGCTTAGGACAATGGTCTGGGGCCAATGCCTTCCAGGGTTTCCATTCCCCTTTCCTCTGCTGGGGTGGGGTGGTCAGGGTAGTGCAAGGCAACCTTGGGTACGCCAGTCTGGCTCTGCGGTCTGCCCACACAGAAAGCTGCGCTGTGGGCTGCTGGAAGGCCAGAGCTCCAGCTGGCCATCTTGGGGGAAGGCCATGCTGCTTTACCTGCTGTTGTGAGCATGAGGAGCTCGGCTTTCGCTTCAAAGTGCGAGCTCAGAGGCACCTGCTTTACAAGTCCCTAGGCAGGTGTCATGGGCTGCTGCTGCTTCTGCCCTGTCTCTTGTCCAGGACTTTTGAGCTCTGGGATAAAGACTTGTTTGCTTGTGAATTTGCAGATAAGGGAATTATCTGTCTGAGCATTAGGCAAGAGAAGCCTTTTGGCCGCGCTCCTTGAGCCGCGCTCCAGCTTCTGCCTTCAGCGAATTGGGATGTCCTCGTGATGAATGAGATGAATGACTCTCTCTGTTGTGCCGCAACCGTCTTTCCCTTCGGATGCAGAAATGGCGATCCAATGGGTGCAAGTTTGCCTGTGTCTTTCAGGGTGGACTGGCTTAGCAGTAGAGTGATCTGCCTCTGCCATCTTGGCCTTGCCTGCAGGCCAAGATCTGGAAGGGGGCACTTCTTTCCAGCAAGGAGAAGTGCCTTGTGTTTAGGGTTTCCTGTGATCCCTAGGGATGCAGGGCTGGGGGTGGTGGCTGGAGGCCAATGAAGCCTCTGCTGCTGAACCCTGTTCTTCCCACCTTGCACTGGAACCTGCCTGACTTGTGCGTATCCCCATCTCACTCTTTTCAAAGCTGGTGACCTGAGAGGGAGACAAGATCATGTGGAGAGTGACCCTCTCTTTCCATTTCCTGAAAAAGGCAGCAGCAGAACAAAGGGGTTGGGTAGGGGCTTGTCAGAACACTACTGGCGTGGGGGCAAGGTGGCAGTCCACTTGCAGAAGTATTGCTGGTCGTGGTCATGGGAGATGTCTAGTGTCTCTTGTCGGGGAATGGGACTCAATGCACCATTGAGTTCCTTCTTCCTGTGATACTCTCTTGGAGATCTTGTGTGCATGCTGCTGATCACCTGTGTCCCAGGATGTGCCTCCTTTGTGCAGTGCGTTAGTGAGTCAGCGCTTCAAAAGCATCCTGAATTATTCTTCCTTCAGCTGGGGGTGCAGGAGGCTATGTTTGCAGTGGGGCCCTCACCCTCTGGGAAATGCCAGGGTCTACGCCCACTCTTAACTCTTCATGGATGGCAGCCAGCAGCTCTCCTCCTCTGCTGCAAGGTGCTCCCTGGAAAATGTGAGAGGACAGGTAGAGTGAGGGGGATGTGACATCCTGGAACACGAGGACAGCCCTGACCTCACCCTACACTTGACAGGTAGCATAAAGAGCCCATTCATCCCTCTTGCTAGGGCAGGGCTGAAGTACTTCTCTCCGGAACCTGCTCTTGCTCCTAACTCCCGTTGTAGCAGGGGGTGGGGCGGGCACGTCTGGCATGCATTTCATTGGGGTCGGGACTGTATTGCGTGGAGACATGCTTAGATGTTTGCTGCCTGCTCGGCACCAACCCTCTTGGAGCAGGCCGCAAGGCACATGTTGCCGTTGTCTCTGTTACCTTGCTTTTGCCTGAAGGCTGCCTTTTCCTCCAGCTTCTCTGGACAAACGCAGCAGCTTCAAGGACTTCTCAGTGGGGCTGCCTGGCTAACAATTGTCGGTTGGGGCTTACACATGAATGCCATTTTAGATCATTGCTTATTGTTGCCAAAGTGCAACTGAAATGGTGGATTGTAGCATAGAATATGTAAAATAATAGGTCTGATAAAGGATCATTGTGTCCACTTAAAACTAAGCATGCTGTTTTCCCTGTCTGTGTGCCTGTCTCCTGACTATTGGCCAAGTTGCTCTGATGTCACAGAAGCTTGGGAAAGGGCAGCAGGACTGTGGAATGGGAAGAAGTGGGGCTGAGGAATATTGAGAAAATACAGGCAAAAGAGGAGGGCCTCTGGGAGTGGGGATGGAGGGGACCTAGGAAAGGAAGAGTGGAGGCAGGCTGGCCCTGTGGCAAAGCCTATTTCCGTGGCAGGAGGCCCCCACTGTTTCTTCGGCAGCTCAGAGAAGCATCATATTCGTGCCAGTGCTGGACCATCATCTGTGTAGCTTTGCTGTCTCCCTCTTCTCTGCCCATTGGCATCCTGGAGCTTTTGCAGGAAAGACCCTCTGAAGCCGGAAGCCTTTGTTGCCCCCCCCCAGCTGGGCTCCTTCTGTGGGCAGGGCCTGAACGAGCAGGGAAGCCCCTCACTGCTCCTTTCTGGCCCCACCGGCAGTGAGTGGTGATCACATCCGGCCGTCCTTGCCCAGATGCCCAGCTTTCTGCTGCCAGGTGGCCTGTTGGGACAGGGCAGGGGGATGCGTGATGGTCCTATGCTTATCCAGCTTTTTGTTTGCATTTGAACTTTGAATCTAGATGGCCGGAGGGCAAGACTATGAGCTCTCTGGGTTCACCTGTACCTTCCTCAGGGCGGGACTTGGATACCTGTTGGCGGAGGACCAGGCAGAAGGCCTGCCTGCCTACCAGGCTTGCTTGTCTGCCCTGGTTGAGTGCATGGCCTTCCTGCCAGCCTGCACAACTGGCCCATGTCCTTCTTTCCTGCCCCTCAGACCAGGGCTGTGACTTCTGCTCTCCCCCTCTCCTTGAGCTTGGCTTGTTCAGTTGAAACACTGCATGAAGCCATGGGAAGGCTTTTGGAGACATTCCGGCACCTCTGGGGATCTTACCACTCTGAAGGGTCTGGGGCTGAGTTCATAAGATTTTGAGGAAGGACCGAGGATTAAGTGATTTTGGAGTGACTTGCACAGGGTGAGGGTTCGCTCCTCTCCAAAGCAGATCGGCTGCAGCTTCAGTGTGCCTTGAATATGACTGCTGAGGCCTGCATTCCTGTAAATCCGTGGCACACTTTCCACCCTTGCAACTATCCATCTCTGAGGGCGGGAGTGGAGGCTGAGCAAGTGGCCTGGCTGAGGTTGCTCCATGAATTTGCAGTGGGGAGGTGGTTTCTCCTCAGGTCCTACCCTCTGTCCGTGAGGACCATGTGCAGGTGCACAACTGTCTGCACAAGTGAGGAGGGGAAACATGCGTGCTCCGTGTGCTTTGGAGGCTTCCCCAGGAAACGCCTGACAGGTCTGCCCTGGGGCCACCTTGACTCTGTTTTTGGAGGGCGCACAGAGAAGTTGTGCTCCTGCTGGATTGGACTATTCCTATTGGTGCTGCTCGTGGTCCAGGGCCCTGGAGTCCAGGCTGGGTCTTGCCTATCTTCGCAGGCCAGGGTGTGTGTGTGTGTGTGTGTGTGCATTTGCAACTTCTTTGTGTTGTGGATTTGTCAGAAGTGGCTCTCAAAGGTGTCATGTCAACGTTGAGAGCCCTCTGGCTTAACCTCCTTGGCCTGGATGTTTTCACTCAATGTTTCAGGGCACCATCTTTAAATATCTTAATGGGAAGCTTTCATTTTCCGTTTAGATATGAAATGAGCCTGCAGGTCCCATTTCCATGGGATGCTGCAGGAGACACAAAGGCCCCCTGTCCTCCGACAATGGCTGCCTTTATAGGGAAGCTCCCCCCCCCCCCAAGGGTTGTGACAGGAGAGGAAGCCGTCCCTGCGGGCCTGAACCCATTCCTAAAATAGGTCTGCTGCCTGGTTGGGTACAGTCTGCATTTGCTCTCGACGCCAAGATGAGGCTTTCCACATGACAGACTCGCACGGGGCCTGTCTGTTCCTCTTCCCCCTTCCTTTGCATGCATTTGCTAAAGGCCGTTTTGGTCCTTCCAACTTGCTCTGATCCATGGAGTCTAACTGTCTTCCTCCTCTTCCTCAAGACAGAGAGTTTTGTGGCGGGAGATCAATGCTGTTAGCCTAGCTGAGCAAGCAGCTCACAACACCCTTCTATGCCAGTTGGGCTCATCCTATGTACTGGCCTCGGTCCTCCCAAAGGGGGAGATTGGTGGGCAGGCTGTTCCCTTGCACCTTCCCTGCACTGGCAGTGGTATGCTATGCTTTGGAAGTCTATGGGGCTCAGCTTGGTGGCACCCTTATGAGGGCTCTGGGAAGCATTCATGTGTTTCTCTTGAGCCGGGCCTCTTGGCTCTTCTTATTGCCTGCTTCCCCCCCCCCCCCGTACTATGTGGCTGAATCTGCATGTCTGATCTGCCTCTGGGATACAAATTGGCCTTCCCAGTAAATGGCGGTCCCTGTTTTTGACCCCCGCAGAAGATCTCACGACAGGGTCTGGAAGCATGTAGGGATGAAGATGAGGCGGCCCCTTTGCTGCTGCAGTTAAGCGGGTTTGGAGCTGATCAGTGCCTGGCTGGGAGACCACCTGGGAGAAGCCCCCCATGAATGGTTCCAGGAGGCACAGAGAGCGAGTATGTGAGAGAGAGAGGTGCGAGGCTGGATCCGATGAGAAGGAGCGTCTCTGCTGACCCTTCCTTGAATGAACAAGGTTGAAACTGGTGTTTCACAGCTAATCACCCCCCTGCACAGGCAGCAGCACTCAGACCCCCCCAGTGCCCCACGGTAGCCACTGTGTAGGTTTGGAAGTCTCTAGCCTTGAAATGAAGCCGAATGGTTTGTGCCGAGTTGCTGCCTTGTTACCAGCGCCAAACATTCCTTATTGATTTGTGGCTGAGCAGAAATCTGCACTATGAGTGTTCAGGGCTGCAAGAAAAGCTCCACTGATTTGTTCCTATGTTCTGCTGCTTGTGTGCTGACAGCTTGTCCATCATTTTTAGATGCTGGGCATTGGTTAAGCTGTTTGCCCTCCCTCCCTCCCACGTTGCATTGCTTTTGGAAATTGTGGTGCAAGGCCAGAGCCGCGGACTGACGTGCACCAATGGGGTTGTGTGTTGAGTGCAGCTCTGCACCCAGGAAAAAGGCCCACAGAAGTGGAGCTGCCAGCACAGTGCAAGGACTGCAAGAGGATCTGTGGGTGGCGGCAAAACCAGCAGTGCCATCTGGGTGGGGGGGGGGTGGGGATTAGCAAGAGAAGAGAGCACTGAAGTTGCACTTTTCTGCCTCCCATGAGAACACAGGTGCAGAGAGGCGAGGCTGCTGTGGGGCAGTCCCTTGTCCATGTCCAGCTCGCGCGCTGTGAACTCAGCAGTGGTGAGGTGGCCACCAGCCTGGTGCAGAACTGCTGGGGGTCCAGCCTTTTTTCAGTGGCTGCCCTCTGCCATGTGAAGCGGTGGGCGTTGAGTGCCTTGGGCTGTTCAGGTATCTGGCAACTGCCCCACGGCTGTCCCCCTCCATCTCTGGCTTGTGCTTTGCAAAATCCTGCAGCACCCTCCCCAGTGGTGTTGCATGTCCACGAATAGCAGCTCTTTGCTCCCGCATCATGAAGAATTAATGCCCCCCATGAATCTTTGATGCCTGCTCCGGTTTGTGTCGTCGGCTTCTGGCAGCGGGGCCTGTGTCTTCCCACTGCTCTTCGTTGGCTACCCCCCCATTGTGTCTTCCTCTCATCACAAATGTGCCGAATTGTGCCCCTTCTGTCCCCCTTCTGTACTCCCTGGGTCTCATAGCAAGTGGCTGGCAGAAGGGGGTCTCAAGATCAGAGTGGTGAGAGAGGAGCTTGCTGGGGGGGGGGGCTGTCTTGGGTCTGACCACAGACCCTTCTGTCCTGTGGCAGCAGCAGTCATGGGGGAGCTGGCTACTGCTTGGTGAACCTTCTCCAGTGCCTCTTGGGATCCTCACTTCACGTGGCACATATTAGATGCTGCAGAATCCCCCCCCTCGTGTTTGCAGTGGCTGAGCTTGACAAGCCTTCGCGCCCCCCCCCTCCAGACTCTGATCCAGGAGCCGGAACGGTGGGAGCACATTCTTGTGCAGGGCCGGGCGGCGAGTTCATTTGGCAGTGAGAGGAGTGTGTACTGAGTGTGCGGGTGTGTCTCTGGATCAGCTTTCTGGAGGAAACAGGGCTGGCAGGCAGTCTTGGGTCGAATCCCCAACTGGAACCATTTTTGTGGGATTTGTGGGTGGCTGCAGTCTGTGAGGTTTGATACTGTGATAGAGTGTGTGGGGGGGAGCAGTGCTGATCCATGAGGAACAAATGGATTGTGGAGGATCTGGATCTGGGAGGCCTCATTGGGGCATCACACACTCTGGGAGCGCCTGAGGATGGGGAGTCCTTGAGCCCAGTGTTGCAGCTTGGATCAATCCCTGTGTCTGAGAGGAGAAGTCATGGGCAGTGGGATTGTCAAGGCCTGGGACCAAGTAGCTGCTGTGAAGTGAGCCCTTAAGTTGCTTTCCAGCTGGCCTTGGGAGCTCCTGGCAGTGGCAATTCTGTGGCTTTTGCTCCTCAAAAAAAGCCACGCACAGTCCCAGGCCGTGTGCTCAGGTCTCTGGAGCAGGCAGATCTCCCTACCCGGGAAGCCGCAGTGTCCAGGCTGCTCTTTCTTTGCTCCCCTTCCTGGACAGGCTGGAAGCCACCTTATGGGTGGCCTGCCTGGGTTTCACTCCCCAAAGGCAAGAGTGAAACCCCTGCTAATTGGGTAAGAAGCACTTTTTCAAGTGGGTGTTCCTTCTTTTAGCAGGGGGAGAGTAACTGGCCCACCTCACCCCAGCACTGTCTGTTCTAGTGGCTGTCTGCTGGTATTCATTTGCATCTTTTTAGATTGTGAGCCCTTTTGGGACAGGGAGCCATTTAGTTATTTGATTTTTCTCTGTAAACCGCTTTGTGAACTTTTAGTTGAAAAGCGGTATATAAATACTGTTAATAATAATAATAATTAATTAATAAGAGTGGCTCATGACGCAAGTTTGTGGTTGTCCGACATGGAGCTTTGGAAACCAAGGCAAGGCTCAGTGTGGCACAAAGAGGATTGCATCTGAAGCTGGGCTGGAGCCTGGCTCTAGCCAACCGGTCCCAGCTTGGCTGCCTCTAGGGGCCAGTTCGGGGCTGGTGCAGCTGTCAGACTGCTGGTCAGTGCCAGCGTCAACTGGGGCCAAGGGCTCCCCAGTGTGCATCCTGCACCACCTTCCCCCTGCTTGGACTCCCAGTTGCCCTCCTTGCCTTGCAAGGAAACAAAGGAGTGGCGGAACCAGTCTTGCTCCCAACCTCTTGCTTGCTGCTGCCACCACCTCTCATCCAAGGCCTGTGTGGTGTGGGTGCTTTGGGCAGGAGGTACAGCCGCTCCCTGGCTAAGGCTGGCAGCAGGGTGTACTTTTGGACTCTGGAATAAGGAAGCGCATACTGGGCCGGCATCATGCTGCTCCTGCTTAAAAGGGGGAAACGTCTGGCTTGGAGAATTGGGTGTGTGGGACAGGGGGAGTGCTGAGAAGCATGATGGCAAAGCAGGGGAAGCCAGTACAGGGGTGACAGGGGAGGGCAAAGGCAGAACCTCCTTGGCGAATGCCTGTGCACCACCAGCACAGGGGTGTGTGGCAGGTCCACCGCTAGCTGCAGCTGTGGGTTGTGAATGCTGCTGATGCAAACTTGCCTCCCTGCAAGAGTTGCCCCAGACCAGTGGTGGTGGTGCGAATTGCAGCACAGATTTTGATCCAGCTGTTGGTGAAGGGGGGTGGGTGCAATGAGGGAAGCAGATGGGGCCGCATCTTGGGGTTGCAGTCTATGGCTGCAGGGGAGGCGAGGCAGGCTGGCCTCTTCCCAGCACCTGGGCCTGGCGCCTTGCTGGGTGTGGGGCCTCTGGCTGTTCCTCTGGCTCCTCGGAGGGCTGCTGTTTCTGTGGGTGTCGCTCCCTCTGGTGAGGCTTCGGCTGCCCTCGCAAGCTTGACTGGCATTCCAGTTGGCTGCACTCAAAGGCCCTCCGCTTCCCTGGCCAGCAGCCAGGCTGGCTTTTGTCTGCCCCTTCCCCACTACAGCTCTGTTCCTGGCTCACAGTGTGGGAATGGCAGCTTCTTGTGCACAGTTCTGACCAGCAGGTCCTGCCAGAGATGAAGTGCGTTCCCGAGCCCTCAGGGAGTCCAGGCCGTGGAAGCTGCTCCTGTCCTTGAAGTGAGCTCTGGGATTGGCACCCGGCTGCTGCTTTGGCTACTGTCCTTGGGGGAGGCCGGGCTAGGTCTGGAGCTACCTGGAGTTGGGGGGGAGGCAAGGCACATGCCAAGGTTTGCCTAACCTGAGCCTGCAACCACTCTCCCAGGCCCCTGGCAGAAGGATGTCTGCCCGGTGTTGTTGCTGCTTGAACTGCTGCTAGCAAGAAAGGTGGGTGAAGGAGCTGGGGACCCACTCTGTGCAAGGCCTGCCTCTCCCACTGCAAGACCCAGCCTGGGCTCAGACCAGGTGGCCACAGGTGGTAGAGGCTCTAGTGGGGCTGCCTGCGGCTGTCAGGCTGCAGCTTAGGGAGGCCCCCATATTAGCTGCCCCTCCAAGGTCTGCTGCTCTTGGGTGCTGGAGTTTGCCCTTCCGGAGTGGGAACCTGGCCCTTCTGCACCATGAACCTGACTCCCAGCGCTGAGGCTTGGGCTTGAAGCGCATGCAGAGTCTGAGGAGGGGCCTCTCCTGAGTGGGTGAAGTGGGCCGTTCTGTGGGCTGCCTCCTTTCGTTTCCCTTCCCCCCTTGAGCCTCCACTTACTGATTCCAACTCTTGGGTCAGGCAGTTAATCTTCTACCTGCAGTAGCTGTGCTGAAAGCTATTCTCCCCTTGCCCTCGGAAAGCAAGCTTGGAGCCCTTCCGCCTTCTGTAGGTGTCGCTCCATCTCTCCTCCGCCACTGCCCAACCCTGGAAGATTGTGCTCCAGCTTCCAGGAATGTTCTTGGGCCTTGGACTGCGCTGCACTGCCAGGAATGCCCCCTTCCCTTCTTGCCCATTGGCCTGACTTCCCAGTGTGTGTGCTTGGGGTGGGAGATGGCTTGGCTTACAAGAAGCAGAGCAGACCTGCTCGGCATCCCTCCGCTCCCACCTTGGGCATGCAGCTCTGTCTGGACAGTATGGCCTCTTGGGAAGGAAATCATATGAAAGTCTGCCTGCAGGAAGGCGCAGAGGCCATGCCAGCAGGGATCTTGGGGGACTTCTGTCAAAGAGGAACCAAGGGACCTTCACCTGCCTCCTCTTTACTGTGTACAGCTTTGCTCTGGAGCCTAGCAAACTGAAATACCTTTTTCCTAGCAGAGACTGAAGAGCAGGACTCCCAGTGTGGGGTTGCCCAAGCCTCCTGGCATGGCACCCCAGGAACCCCCTCCAGAGTTTGTCTGTTATGACTGCAGTGTCTGATGGTGAAGGACCTCTCCTGGTGCTCCCTGCTGCTTCTCCTGGTCCATCACCATGTTGCTCACAGGACTCCTGAGCTGCCTTCTGCCAGAGCTAGTGCTCAACCTCCATGGTACCCAGATCACTGGTGAAGGAGGGGAGGAGCAGCGATGCCGGCAGATGCCTGGTTCCCAAGAGCTGGCGTGGGGGCCTGGCTTTGGCGTAAAACGCACCCAACCATCTGCGCAGTCTCTGTGGTTCCACTGCCGCCGTGTTCTGACTGTTTCTCCCTTCCTGGAGGAAATGTCACAGCAGCAGCAAGACATGAGTAATTGGAACGACACTCGGCTGCCTGCCCACTGCTGTGAGAAGAGCCGTACAGAGAAGATGCGTCTGGGAGATGTTCAGAGAGGGAAGCTGCTCAAGGAGTCTTGGGCTCAGAAGGCTGCTGTGGGAAGCCTCCCCTGGAGTTTGCTTTTAGGGGTGGGGTGGGGGAGCTCCAGCTTCTTGCTGGCTTTGTGGCTGGTGGCAGGACCTTCTTCAGTGTGTTCCCTTCCCCAGAACTTTCCCTTGTGGTTGCTGCTCAAGGCCTCTCCCTTGAGGCGGAGACTGACTTGTGGAAGAGTCTTCTGCCAGGATTGTCCTCTTTATCAGAGAGGGAGCCCCATCTTGGGGTTTCTGGCCTCCCCAGGGGCCTGCCATGCTTGTTTTGAGCCCAGCCTGAGTTAGGTTTAGCTTGATGTCCACATTGCAGACACGTCCATTGAGGCCTAGTGTCATATTGTTTGACTCTCCTGTCAGTGTTCCCAGTAACTTGGCCTGTGGGGTTGTAACTAGGGATTCTTGGGATGCTCCCTCTTCCTCACAGCCAGCTGGGTCTGTTTTCTGCCAAGTGAGTTTGTTGGAACAGGGGAAACAGGTGGCATCTTGGAACATGTAGATGTGGAGCTGCATCGGAATGCGCATGGAATGAATTACCCACGGTGAATGCATGAATGCATCCATTCGCTTTTCCTCCTGCTCCGCCAACCTCTGGGAAAGAAAAGAGCCTGTGGGAGTTCCCCTGACCAGGAGAATGTGGTAGTGCTGGGCGCAGCTCTGGGACCAGTTGGTTCAAGCAGCGGTGAGTGTGTAGTGGTGCGTTTGGGGAGCTTCTCTTAGCTCTGGTCTGGCTTGTGCAGAAGGTGCTGCTGCCGCTGCTCCAGAACAACTTCACCTGGGGGTTGCAGCTGGGCTGTGCCCCAGAGAATCCTGAGGCCCAGCCAGAAGTGCCTCCTTTCTTGGGACAGCACAAACCTCTGAACAACAGTGGGGGGGGGCTGTTTTGGGGGCAGGGATATCTCAGGCCATTGGTTAGGTGGTTTCTCTCACAGGCAGACCTCAGCCTCGCTGCTCCTGCCCCGCTCCTTCTCTTGGAGTGGGGTGCAGTTCCATGCCAGTGGGTGAGCCCCTGCAGCTGGCCTAGTCTGCCACGAGACCCCCAGGTGGCTTCCTGCTGTTTCCCTTGGGGTGCTTGACAGAGACATGAGGACTATTTGGGAAGACCATATTCCTACATTCTCGGCCCTCCCAGGGAGAGAAGTGGCTGGGTGGGGTGCCCTTTGCACAGGCAGTGCACACCCTCTGCATGGGAGCAGAGGACCTGCATGGGGTGCTGGGTTTAGCCCCCAGTCACCTGGAGTACCAAGAGAATCCAGTGCAGAAGAGCTTTGTTGCTGGAGCTCAGCAAGACCTGGCGCATCCGAGTGCAGCAAGTGTGGTGGTGGTGTTGGGCCGTGTTCTCCACAGGTTTGCTTTGTGACTCAGAGAGCAAGCTGTTCCTTCAGAGAACAAGCTGTGGTAGCTGAGGAACTGGAGCTGTGATTGAGGGGGCTGCGCATTGCCTTGATGGATAGGGGCCCCGGGTTTCTTCCCCTCCTGAGTGCCTGTCAACAGTCAGCTTTTTCAGTCAGCTCTGTGGGGCCTCTGTGTGTTGTGGGGCAAGTTGCTGCAGTGGGTTCATCGTACCCAGCCCAGTTTGGGAAAGTCTTGATGGTGCCTTCAAGATTCTGAGAGTGTTGAGACATTCCAAGTGCTTCTGAACTGTGTGCTGCTTAACTGGCCTCTGTCTCCTTCCCAAGCATTTGGTGCCTTGTGCCCTGCCATGTCACCTCTGTTAAGGGGTCCTGAGTGCCACCCCCTGCTCTGAAAGAAGTAGCTGCCCCATGGTGCTTAGAAACTGTCCAAGAAGGAAGTCTCCTGGCCTCTATCAAGACTCTGCTGTCTTCCTCCTCTGTAAATATCATGCACACTCTAATTATGGGGCCTAGTGCTAAGGACACAGGGTGCTGCCTTCTGCTCAAGGAGGTTTCAGCCTGACCCTGCAGGGGGGAGGCAGGGAGAGCAGGTCACAGGATGGGCTTCTTTATCTCTCCGAAGGGGAGCAGCTACTGGATGGAGTTTGGGACCATGTCCCGGCAGTCAGTCCCTTGCAGCTAAGATCCAACTGAACCTGTGTGTATGGCAGGGGCTGGACACCAGAGGAGGCTGAAAGCCCCCCCCCCCATTCCACCATTGTGTGTCGGCCTGTGAGGGATAATTCCACAACCAGTCTTCTTTCCACTGCAGGGATGATCTCTTCCCCCTTCTCTTGCAGGGGACAAGCATCTTATTTATTTACCTGGGCATTTGTGTGCTGCCTTTCCACTTCTTGACTCACATGTTGTCTGACACCCTTTGCTGGTCTTTGTCTGTCAGGGGGGTTCCACTGGAGTATCCAGCAAGGGTCATTCATGTGATGCTATGGCACTCCCCCGACGGACACTAGGGGCCATGGGTAGGTGCTTCTTGCTCTCAAGAGCCGTTCCTAGATGGCTGCTGGCTGTGGGGGGCTCTGTTGGCTCTTGCTGCCCCATTTGGGGGAGGGCAGGTGCTTCTGCAAGGAGCTTGGGGAGCTGGAACCTGCCTCTCCCTCTCACTTGAAGAGGCTGTTCACCCACTTTTGTAATGCATGGAGTTTTTAAAAGGGGGAAGGGGTTGTGGAGGAATGTTGGCAGTGTCTGACTGGGGATTGCCTGGGAGAGGAAGAGGGGATTTGGACTGTCTCCTGATGGGCTTCTGTGTCTGCACTCTCTCTAAGCCCTGTGGGCTGTAAGCCTGATGTTTACAGTGAGCGGCTTCCAGTTGGCCAGGGCAGATGCCGGTGAACCTGGCCCAGCTTGGGGGGATGTGCAAGGCTCTGGACCCACATGCCCCCTCCCTGGCACAGCAGGATGCCTGGGGCTTCTGTCTGTCAGCTGGGCTTGGGATTTTTTGCAAGCCACAATCTAACCTTTATCTGGCCTTCCCCAGGACCAGGAACACTGCTCCCTACCCTCCTTCAGGGCTGCAGGTGTTGCATGTGTAACACCTACACTTGCCAAGCACGGGAGAGGCGGAAGTCCTTTGGAGGGGCTAGGGCTGTGGGATGCACGACCTGCTGGCCCCAGAGGGCACCCCAGGGGGCGCTCGCTGGCTATCTCAGTACTTCCAGTGAAGTAGAGACAGAAGCCCTACCACACATTTCTGTGTGACCACAGCAGGTCACCAGACAGTGAAGGGATGCACCTATTCTTCTATTGCAGGGTCCACGCAGTGATCCACAGAAAAAAGTCAGGAAGTCGACCCTGCTTCCCCCTCCCCAGCCCAAGGCCAACTAGGCCTGCACAACCAGCTAGCCGTCTGCCTCCTCCCTTAACTCCAGCCCCAACAACCTGTTCACTAGCTTTATGGCAGAAACCACCAACCACCTTTTTGGTTACTTGGGACAAAGAGCCAAGAAAGACCTCCATAAGAGCTGGGACTGGGACTTTGCAATCCTCGCCTTGGGCACCTTCTAAAGTGTGTATTGCATCTCTTCCAAGTGTTCTATGCCGAAAGGAACAGAACTTTGTGTGTGTCTCCCAGTCCTCCATCTCCTGCTGTGACAATGGGTCCAAGATGGGCACACCAGTACTCAAGGCGAGTGTGAAGAGGGGGCTTCTGTTAAGGTGGCTGACTTGGCTGCAGATATTTAGAGAAAGAAATGGAGGCTGCTGACTTGGTGGTTTGTTTCCAGAGAATGTGACCGTGGTGGTGCTCAGACAGTGTTTGCCCCAGTTGCCGGAGCTCCACTGTGCTGCTTCGTAGATGTCAAGAGAGAATCGACAGGGATTGGATTTTGCTGCTGAAGCATTCAATGGAAGCTGGCTAGGCTCCCAGCAGCCGGACTGCAAGTGGTGTTTGGCCCAGGGCTATGCAGAGACATTTTAAGCAGCGAGGGCTCCAGGGTCACCATGAAAGCAAGCAGCGTTTATAGCATCTGGTCTTATGGACTAGAGCCCCCTCCTCAAATAATAATAATAATAATAATAACTAGGTATTTATATACCACCTTTCTGATCATCGGATTACTCCTCTGACTTTATTCAAGGCGGTTTACATAGGCAGGCGTTTCTAAATCCCTCAAGGGGATTTTTACAAACTTAAGAGGTTCTCTCTTTCAAGAACCAACCACATTTCAGAATGGATCTTCCTGGTTTGGTCTCACTTCTGGCCTCCAGTTCTCCCACACAGGCTGGCAAGCAGCTCCATCTCTCACATGGAGGGCAGCCAAGACGCTTCTTGCTTACACCAAGAGAAGGTGGAATCACTCAGCTTGGCTTGTCAGCTGCTTCAAGGTCTGGCCGTTCTCAGCCGTTCAGGGAGCTGCCGGTGTCCTTGAACTGGCGACCTTCTGATGTTATCTTCGGGCTAACGGAGGCTCTACCCTCTAGACCAGACCTCCTGCCCAATATTGGGTGCCCAAAATGCACCCACTACTGTCCTTAGTTGGCAGACTTTGTGTTCTGAGAGGTTGGAGAGCAAATGGGCACAGTGGGGCCCAAAGGCAGTGGGGCACAAGAGGTCCAGGCTGTGCTTCTGCCGTGCACAGCTCAGATGCCTCTGAAGAAGTGTCTGTGGCTGTTGGCAAGGAGACTACCTGGTGGCAATTTAAGGTGCAGAGCCAGGTGCCCTGTGTGAGGACCATGCTGATTGTGCTTTATCCCCTGTTGTTCCTTGGTTTGGGGCACTTCCAGCTTCTCAGAAGCTCCTGTGTAAGACCAGCAGTCTTCAGGTGGCTGAGATGTTCTCCTGCAGCGGCTTTTGTCCTTTCTTTGCAATGTTGTTGCCAACCAGCCATGTGCCTTTGTGGATTCCAAGTCCTCCCTGTCTGGAGTAGGTGGGCTTCCTGCTGAATGGCATGTGCCTACTGACTTGTCTGTCTAGGGAAAAGTGGCCAGTGGTCTAGGGGTAGAGTGGCCAGGTGGCTTCTCCTTGTCCAAACAGGTAACTCTGTGGCATCATGAAACCTCAGCTACTTAAGTTAGGCTGCAATCGTAACCACAGTTTCCTGAGAGTAAGCCCCATTGAACAAAATAGAACTTGCTTCTGAGTAGATCTGGTTAGGATTGTGCCCTTAAAGCACAGGATGAGTGGCACATTTTTGCGTTGGTCTGCAGAACATGTTCTCCAAGAAGTGCAGGCCTTGGGGTTCCTGGGCAAGGTAACTAGTTAGCAAGAGGGTCTGCCTTTCTGGCTAGCCATGTTCAGGAATAAATTTGTGTGTATGTGAGGATTGGGGGCTTTGTGTACTTTGATCTTGAGTAGCTTCCTGACTCCTTCTGCTGGGAATTCCTAGTTATTGCACTCAGTAATTCCTATTCTTCTGGATTTTTAATAACCTAGGTTATCTTTTATTCTTGCCTGCCTAGTCCATGTCTATAGGTAGCGCCATGGGTTGTCGTGTCTGATTGCTCTGAGATGGTGTCGTGTGAACACTAACTACTAGGTGCTACTCCCCTTGGTCAGCCTACCTTCTCCCAGTACCTTCAGTAACAAAGATAGTCGTGTCTGTTGACAAATGTTACTTCAATTGGTTCACCACACTAGCATGGTCAGGAGCACAGGAAGATCTGGCAGTTTTTGCTCTCTCAGTCTCACTCCTAGAAATTCTGTGCTCTATAAAATTGGGGTTACTTGTTCACCTGTATAAAATGTAGCATGGAGACTGTTCCCTAGTGAGGGGTGTAAACTGGGAGAGAGGAAGCAGCCTGTGGTGAAGTGGGACTGCCCTCTGGAACTGCCCTGGATCTGCCTAGCCTGGCAGAGGTGGCTGGGTGGCCCCATGCTGAAGAAGGCAAGCTCAGGAGAGGTCCTGTCCCAGTCCAGGTCTGACCAGTGGTGCCCAGTCCAGAAGCAGGCTGGCTCTTCTGCCTTCTGGGCCTGCATGGGATTTGGTGCTTGCAACCCTTGGATCCCCGCGTGCAACCGGACCCTGTGAGTTCCTTAGCATGGGGCAGCAAATAGATCAGCACTCGAGCATGATTCTGCATGAAGGTTGTCATGTCCGATTGATTGCCTCCCTTCTGCGCTCTGGGGTCTCTCCAGTTCACCCTCCTTGCCTGGGTGTTGCTGACTGCCTTGGAGGGCTCTGCACCCTGTCACCCAAGGACTTGCTGGCCAGTCCTGGGCCCTCATGCAAAGGGCCGGGCAGGGGAGATGGTGCCACTGTGGGGAGCAAGCGGCTGCTTGTACAGGGGCTGTGGGAGAGCGCCTGGTTCCTGGTCAGCTGCCTGTGGTGGATTATCTGTCGCTCAGGGGAAGAAGCGCACAATGCCTCTGGTGGCGCGGCCTCATTAGCGACCTGGGAACAAAAGCCTCTGCTAGAACTCCCCCTCAAAGTAGGTCAGCTGCGAGGTAGTCCAGCTCCTCTGTGCCGACTTGCAGTGGGAGCTGCTCCCAAGGGTCTGCCTCCCATGGCCAGGCCAGAGGTGAGCAGAGCTTGATCAAGGGCTTCTGGGCCCTTGCTCTTCAACAGCCCAGCTCCCCGGCTTGATGGGTGCAGGCTCTCCTCTGAGAGGGCTCCCTTGACAACATTCTCAATAAGTTTGTCAGGAGCCCAGCAGGGAGAACTAGCGTTGCATGGGGAGTGGCCACTTAGGCCGGCCTGTGGCTCCTGGGAGGTGTCTGCTTCTGCCTCGAGCCCCCTTTCCCCCTGTTGCACTTGACCTGGACGTTGCCCAGTTCCTCCCCACGGCTACAGGGTCTGGCTGTCCTGGCACTTGACCTGATGGTGCCCCAGCTCCCTCCCTTCCTTTCACCATCAGATGGAGCTGTGCTGGGTTTTGGTTACTGGGTGCAAGCCCTCTCCTCCTATGGCAGCAGCAGTTCCTTGCTCCAAGGGTTGCTATGGATCCGGTCCCAGAGAGCTGCAACTTGCTGCCAGAGCCATGTGGAAAGTCTGGGGTCCAGATCCTGGCTGCACTTCCCAGCAGGACTGCAGAAGAGTCTTTCCCAGCTGCAGTCCTCCAGAGCAGCTGCTGCTGGTCAGGACCTTGTGAGGGGGGTCAAGGCCTAGCTCTCGGTGCTTGTGCATGAGCCCACCTGGCTGGCTATCCTGGTGCACACAGCTGCACCTTTCTGGTGTCCTTTGGTGCTTGACCAGGAATCTGTCCCAGATGCCTCCCACGAGCGAGGCTTCCCTGCATGTGAAATGGGCACCACGCTGCTTGGAGAGCAACGCCCAGTGTGAAATTATTGCAAACCGATCTGCCCAGTCCTTGCTGAGGCTGTGCCAGCAGCACCCCTGGCATTGGAGTGGCGGCCCTTTCTGTGCGCTCTTTGGTTGCCTTCACCACTTTCTGCTTTGGCTCTTTTCCTCAAAGGTTTCCTGTTTCCAGAACACACCACAGTGCCAGCCCTGGGCTCGAGGGGGTAGGGCTACCACACACAGCCACAGGTTGCTTCAACGTGGTGCTTTGAGTAAACTGCGGGAAGGTTTACTCCCGCAGTTTACTCCTTGGCTGTGGAACTGTTTAACCTACACGAACCCCAGAAAGATCTCTGGAGCCCAGCCAGGCAATTTATTCTGCTGTAGAGGAGGAGAGACCAGGAGGAGAGCGTGTCCCAGAGTGGAGGAAACGGCCTGCAGTAGTGGCTGGACAGGGGCTTGGTAGGGGACCTGATGGTTGGACTGAGGCAGCATCAGGGCTTTTGGGGTTGCACAGTGTCTAACCACACCCTCAAGCGGGGGGCAGTCGTCCCAGGTATCCAGTGGTGATGAGTTCCTTTGGTTTGCTGGTGTCATTGTCTGGTCTCCCTTACTAACGTCGTCCTTTCCCTTTTTCCTTCAGGATGGCTTCCAAATAGCCTGGAGCTGAAGAAGCAACGAGCCCTGAGCCCTGGCCTCCTCCTCCAATGCTGGCTCCTGGGGAGTTCCAGCCTTCGCCATGGCCACATGGTGCTCCCTGGAAGGGAGTCCTAAGGCGGCCCCTGGCAGATGGGCACCCAACACCTCCTCCACCCCCAGCAATGGCTGAGGCCGGTGCTTTCCGATGGAGCTGAGTGGCGCCTTCCCGCAAGGAGTCGGTGCTGTTTCCCTTTGACTATGACCTCCTACCGGCCTGTACCAGAGAGTGGTGACGTGGGGGGCCCAGGCCTGAAGGGAGGTGATTACTTCTCTCCCGGGTTCTGGGTCCAGAATGGCTGCAGCACACACGTGGAGGGTGCTGCGGCCTTGCGAACGGCCACAACCACCCCGGCCATGCCGAAGATGGGCGTGCGAGCCAGGATTGCCGATTGGCCCCCCAAGAGAGAAGGGCCAAAGGACCCTGCTGCCCCCAGCACCTCACGAGACCTGGAGACCCCAGGCTCAGGCCCTTGGGGTGTCCAGAATGGGCAGCTTCCCAGTGGGGCTGCCCCCTCTGGCGTCCGAGGCTTCCAGCGCCTGGCCCGGAGGCGGTCCAAAGATGCAGAGTTCCAGGATGGCTGGCCCCGATCCCCGGGCAGGGGCTTCCTGTCACTGCGGAATAGGAGCAGCAGTGAGATCACACTGGGGGACTGTGACTCGGAAGAGGCCTTTGAACCTCGGGCCACCAAGCTGGCGGGCGGCCTGCCCCTCTTCCGGGAGTATGGCAGCACTTCCTCCATTGACGTGCAGGGCCTCTCTGAGCAGAGCTTCCATGACATGCTGAACGAGTTCCGCCATGGAAGGTCGGGGGCCTGGCAGTCGGGGTCCCTTAAGGCTTCCAGGAGTGCCAAGGCCGAAGCCAGGGGCGAGCAGGAGCTTCCCCTCCTGGTGGATGAGTTCCTTCTCCAGCACAAGGATAAACCCCGCAAGAAGGGGCCCCGGGCAGAGGGGGCTGGTGGAGACTCCATCTTCCGGAAGCTCCGGAGCGCCAGGGGTGACCACGAGGTGGGCAAGGAGGGCGAGGAAGGCAGGGCCCAGGAAGGTGGCCGGCCATGGCTGTGCCAGAAGAGCTTTGCCCACTATGATGTCCAGAGCATGCTCTTCGACCTCAATGAGGTGGTGGCCAGGCGGGCATCGGTAGCGCAGCGCAGAAACACAGCCACTGGGGCCTCAGCCGCATCCTCCGTCTCCCGAGCCTGTGGCTTGGGGGGCCTGGAGCCGCCTGTGACTTCCTTCCTCGGCAGTGAGGACCTGAACTATAAGGAGAACTTGGAGCATGACCCCGGGGACAGCACCAGCAACGACCTCCTGCTCAGCTGCCCGCACTTCCGCAACGAGATTGGGGGCGAGTGGGAGCGCAGTGTCAGCTTCCTGCAGGCCTCCGGGGCCGCTGGCGGTGGCGGCGAGGGCGGCCTTGTGGAGGCCTGCCCAACTGCATGCTGCACCAACGCCAGCATCTCCGTGCTGGAGGTCCCCAAGGAGCTACAGCGGAACGTGGGCAGGCTGAAGCACTACAGCATCGAGCACGTGGATTCTGGGGCCCGATACTACCAGGACTTCTTCTGTGGGAAAGGTAGCCATCCTGCTGTTTCCCCTGCCTGGGGGGGGGGGCTAGAAGGGGCAGGTGGAGCGGGGGGGGCGACCTGCACTCAAGATGGGACCCTGTGCCACCAGCCCCCCTCCCTGAGCCACTGCGCGAAGCCACCGCCACACCATAGGCACTGCTGACTCTGTGCACAGTGCCTCTCAGGAGAGCCAGGTTGCAGGAGGGGTGAGGCAAGCTCAGAATCGCTTGGAGTGCTGCCTCTGAAGAGACAGTCCCTGTAAGCCTAAGCACTGGAGAACCCCCTTCTTTTATTTTAAGAAAAGGGGGTGGCAGTGGAGGGAGAGAATCCACAGGCACCTGCATGTGTCACCTGCTTCTTTTCTCCCCCCCCCCCCAAGCAATAAGAGCCACATCCCCTAATATCCCTTGGACATGGCCCCTGCCTCACAGCATGAGTCTGGCCTTGCACTCTGCAGCAGCTCCCCGCACTGCCCCCGCCTCATTGCTTCTGTGCCAGGGGAGTCTTTCGGCCCACCAGAGCTTGAAGTGCTGCCTGTTCCTTCCTCCCAGGAGAGAGAGCCCACCTGTGTTCCTCTTCTCTCTTTTCAGAACACTCAAATTACTTTGGGGTGGACGAGAAGCTGGGGCCCGTGGCTGTCAGCATCCGGCGTGAGAGGCTGGAGGACCACCGGGAGCACGGGCCTCAGTACCAGTACCGGATCATCTTCCGCACCAGTGAGGTAGGCTGCTGCTTCTCTGGGGGTCGGGGCTGTCTTGGAGATCACCCCATCCCCATTCCTGCCCTCTTCTTGTCTCATCCAAGTGCTGGCTGATGATGTTCTTAAAATCCTTCCTGGGCACGGATGGATTTGGCGGGCTGCAGGAGGTGGGGAGTGGCCTCCTTGGTGGTGGCTTCACAACTCACAGCAAGGTGGAGTGTGAGCAGCGGATGCTTCCTGCCAGTCCCACGATGCTCTTGTATGTGTTCTGCAGCTCACCACCCTCCGGGGGTCCATCCTCGAGGATGCCACTCCCACTGCCACCAAGCACGGCACTGTCCGGGGCCTTCCTCTCAAGGATGCGTTGGAGTATGTGGTCCCAGAGCTGAACATCCACTGCCTCCGCCTGGCCCTGAGTGTGCCGCGAGTGACAGAGCAGCTGCGGAAGCTGGATGAGCAAGGGGTGAGTGGCTGGTGGCGCAGAGACAGTGCCGTCCTCTCTGGCCAGTGGCAGAAGCAGCTGGCATTGCAGCCCTGGTCAGCAGTCCATTCCTCCCTCCGCACTGCCCAAAAGAGCTGGGGGGGCACAAGGGCATGAGTGGGCTTTTGTCACCGCATGAGCGCGTGCAGAGTTCCTCCCCACTTGTTGTTTCCTATTGCACTGAGGCCCTTGCTCAGAAGGGACACTCCACTTGCTCCTGGGGAAGGGGCTGAAGGTAGTTTGGCCCAGGGAGGGCACTGTGAGAGCTCTGTGGAGCAACACACTTGGCACAGACAGGGCCCGATCCTAACCAACTTTCCAACACTGATGCAGCTGCAGTGCAGCCCCGAGGTAAGAGAACAAACATCAAGGCCTCCATGACGATCCCCCCCCCCCAACATAGGAAGCAGAACATGCCCCTTTGTTTTGGCTGCACCAGTGCTGGATAGGATTGGACCCATAGTTGGCAGGAGTTTTCTGCATCTCTCAGACTCCGGGTTGCCCAGGGAGAGCCGTCAGCATTCAGTTCAGAACAGGCAGTAGACATTCCTCCACTCCACAATCAACGTAGGGCATTTGCTTCAGATGTGGCGACGGCAAGTGGCCTCAGTGACTCCCCAACAAAGTGGGAAGCATTCCTGGCAGAGGAGAGGTCTGCCAGGGACTCTGCACCACCCTGGCTGCATGGAGCCTCCGTGTTCAGGGGTATTCTGCTGCCCTCGTGCCCTGCTTCTGGGCTTAAGAACATAAGAACAGCCCCACTGGATCAGGCCACAGGCCCATCTAGTCCAGCTTCCTGTATCTCACAGCGGCCCACCAAATGCCCCAGGGAGCACACCTGATAACAAGAGACCTCATCCTGGTGCCCTCCCCTGCATCTGGCATTCTGACATAACCCATTTCTAAAATCAGGAGGTTGTACATGCGCATCATGGCTAGTACCCCGTAATGGATTTTTCCGCCAGAAACTTGTCCAATCCCCTTTTAAAGGCGTCTAGGCTAGACGCCATCACCACATCCTGTGGCAAGGAGTTCCACAGACCGACCACATGCTGAGTAAAGAAATATTTTCTTTTGTCTGTCCTAACCCGCCCAACACTCAATTTGAGTGGATGTCCCCTGGTTCTGGTGTTATGCGAGAGTGTAAAGAGCATCTCCCTATCCACTCTGTCCATCCCCTGCATAATTTTGTATGTCTCAATCATGTCCCCCCTCAGGCGTCTCTTTTCTAGGCTGAAAAGGCCCAAATGCCGTAGCCTTTCCTCATAAGGAAGGTGCCCCAGCCCCGTAATCATCTTAGTCGCTCTCTTTTGCACCTTTTCCATTTCCACTATGTCTTTCTTGAGATGCGGCGACCAGAACTGGACACAATACTCCAGGTGTGGCCTTACCATAGATTTGTACAACGGCATTATAATACTAGCCGTTTTGTTCTCAATACCCTTCCTAATGATCCCAAGCATAGAATTGGCCTTCTTCACTGCCGCCGCACATTGGGTCGACACTTTCATCGATCTGTCCACCACCACCCCAAGATATCTCTCCTGATCTGTCACAGACAGCTCAGAACCCATCAGCCTATATCTAAAGTTTTGATTTTTTGCCCCAATGTGCATGACTTTACACTTACTGACATTGAAGCGCATCTGCCATTTTGCTGCCCATTCTGCCAGTCTGGAGAGATCCTTCTGGAGCTCCTCACAATCACTTCTGGTCTTCACCACTCGGAAAAGTTTGGTGTCGTCTGCAAACTTAGCCACTTCACTGCTCAACCCTGTCTCCAGGTCATTTATGAAGAGGTTGAAAAGCACCGGTCCCAGGACAGATCCTTGGGGCACACCACTTTTCACCTTTCTCCATTGTGAAAATTGCCCATTGACACCCACTCTCTGCTTCCTGGCCTCCAACCAGTTCTCAATCCACGAGAGGACCTGTCCTCTAATTCCCTGACTGTGGAGTTTTTTCAGTAGTCTTTGGTGAGGGACCGTGTCGAACGCCTTCTGAAAGTCCAGATAGATAATGTCCACGGGTTCTCCCGCATCCACATGCCTGTTGACCTTTTCAAAGAATTCTATAAGGTTTGTGAGGCAAGACTTACCCTTACAGAAGCCATGCTGACTCTCCCTCAGCAAGGCCTGTTCGTCTATGTGTTTTGAGATCCTATCTTTGATGAGGCATTCCACCATCTTACCCGGTATGGATGTTAGGCTGACCGGCCTATAGTTTCCCGGGTCCCCCCTCTTTCCCTTTTTAAAAATAGGCATGACATTTGCTATCCTCCAGTCTTCTGGCACCATGGCCGTTTTGAGGGACAAGTTGCATACCTTAGTCAAGAGGTCTGCAACTTCATTCTTCAATTCCTTAATAACTCTTGGGTGGATGCCATCAGGGCCCGGTGACTTATTGATCTTTAATTTATCAATGAGGTCTGAAACATCTTCTCTTTTAACCTCTATCTGACTTAACTCCTCGGTCAGGAGGGGCCGTTCAGGCAGCGGTATCTGCCCGAGGTCTTCTGCCGTGAAGACAGATGCAAAGAACTCATTCAATTTCTCTGCCATCTCTAAGTCTCCTTTTATCTCCCTTTTCCCTCCCTCACCATCCAGAGGGCCAACCGCTTCTCTGGTGGGTTTCCTGCTTCTAACGTATTTGAAGAAGCTTTTATTATTCCCCTTAATGTTGTTGGCCATGCGTTCCTCATAGTCTCGCTTGGTCTCCAGTATCACCTTCTTACATTTCTTTTGCCACAGTTTATGTTCCTTTTTATTCTCCTCATTAGGGCAAGACTTCCATTTACGGAAGGAAGTCTTCTCATTGGGGAGACTGTTGGGCCGCTGTGAGACGTGGCCGGGTGCTGGACTGGGTGGGCCCTCTCTGGGGCAGCCAGGCTTCTGTTTGTGCTCAAGACTCAGGGAAGACTGGTGCCCATTCAGGATCTGGGGAGGCAGCAGCCAGGGGGCCCCTTCAGGGTTTGGGGAGGGGGGCAGCAGCCGGCCCTTGCTGGCAGCTGCCCTTCTGCCTGGTGTTTGCCCAACCTGGGGTACTCCCCCTCTCCCCTGCCTCGCAGCTCTGTCGGAAGCACAAGGTGGGGGTCCTGTACTGCAAGGCCGGCCAGAGCTCGGAGGAGGAGATGTATAACAACGAGGAAGCGGGGCCAGCCTTTGAGGAGTTTCTGGCACTGCTCGGCGAGAAGGTCTGCCTGCGGGGCTTTGGCCACTACGCCGCCCAGCTGGACACCAAAAGTGAGTCCCTTCTGCAGCTGGCTGCAAGGGGAGTGGCCTGGCTAGGTGGGCGGGCAGCAGTAGCTTGCTGCTCTTGTGGCCAGAAGCCTCCTGTCCCTTGTCCCTCACCTATGAGCTTGTGGAGAGGGTACCCGGTGGGTGGCTGCCTGTGGTCTTCTCTCCTGGGGCAGCCTGTTCTTCCACACTCAAGTCTTGGGTGCTCCTTGCCTTGCAGCCGACTCCACAGGCACCCACTCCCTCTACACCACGTACCAGGGCTACGAGATCATGTTCCATGTGTCGACGATGCTCCCTTACACCCCCAACAACAGGCAGCAGGTAAGGCTGGTTAGACCTCCCTGCGCAGAGAATTCTGGTGTTCCACCACACCTGATGTGTTCCAGGGCTGGACAAGTCTTGGGGCACCAGTTAAGCCCCCCTCTACTCAGACCTGGTCAGTGGGAAGCCTCCGCTCTCCAAGAACTCTGCTGGCGCTGTGGTGTCCTGGGCTTCCCTGACCGTGTCCCATTCCTGCTCCTGTGGCTCTGCCTTTGTGGCAGCCAGTGTTGCTCTCCCTTTCAGCCCCGCGTGTGCCTGACATGTGTTTCCTCCCCTGCCAGCTGCTTAGGAAGAGGCACATTGGGAACGACATCGTCACCATCATCTTCCAGGAGCCGGGGGCCCTGCCCTTCACCCCGCAGAACATCCGCTCCCACTTCCAGCACGTCTTCGTCATTGTCCGGGCCCAGAGCCCCTGCACCGAGAATGTGTGCTACAGGTAGAGCCTCCTCCCCACCCTGGTGGGACATCTTGGGGGCTGTGGGGCAGGTGACTTTCTTTGCCTGTGAGCAGAAGGGTCAAGCAGAGTGAGGAAGAGCTTCCTCTGCCTTCGGCTCTGGAGAGCCACTCTAGGGCCGTGCAGAAAGACTATGTTGAACAGCAGCCAAGCAGAAGGCTGTTCTGTACGCCCTGTGGACCTCTTGCATTTCTCGCCCTGAAGATGAGGACTAAGTCTGCACTGGGCCACCCTGTGTTTGTAAGGTTTCCCTGGGTGCCAGGGTGTTGAAGAAGATTGACTGGATCTCCTGGAAAAGGACTTGTGCTGCTGGGGGTAACCCAGGAGGAACTTCCCCTCCTCCAAGTCCCTGCTCTTTGATTTGGCCTGCCACCTGAGGGTGCTGCTTGCTGCTCTGAGAGAGGGGCCAGGGCAGCTGCCTTGAGGGGGGGTGCTTGTGGGTTCTGAGCCCAGTAGAGCTTTGAAGCTCTGCTGGGCTTCCACAGAGCATCCACAGCAACACCAGGACCACCTCAGCTGGTTTTCCTTCTCTTTCTGTGTCCCAAGTGTGGCTGTGACCCGCTCCAAAGACGTCCCTCCCTTTGGGCCTGCTATCCCCAGCAGGGCGACTTTCCGCAAATCTGACGTCTTCCGAGATTTCCTACTGGCAAAGGTGATCAACGCCGAGAATGCAGCCCACAAGTCAGACAAGTTCCATGCTATGGCCACCCGCACACGGCAGGAGTACCTGAAGGACCTGGCAGAGAACGGCGTCACTAGCACGCCCATTGACTCCTCGGGGAAGTTCAACCTGATCTCGCTGGCCTCCAAGAAGAAGGAGAAGACCCGGGCCCGGCCAGGGGCAGAGCAGCACAGCACTGGCGCCATCTTGTGGCGGGTCCTGGCCCAGGACTACATGCAGGGGGTGGAGATTGAGTGTGTCCTGGGCATCTCCAATGAGTTTGTTGTCCTCTTGGACCTGGGCACCAAGGAGGTGGTCTTCAACTGCTTCTGTGCAGATGTGATTGGCTGGACTCCGGATGCCTTTGCCCTCAAGGTCTTCTTTGGTCGAGGAGACCACATTTTTATCCGGGCCCTGGAGGGCAACCAAGATGACATCAAGGAGATCCTGCAGCGGCTGAAGGTGAGTGCACAAGGGGGTGCCACCAAGTTATAGTTTGCTTATGGGGGCTGGCAAAGGGGGGGGTTATGGGTGCCCGTGTGCTCTCGCGTCATTCTCTGCCCAGGTCATGACTTCTGGCTGTGAGACGGTGGAGATGACTCTCCGGCGGAACGGGCTTGGGCAGCTGGGCTTCCACGTGAAGTTTGATGGGACGGTGGCGGAGGTGGAGGACTATGGCTTTGCCTGGCAGGCAGGCCTGCGGCAGGGCAGTCGGCTGGTGGAGATCTGCAAGGTGGCTGTGGTCACGCTCAGCCATGACCAGATGATTGACTGGCTGCGCACATCTGTAACGGTGAAAGTGGTCATCATTCCTCCGCATGACGATGGCACCCCGCGCAGGTAAGCTTGCCCTTCCCCCCCACTATTCGTGCTCTGGAGCCCCAAGAAGGGCATCGTCCATGGGCCTAACTGGGTCTCTCAGTGCTTTGTGGGGCCCCAAGGAGCCCCTGTGCTTCGAGCCACCCAGTTCTGCAACCTGAGTAGACCTGCACACGCCTTTTTTGCATCTCTCTTGAGGGATCTGAGATGTCTTAGGATGCTGAGTTCAAGTGTAGGTGCGAAATGCCCCCACTCGTGCAGAAGGAACACCACTCCAGTCACCCCAGGAGTCCTCTGCAGGAGACGGATAAGTGGTGGGGTTGCAGCGGAGCTCAGCCTCGCTTCCTCCTGATGGGGGAGGTGGTAGTAGAGGAGGGGTATCTGGTCTCCAGTCTGAACAATGTGGCACGCTAGATGTGGGGGGGGGGCATTCCCTTATACTGTATTGCCTGCAGCAAATGTGAGCCTTTGGAGGTTTCAGTACTGCCTCAGTGGCCAGACCCAACCTGAGCAGTGGAGCGTGTGCGCCATCTGTGCCATCACCTCCTCCTCCTGTCTGTGCCATCTTAGAGAGTGACCCAGGGAGGGCTCCACTGCTGGGGCTTTAAGCAGTGTCCGAGTTCTCTGGGAGAAAACGTCTGGCATGTGAGTGGTTCTCGTCAGGAGGGACGTATTTTGCGTGTGTTTGTCCAGGTATTTTCTGTATACATAGATCCCCCAAGCGTACAGTGGGCCCACCTGGACTGGGAGGTGCCCCCCTCTTTCCTCCTTTTTGGTCAGAGGGACTGTGGCTGGCTTTGGGCATGGGGGGAAGCTCCAGCTGGTTGCCCCGCCAGCCTCCTGGGAAGACAACCCCTCCCCTGCCCTCTCCTGCTGGAGGCTTCTGTCCTGAACCAGTTCATGAGATCAAGAGGGTTGGTTTTTCTGGATCTGGGCTGTGGATTCAGGTGATGAACGACAGGTGTGTGCTGCAGCAGCTGGCCCCTCTTCAGGGCTTACCATACTGTTCTGGAATGATGGCTCCCGGGAAAATACCCAAGCCACACCCTGTGCTGCTGAAGCGAAGTGATGTGCTGGCTGGTGTGTGCCTGAGGAGCCAGGGGTGGAGAGGGAAGGCAGAGCCCATCTTGGGGGGGGGGGCCGTGCCAGCTCTCAGCTCCATTCCTGGCCTCCTCCTGCCTGGCGGAGATGCTCTGGACCGGGACCAGGACATGCCGCAGCCCCCAGTCAGTGTGTGGGATCCGAGGGCTGCCAGCCCAGCTCAGTGTCGCTCCTGGAACCCAGGGAGGGAAGCCTCCATGACATTGTGCAAGTAGGTGGACGACCCCTCTGCAGGCTCTTTGGGAACTCAGTTGTGTTGAGTGCTTGAAGAGCGTGTGGTGTGTTGACTGGTCTTGGACAATGAGCAGAGAAGAGCGTTGGGTGGGAGCCAGCAGGGCAGGTGACTTGCTTGCCAGTTGTAGGCCTCAGGGGCCTGGATTTGAGGCCCACCTGGGCTGCAGTTCTCTAGCTAGCTGAGGACAAGTCCTGGACCTCATGCCCCAACTGTGACCTTTGCCGCCAGCCCCATTTCGTGATCTGGTTCATTTTGTTTCTCTTTTTTTTAAAGCTCTGTGGGCCCCTTAGAACATAAGAACAGCCCCACTGGATCAGGCCATAGGCCCATCTAGTCCAGCTTCCTGTATCTCACAGCGGCCCACCAAATGCCCCAGGGAGCACACCAGATAACAAGAGACCTCATCCTGGTGCTCTCCCCTACATCTTACCCTTAGGTGTAAAAAGTTTGGTGGCAGATATTCTTCTGCTGTTTGAATGATGGGGGTGGCAACCAGTGGGCCTCAGGGGCTTTTCCAGACTTTTGTGTGTTGTGGGGAGTTCTCTACTGGCCTTGTCGTTCCCCACCTGCAAGCTGCAGTTACCTAGAGGAGTCTGCCTCTATCCCAGACTGTGAAGGGTTAAGCACACTTCTCCCTAGCCCCAGCTGGGTGCTTGGCCTCCCCGGCTTCCTGTCTGTGCCAGGTGTGGTTTGGAGAGCAAGTTGAGGCACTGGGGCGGCTTGCCTACAGTTTCTCCCTCCCAGTGCGCCACACCAAATTGCCGGGGTTGGATCATGTGCCAGCTGCTCAGTGGCTGAGTAAACGCTGGAGTTGTGCGCTGCCATCTCAGCTCCGGGAGCCAAGGAGATGGGGGCAGCTTCCCCCAGCAGAGGCAGGTAGAGGAGGCATGGTGAGTAGGGAGTGGAGGGGGCACTGGTGGGGTGCTGGGAGGAGGTTCAGCACAGAGGCTCCTGCAGGGCGGCTTCCTGCGAGGGCCTGGCTGGGTACTCGGGGACTTCATCCTCCCAGTGCTGAACTGCAGCAGCGGCAAAGGAAGAGACTTTTCAGTCCACACAGGCGGAGTGAAACAACTAAGGGCATGAAGCAGAGGCTCAGCGAAGGCACAGGGAAGCCCACCGCCAGGCAGGGGCATCTTCTCCACTTGGAGCCAGTCCCCCGAACCAAGAGCTAGCTCCGGCATGGCTGGAAGTTCTGGTTTGGGGCGTGAGTGGTGGTTGATGTTCTGCACTCCAGATAGCCCAAGAGAGCTGGGGGATACTGGTTTCCAGTCAAGCTGCAGGGCCTGGTGCCTTTAGAGAGGCAACCCACAGTCTGGTCTCATTGGGGGCGGGGTCAGTGTGCAAGGGGCAGGAGAATGGCAGTGTGCTTGGTGGGCTGAGGAGGTTGCTTCCAACATGCTCTTCTGTTCTGGTTGCCCTGAGAAGGGTTGGCTGGACTGGAGGTGGAGGATTGGGGGCCAGGGGGTGTTGTTCAGTTGCACTCCAAAAGCTAGCCTCCCCCACCACCACCACTCCTTCTCCAATTGGAGGAAGACTCTTGGTGCTGAGTGCAGGCCCCCCCCCAACATCCAGGGCCCCTGATGTGCTGCCTCATCTGTCTCTCTCCTCTGCAGGGGCTGGGCTGAGTCCTTCAAAGTGAGCACCCTGGAGCCCAGGATGGAGCCGGAGAGCCAGGCGGTAGGCTATCGCCCCCCCTATCGCAGCAACTCAGCCTGGCAGTGGAGTGGGGCAGCCTGCAAGTGGGCGGAGCAACCACCCCCCATCCACAGCCAGTCCCAGTCCCTCACACGGACCTCAAAACCCAGCACCTTGGCTCCCTACCGAGAGGCACAGCTGCCACACAGCAAAAGGTGAGGTCTGAGGAGGACCAGATGTGCCTGCATCCTGCCAAAAGGCCAGTCTCTGGATCTGTCTTTTGAGGACGCTGAGGCGCTCCCTGCTGTCTGGCCGGGCCATGTTCACTCCTGATGTGGCCTGGGTACCCTGTTGGCCGCCACCAGTGCATCCCTTTCCCGTGGCTTCCTTGCTGCATTGTCTCTGGAACACGGGTGCTGCAAGAGGCGTGTGTGCAGGTCTTGGCTTCAGGAGTGCTGCTGGCTCTGCATGGCTAACTGCTTGGGTGCTGGGGGCAGCCAAAGAGCACAGAGACCTTTCTTCCCTTTGCGTCTTGTGCACTCTCCCCCTCTCTCTTGTGTGTCCCAGGCCAGTGAGCTTCCCGGAAACCCCCCGTGCCACGTCATCCTCCCAACCTGGAGCAGAGAGGTTGCAAGCCTACCGCCAACCCTCGTCCAGTTTCTCCATCCCCAGCTCCTCAGGGACAACCTGTGGCCGGTAGGAGCCATGTTGGGGGGTGAGGGGGAATGAAAAGGGAGGGGCACCTCGAGGCATGGGGAAGCTAGTCATCTATGCGGGGGTGAGGCATGTGTACCCAGAGGATTGGGGGCTGGGGGGATTGCTCAGTGTGCTGCACCCCGTGTAGAATAGAATGTATCTCAGTCCCAGTTTGGGGGACTCCAGCTGTGGCTCTCAATGGCAGCTGCAAAAACCTCCAGGTGGGCAGCAGAGGCCAGCTTGGAAGTCCCCAAGCTGTCCTGAATGGCCTTGGGGCTGGGAGGGGCTGGCATCTGGCGGGAAGGGGTGCCATCCCTGCACAGGCCTAGTGGGTGTGGACAGACGAAGAAGAAGGTGTCAGCTGTGGCTTCCGAAGTCACCTCTTGCTTGTCCAAAACCTTGCCTGTTCTTGGGTTGCCCAGTTCTGACTGGAGGCCAGAAGGGGTGGGGGCCCTGTAGCACTGCTGGATCCTCGGACACAGCTGGGCACAGGGAGGATGGGCGTGCCCAGTGGCTGCTCCCCTCCCTTTCCTGGTGGAGCCAGAAAGACCAGGTGCTGAGCTGGATGAGCCCAAGACAGGAGTGGGGCACCAGGCGTCCCTTCAGCATGTTCCGAGAGGAGCTCTCCACAGAGCACCCCTCCATGCTTCTCCCCTGTGGCCAGCACTGCCGCTTCTTGTGTGGCCGTGGTGCTTGGCTGGACTGGACACTGTTCAGGCCAGATGCCCCGGAAGCCCTTAGAGGGGCACTGGCTGTATCCTCAGGGGTGCTAGGGGGTGCCCCTTTGGCCCAGAGCCACCCTCCCTCTGCTTCTCGTCCCCTCTCTGTGGAAAGTCTGTTGCAGTGCCCCAGGGTTGCACCTAAAAAATGGAGAGGAAGCCCCACAAGGGCCAGTGTTTCTCTCTCCAGGTACAGGAGAAGGCCCAGCTCTTCCCCTGGTGCTGTGGGGGCCTTTATCCGCTTTCTGTCTCAGTTGGACGGGGTGGCAGCTTCCCTGCCCTGGAGGCAGAGCCAGCAGCCTTCTGGAGACCTGTCTGTGATGCCAGGATACTGCAGGATGCTTCTGGCCACCTGGGAGGCGCCTCCCCCAACTCTGGCCCATCGTGCCTCAGTCCTACTTCTAAAGAGCCTTTGCTCCTTGTTGGGGGGGTGCAGGCTGCTGGGGTGGAGCCAGCTGTACCCCCTCAGCGCCACCCCCTTCAGCTCGTTGCCTGGGCACAGAGGCAGGGCTGAACAAGGGTGTTGTTTGCTCCTTTCGCTCTCCCTGCTCACCCCCCCTTCTCCCACTTGGTATTTTTAAAACCTGCTAATGAGCAGTGAAGCCTGGCTGGCTGGCTGGCTGGCTGCTTTCCCCACTGTCTCAGCAGTCACACTCGCCCTGCTGGGCTCTCTTTTCAGTCACACAGCCTCCCAGAGGCCTCTGGTGCCGTTTGACCCACTGTACAGCCACGAGGTGACCTCCAACGGAGACTCCTCCTCTACAGGGCCACCCAGTCAAGACAGCACCATGGAGAGGCCAAAGCCTGGTAAGGAATGGGGGGGGGGGCCTGGGCAGGCAGGCTGTGGGAATGGCTGGACTGAGTTTTCCCCATGGCAACCTTGTGCGCTTCCTGGGCAGGAGCTTGCTCGCGGGGTGGCTCTAGGCCTCTACCGTTCTTGCGTGTTCCAGTGAGGCGAGGGGGTCCCTCTGTGTGCAACTCGTGGGAGTTCTTCTAGTTCTCTGCACCTGGCAAACAGTTCAGCCTACTTGATTTAATAGGACCAAGGCCTGGGACCCTGGGCTCCGTAGGTGAGGAAGGCGGGGCGGCCTGTCTGCATTCAGAGGGGACCAGGCTAGGCTTGGCCCTGGACCCTCCTGCCACTGCCAGGGCAAGAGCAGCAAGGAGCCCTCCCATGTCACGACCCTGCCAGGGAGAAGGATGCGACTTCCAGGACTTTGGCACCACACTGGGGCGAAGAGCATGGCTCTCGCTTGAGTGCTGGAAACCCTGGCGGCCTTGAAAGAGCAGGGGCAGGAGGAGGGGCTCTGCGTGCTGCAGAAGTCGCAGCAGAGGTTCTGCAGGAGGGGCCAAGGCAGGGGCCTCTCCTTGGTCCAGTGTCAGGAGGCTCGATTTGGGGCACTGGGTTTCTACCCTTCCCACCGGAGTCGCGAAGCTTGAATGTACTACAGCCCAGCGCTGGCCTCCTAGTGAGGTCTGAATGGATGTGGTGCTTGGGTGCTGCCCACTCTTCCCCGTCTCCTGGGTGTTGAGGGTCTGGGCAAGAGCAGCAGCCTGTCTCAGCCTGCACAATGCAGCTTCCTCTCAGCATATTTGGGCGTCTGCCAGGCTTACTTTGAATGCATGAAGCTGGCTTATGGGAGCTGGACCAGTGCTCCCTTGAGCCCAGTCCTGCCTGTTTGGAGCATTGGTGGCTTCCTGCTCCCTCTTGCTGGGCCTCATGGCTGGAGGGGCTGCTGGGGACCAGGGACCTTCCGAATGCCAACTTGGTTCTCTGCCACTGAGCCGCTGCCCTTTGAGGTGCTGAGGCTTAGCAGCTTGCAGGTGGAGCCTTTTCCAGCCTGTTCCTTTCTGGGACACACTTTTGCCCGTGGCTCTTGCCGCAGTGCGAATCCTCCTTTTAGGAGCACCTGGGCCAGCAATCCGTGTCACTGTTTCTGCCTGCCTTTGAGCTCCTGCCCTGGAAGCTGTCCTGTATCAAAGGGTGCCTTTGCAGTGACCTGCTGACGATTGCCCTGTTTTGCAGAGCCCCTCTGGCACGTGCCAGTGCAGCCCAGAATCTCGGGGACTTCTGGGAGTGGTGGGAGCAAGCAGCGACCAAGTAGGCAGGAACTGATGGGCAAGGAGTCTCCCCACCGACCCTCCAAGGTGAGTGGGGCTCCTGCTAGTCCCGGGCTTTGGAAGATGAGCTCTGCTGAGCCAGGCAAGGGGTGTCGGGGCCCATCTAGTGGCCCCCAAGAAGCCCCAAGCAGGGTGTGAATGCCGCAGCAGCCCTCTGTACCCTGAACACAGCCATTGGCAGGCTTGGTCTACGTAGGTCGCCCTGCCTGGCTTCAGCTGCCCCGTCTTCCCTGCAGGGTGAGGGGCAGTACTCCAGCAGCCACTCCAGCAGCAATACCCTGTCCAGCAACGCTTCGAGCAGCCACAGTGACGAGCGCTGGTTTGAAACCCCTGACCTCGTCGAGGCAGACCTGGACCCCCTGGCCCGGGGGGGCTCCAGTGACAGCGGCATCGATGCCACCAGCATCAAGCCCTCCCGGAGGGACAAGCAGCCACCCAAGCTGTCACCCCCCCATGGCCCCACTTTGCACGAGGGCAGCAGCGGCAAGAGAAGAGAGCCGTCACCTGCGGTGGGCTGCAGCAGGCAGAACTGGGGCTACAGGTCCAAGGCCCCCTTTGGGGCTGGTGGGGTCAGCATGCCTGCCAGGGGGGGCAGCAGCAACAGCAGCAGCAGCAGCGAACAGTGCAAGCAGCCCAGGTTGGTTTGAGTTCTGCTCGGGGGCGTCTTGCCTTCTTTCCCTGGCACCTGGGAGGGCGACAGAGCTCTTGGGAGGATCCGCAATCCTGGGTGCCCTCTGGTGGCTGCCTCCTGCAATTGCCCAGGCCTGGAGCATGACCCTTGGCCAGGGGGAAAGGCCCTCACATGGGCCTCAGGGAAGGTGGACTGCGGCAGTGCTGGGCAGCCCCGTGGAGGGCACTGATCTCTCTCGGTCTTCCTGCCCACTTGCCAGCCACAGCAACTCCAGAACCACATACCCAGCCCAGCTCTACAAAACGCCTCCTGCGGCAGACGCCTCCCGGACCCCACAGAGCCCTCAGCCCAGCTCTTTCCCGCTTTCAGCCTCTGTGCCCAAGTCCTTCTTCTCCAAGCAGGGCAGTAGGAACAAGCACTTACCAGTGGGGTGGAAGCGAAGTGAGGACCCGCCTGCCAGGCCAGTCACCTTCACGGACCCAAAGAAGTGAGTGAGTGAGCAAGGGGTGGCAGCGGGACACACTGCCTGGGGGAGGGTCCCTGCGACGCCTGTGCTTCTGGCAGCAGGGGGGAGTGGCCCCAGGCTGGCCGCTCCTTTGGTCAGGAGCACATTCGTCTCCTGAGGAGGCTCTGGTTCAGCCAAACTCCCCTGGCTCCCACAGGGCCGTTGCTTGGTGGCAGTCAGGTCCCCAGTTCTGTTGCAACCTCCAGCTTGAGTGGAGCTTGGTTGGGGAAAGTGGCTTTCTCTGGTTCAGTGGTCCAATGTTGTGTTCAGATTCCTGCTCTGGAGTGACGGGGGGCTGGGTGGGAGGGAGGTGGAATGACCCAAGTGGACACTCAGCCTAGAACCCAGAACAGCTGGGCTGGCAGCCAGCAAGTGGGGTCAGAGGAATGCCTGCCTGGTTGCCTCCAGCAGGGATGCACAAAGGGGTGAGTTGGGCCTACCTGTCAGTGGAGTTGCGGGATCACCTGTGGCAGGAGGTGGCGGCACACACGCCCCCAACCAGCCTTTGCCTGGGCACTATCCGCTGCTGCCAGCCGTCTGCCTTGAGCCATGTGGAGCAGGGGGTCTGGACTCAGTGGCAGAGGCTTTGGATGCTGCTAGATCAGGCCTCGTGGAAGCAGAGTCCCAGCAGGGCCAGGGAAACTCTTTGGAAGGGGCAAAATTTTTACACAGCACGTGTATCGTTAGTTGTGTTAAATATTTATGTCCAACCTTTTTCAGCAAGGAGTTAAGGCGGCTCACTGGCTTTCTTAAAAAAAAACTAATCGAATTAACACACGAAAGCAGAGCAAAGGGGAAAGGGTTTGGCTCCTTTTATACATCAGCGATGCTCACTTCTGTCGTGGGGAGGGGGGCGCCAGCCAAACATGCGACAAGAGTGGCCATTCAGAGCTTGGCCCTGACCCAGCTCGCTACCTCTGACGTGTAAAATGGGGGGAGACCAGCCCACTCAGTTTGGGGAGAGCACGTGTGTCTTGTGGCAGGGGGCCTGCTGCTGCAGCAGGAAGGGGCTTGGGAGTGCCAAGCCACAGTCTGTCAGCTGTTCTTTCGGTGCCCCAAGGGCAGGTGGAGATCCTGGGGCTTGCTGACGCTGTCTTGTTGTCCCTCCCCCAGACAAGTTGACATGAGCACAAAGAACGTCTTTGGGCAGCCCCGGCTGAGGGCATCACTGCGTGACCTCCGCTCCCCACGTAAGACCTACAAGTCCACCATCGAGGATGACCTGAAGAAACTGATTATCATGGACAGCAGCAGCACTGCTGAGCCGGAGAGGGACCTGGTGAGCTGGGGAGAAAGAGCCGGCCCCCATCCTTGTCCTTGCTCTAGCAGCTAATCTGGCCTAGACAACAGGGTGCAGCTCTCCTCACTCCAGTGCTGAGCGCAGGCAGGCCAACCTCCTGCTTGTCGTGCTGTGTCAGCTTTGAGGGACCCAAATCCAGCCCCACTTCCTGGGCTTTCAGCTGAGGGTGGTGTCCTGGTCCGACTCCCCAGGCTGCCTACAGCCTGAGTGGGGCTGGTCTAGTGAGGAGGGGACATGTATCTCTCAGTGCTGCTGGGGGGGCCCTCCACCACGTTGGGCTGGTGAGCCTCTGGGGTAACCAGCTAGTCAACATCCAGGCCTGCTGACTTGGTGTCCTCCCACTCTTAGTCCCCCCAGAAGACGCTCCAGCGGACACTGTCGGACGAGAGTCTGTGCAGCGGGCGGCGTGAGCGCAGCCATGGCCACGCCTACGCCTTCGAGCAGGTGCTGCCCAATGACGTCCTCTTCACCAGTACTTATCCCTCCTCCAGCACACTGCCAGTGCGGAAACAGCACCCACCCCCCAGCAACGGAAGCCTCTCAGAGAAGGGTGAGTGGGCTTCTGCCAGGGGAGGCGGGCGGGCGGACAGGAAGCTGTAGAGGACTTGCAGGGGTTGGGGGTGAGGGAGTCAGGCCTGGCCTTCCCCTGAAGGCTCCGGGGGGTCCTTCACAAAGGCCCTGATCCAGCAGCCCTAGCCTGGAGGCCTGGTTTGTGGGTCTCAGTCTGGCTACCTTTTGGGGTTGGGGGAGGCCTCTGATGCGCAGGAGGGTGTGTGATTTTTTCCTCACAATGGTTGTTGCTTTCTGTAGCCCCCATCTCGGCCTCAGAACTCTCGTTGAGTGATGCACGGGACAAGCCCCTGCGGCGGGTCGACCCCGGCCTGATGCCCCTTCCAGACACGGCCACCGGCCTGGAGTGGTCCAGCCTGGTCAATGCCGCAAAGGCTTATGAAGGTAGGGGAGGTAGACATGGAAATGCTGGATCCCGCAGTGGTGGTTGGTTCAGATTCTCTTTCTCTGGTCTTCTGGGTGCCGGAATCACTGCCTGTGAGGTAGCGGGGCTTCATGGAGAGACCTTTGGTTCATCCAGCAGGATCCCTGGAACAACTTTGGGGGTTCTCCCTCTGAAGTTGAGCTTGCAGGGAGGCCCTGCTTCTCCCTTGGCCGCGGCTGTGCTGGAATTCTGGGATCTTCCTGCTCCTTCGGCTGATGTCCAGCTGGCGTTGGTGAGCCTTTGGGGTCAGTGCTGGGTCTGTGCTCTTCCTTCTGCTGGGCCTCATGGGGGACTCTTCTCCTAGCTCCCTCCCAGCATGTGTCGGCCCACCAGCTCTGTAGACCCTGGGAGCCCAGCTCTTAGAAACTCTCAGTGTGGCTCCAGGTGGGTCAGAGCTACGGGTTCTCTTGCACGCAAACCTCAGCCGTGTCCAAAGAGGGAAAGGGCCAGAACTGATACCCTTGGCTGCGCAGGCTGGCGTGCCCAATGGTGAGGCTGGGTGCTGGTGCCTTCTGCGGCCAGAACAGTGGCAGAGCCCAGCTGCTGGGTTGGGCCAGGTAGATCCGTGTCTCATAGGCCAGCAAGAGGTCTCCCGGCAGCCAGCAGCACTCTCCGGTTGTCACCTCCCCAGCATCTGGCACTTGGGGAAAGTGAATTCCTGTGTTGCCACCCATGACTAGCAGCCACTGCTGGACCCCTCCCTCTTTCTCCTCCTCCACCCTCTTGTCCAGTCCTCTTTGGAAGTTAAGCCAGTGGCCCTCAGCACATCTTGTGGCAGTGAGTACCACAGACTTGCTCTTGTCGCTCAAATCCCTTGGATGACCTCAAGTTCCCGCATTGGAAGGTTGGGATCAAAATGCTGTTCCTAAATCTCCACTGTGTTGTGGGCACCTCTTTTTCTTAACAAGGAGTGGGAGAGCAGGCCTGTGTGTGTGGGCTGTGCCTTGCGCTTGCCCGGCAGGATCGGGCCTCCTGCTTTCTGTAAGTGGCTCTATGGGGCACGCTATTTGCTGAGGCCTGAGCAAGGACAGGCAGTGCGGTTTGGGAAGAAGTGGGTGCACCCGTGTCCCGTGCAGCTCCCTACAGCGGATGAAGCTGGCGTTTCTTGGCCTGGGCTCTGGTCCTTCCAGCACAGAGCTAGGATTTGACCCCTTTCAGCATAGCCCAGCCTGGCCCTGTGTGCTCAGGAGCTTCTGCTTGTCTTGGGCTCGCCATTCTCGGGCAAACCCTCCCCAGGGCCCCCCAGCTTAGCCCAGTCCTGCTGGTGCCTGAGCAGTAGTCAGGCTGTCATGTCCTCTTCTGGCTGCTGCTCTGCCCTGATGCCCCTCCCCACCAACTTGGTGTCCCTTCCCAGATAGCTGCTGTTGCAGTGCCCTGGGCTCTGTCTCACCACCTTCACGCTCCCTCTTCAACTCACTCCTGTTCTACAGGAAGTGTGTGTGTGTGTGTGTGTGTGTGTTTTCCAGCCCAGAAAGCATATGGGCCAGATGTGCTTTTCTCCCTTGGGGGGCTTCCGTGACCCCGTTTCCCAGCTTGAGCCCATCTTGTCTCTTTCTCCAGCAGGCTCCCCCCCTCCTCTCCCCACCAGGTTTCTGTGTTCAGCAAGGAGCGTGGCTCTGCTTGGCTGCTCTGGGAGAGACTCGCCCCCTTGACTGAAAGTAGGGCAGGGAAGCAGGCGCATGTCAGGGCACGGCTGGCCCTAGCAGGGCTTACTCCCAACAGGGATGAGCTGCCTCCCTGGTAGGCGGGCCCTCCTAGGCCTCTGTTCCAACCTGCCAGCCGTGCCACGCCGGCCCATCCTCCAGCACAGGAGTTTGCTGTGGAAGGAGGAGTGGCCTCTCTGCCCAGGGAGGGAGAGGGGTGCCCCCATATACAGCGCCAGCCTGCATCTGAGCTCTGCACAGCAGCGCTGCAGCACAGGGGGGCCTTGCAGAAAGGTAGGAGCCCGCAGAGCATCACCAGAGCGCCTGGGTAGCCCTGGCAGCTTCATTTGGGGGGGGGCAGGGCGTCTGCTTGTGGTGCTGCCCTTTCTGCCACCAAGGTCTTCAAGGCTTTTGCTGCTGCTTGCCGCCCCCTTGGCACATGGGTAGCTGCAAGCCAGCGTCCAGCTCCTGTGTGTCTTCTGTCACAGCCAGAGGTCAGCTTGCTGACTGGTTTCTGGTGCTCACCAAAGGCTGTGTGATGTTGGCCTTTCAGTCAAGGGCCTTGCTGGCACAGACTGTAGCCCTGTGGAATTTCAGGGGGGCAGAGTGGAGGATGGGGACCTTTCAGCTGGACTGAATTCCCAGAACCCTGAAGGCCCAAAGCTGGTAGCTGCCATAGAAAAGCATGACAGAGAAAAAGTGACTTGGTCTTTGGAGGTCTTGCACTGGTGGGGGGAGATGAAGCTGGTGGAGTGTGGGGCACGTTTTCAGGGGGGCCTTCGGGCGAGCTGTGCTCGGAGTCCTGCCACCTGTGGGTACTCAGGGGTGAGGATTTCTTGTGTTCCTCCTGCCCCCCCCCCCCGGTGATCTGCGGCATACATTCTTTCTTCACATTTCTCAGCCGTCTTTGTTTTACTTCAAAGGAGGGTGGGGTAGGGGGCAATGCCAGCAGAGCCCTGGGCAAGGGGGAGGTTGGAGCTAAATGGACCCCACCAGTTCTCTGGAAAGAGCAGGGGCTCCTCAAGGATTCCTCCTTGCAGTGTTGAAGGTGTCCTGGGTGGAGGGCCTCATCCTGCACAGGAGCCAGAAGATCAGGCCTGGCAGCTCTGCCCAGCCTCCTTTAGCCTTGCCCAGCGATCAGCTGAATTCCTCTCCTTGGCCGCACAGCCCTGCCCCTGCCCCACTGGATCCCTGCCTGGACCCTGGCTGCCCACTCCACATTCACAGAAGCATCTCTGCTGCGGCCAGTTCTTCTCGTAGCGCCCAGCCCCTAGAAACAAGACTTGGGCTTCTTTCCTGTTTTCCAGGCATGCCCACCGATGTGCCTGGGCAGCCTCTTCCCTTGTGGGCAGAAGGGATCACTTCAGGCACCCAGTCTCCTCCTCCAGCAGAAGCCAGTGTGTCCTTCCCAGTCTGCCAGGGCTGGTTCCTGCCCCGCCCCCACCAGCCAGGCAGGCAGCAATGCTTTGCTGGCTTGGGGCACCTAGGAGGAGCTGAGCCTGTGACTCACGGCTCCAGCAGTTCTGCCAGCTGGACCGGTTGGCATGCACGAGGGTGCGTGTGGTTGTGGTGGGGCAGGAAGGAGCTTGGTGTCCGCCAGCCAGCTGGTCTGCCTGTTGGTTAGGGGAGGCTCCTCTGTAGTGGAGGAAGCCTGCCCAGCCCAGTCCCGCTCTCTCCTCTCCCCAGTGCAGAGAGCCGTCTCGCTCTTCTCCCTCAACGACTCTGTGCTGAACCCTGAGGTGCCACCCATCCTGGGGCACCTGAGCCTGGAGAGGCAGCTGACGCCCCGTACCACACCCACCATGAGGTGAGAGGGGTGCACCTGGCACGGGGGGGGGAGAGGGGGAATCAGGGAAGAGTGAAAGCCCTGGAGTAGGGAGAATGGAAAGGGAGGGGCTCTCAGGATAGCCAGAGCTGCCTCCAGGGCAGGCTGCAACTTTTGTGTATTGGATTTGCTCAGTGTTGGGGAGGGGGCCATGTGCCCCTCTGGTGCATGTGCTCCTGGTGCGGGTTTTGGGCCACAGCACCAACTGGTTTGGGAGTGAAAGGCTGGGTATGAGTCACAGAGCCCCCTTGCCTCTGAGGAGAGATGGGCTGATGGCAGAGGGTTCCCTTCTGGAGTGCAGACAGCCCTCACTTTGGCTTACTGAGCGACTGCATCAAAGGGGACGCCTTGCAGGATTGTTGTTTCCTCCCCTCCCTCAGAAGTTCTTGCACAGCTCAGCAGCATCTAGCCACAGGCCTTGACCAGAAGGCCCAGTTCTGTGGCTCCTTAGCAGCCAGCAGAGGTTCCCTTCTCAAGGACAGAGCGCAGCCCTGCAGCTGTTGAAGCAATGATGATGCTCTGTGTGTGTGTGTGTCCCCCCTTTGCAGCGAGGAGCCTCCTGCAGACCTGACTGGCAAAGTCTACCAGCTGGAAGCCATGCTCAAGCAACTCCACAGTGACCTGCAGAAGGTAAGCCAGCTCTGCATTGCCCAGGGAGAATTCTGGCAGGTGAATCTTCTCCTGCACAGTACAGTGTTACAGAGGAAGATCTGTGCCATGCTGCTGAAAAGTGTCTTTAAGTGCACCTGCTAAGGCTCCCAGAGGTAGAACCTTGATGCTTGGGTGGGGGGAGAGGGGAGCCAAAATGCTTGAACCCTGAAGGGAGAGGATGAGACCCCTTCATTTTTTCCCATATTTTCCTGTGTGGGCCCGCATTTTTATTTATACATATGTAATTTTGGGGGTAGTTCAGCCTGACACTCCCAGTGCAGTGTGCACAGTAAAATGCTGTATTAAAATTCAGTGATTCAGATAATTGGGAGAAGCAGTCACAGGATGGGCAAAAACACCAACTGCAAAGAGCTGGGGAGGTGCTGGGGGAGGTGCCAGGCCAGCGTCCCACCTGCAGAGATGGCCCCCTCTCCAGTCACCCCAGTCTGACTTGGTAGCACATCCCTGTCTGCAAAGGAGGGGGTTGGAGAGAGTGTCCCTGTGCCAAGTCAGATCATGACGGGGCTGTCCAGCTCAGCCTGTCTCCGCAGACCAGCTTTGTGGGGGGGGGCTCTGAGTGATGTGTCGAACCCCCCCCCCGTCTTGTGTTCAGCCTTCTTCTTCTTCATGGGCCTCCCACCTCCCATTTGCCTTGCAGGAGAAGCAGGACAAGGTGGTGCTGCAAGCGGAGGTCGCGAACCTGCGCCAGAACAACCAGAGGCTGCAGGAGGAATCCCACACCGCCAACGAGCAACTGCGCAAGTTTGCTGAGATCTTCTCCAGTGCTGTGGAGAAGAAGGAACTGTGAGCAGGGCCTGCGGGGTGGGCCTGGGGGAGCTGCTGCTGTGGGGGGGGCGGGTGTGAGAGGCTCGGAGCACCTCCTCTTCGTCTCTCCCTGGAGAAGCCACCTTGGAGTGAGTGTGTCCTTATGAGTCTCCTGCCTGCCCCTGTTCCTGGGCTCCTCCTGTCGACCTCGCAGCTCGACTGCCTGCTGCGTCACGAGCTGGGCAAGTGGGCATTCGTTCTGGGACCAGCGCAAGCTGCGCGTTGCAAGGACGTCTGTGAACCGATCGTGTTCTGGTGGCGGCGGCCGCAGCGCACCCAAGTTGCGTGGACAGCCGCAGCAGAAGCAGGGGTGGACTCGGCTGCCCTCCATCCCCATCCTTGCTTGTGCCTGCTGGGGGGCGCCTTGCGGGTGACAGTCCGGGCACGGGAGCAGCAGTGCCTGAGAGCACCCCTGGATCTCCAAGAGCACTTTTCTCACAACTAAATTATTTTTTAGAGGATGCAAGGTTGGGAGTGGCTCAGGAAGTTTAGAAAAAGACACATTTAATTGTACATGTTCTTGATAAAACACTATATTTGTATGGATGGTACTGTTTGTAATTTTTTCAATGAGATTTCTGTGCACGCGTCAGACAGAATTCAGCACAGCAGGTTGTTCCCAGCAGCAGCAGCAGCAGCAGAGATGTGAAAAGGGGGTTTTGAGCTGGGGGGAGGAGAGCTGTCAGGGGGAGGGATTTCTGTGTCCCTTTGGGGTGAGGGAACAGGAAGAGGCACGAGCTGCCGTGGGGCTGGCGCTTGCTGAGGCGTGACTGGGTGGGACTGTGTGCAGTTCAGTCTTCACCACCTGCGCCCTTCAGCTGAGTGCAGGTGCTGGTCCGGGCACAGCTTGCCTCCCTCCGTGGCCTGCGGGTGCTTTCGGTTCTGTCCTGTGACTTTTCACTGTGTCTGGAATGGGCTTCAGGCTCTGCTTTCCCTCTCTGCTGGCCAGGGGCAGTGTGCGGCTGCAGGGCCCGTGCACTGCCAGCGGCCACCGGCGCTCGAGTTCCACCCACTCCTCGGCAATAAAAGGAAGTGTCGGCGGCCAGCTGGCGACCGCGGCTTCCGGTGTGGTACATTTTCGTGGCTGTGCAGCGCAGGCAGTCTGTGGCTTCTGTGGTGTGTGTGTGTTTGTCTTTTGTGCAAGCAAAGCCGGTCCTCGATTGGTCTGGTGCTGCAGGCCAAAGCGGGTGAGGTGGCCTCTTTGGTGGGTGGGGGGCGTTTCAGGTGTTCCAGGAGTACTGGGAGGTCCTTGCTCAGGCCCTGGCTGGTGGCGAGGCTGGCTCCGAGCCTTGCCTGCTGACTTGACCCCCAGCATCTCCTGGCTCAAGGTTGCCAGACCAGTGTCTGAACTATGCAAATGCCAGGCCCTGGCGGCGAGGCCTCCCTTCCACTGCAAGCAGGCGGGCAGGGCTGGCAGCCTACTGTGAGGGCTCTTGCTGTCTTCCCTGGCCGCACTGGTGCCCCCCTGGCCGGAACGTCTTTGCTGCCTCAGTGCCTAATGAGTTTTATGGGGGCTTCTCAGGGAGGGGGGCCCTTGAGTCACTCCCCTCAGTCCAACTCTGTTTACTTGGCAAAACCAAGGCCTTTGCCTGGCAGAGGGAAGCCATTTCCATCCCCCCTAGAACTGGTGTGGCCGTGGCAGCTGCACCTGGCTGGGCTCAGACACCTGCACACCAGGGTCCCACCCTGTCCCCTCCCTTCTGTCCCGTCAGTGTTGTGGGGAACAGGCAGCAGCCATCCCGCAGCAGGGCCTTGATTCTTTGGTGGTCTCACTCCTGTTGGCCTGGCATTGCTGCCCCAAGCCTGTCATCCGTGTCCTTTGCTGGGTCCTGCCGCCTGGGGTGGGGAGTTCCCTACGGGGGACAACGTGTCATACGAATTCTTGTTTTTAATTTTATAAGAATCTTTACAGATCAAATCTGTCTTATTTAATTTTTTTGTCTTAAAAGTTGCTGATAGGAAAAAAGAAACCAGCTTTTTGTAAAATAAACTCCCCAGTGTTGTTCTCTGGAATCCACAAAAATTTTGTTGTTTTTGGCATGTCTCTGGAGAGGGAAAAATGAAATAAATGTTTCCTAGAAAAAAAGCCTTGTGTGTATGTGTGTGTGCTTAAGTGGAGCCTGCCCTGCTTTGGGCTGGGGTGGGTCTGGCTAGCTCCTTCTCTCCTGGTTTTGTCTGAACTGCAGACCTCGGCAGCAGATTCCTCTGTGTGGTACCCAAATATCCTCCTTGCTCTTTCTGTTGTTATGGCAACAGCTCAGTGGTGGAAAATGGTGTTTCCACAGGTGCAAGGATGGAGGGCGTGAGGGTAGGGGCTGGAGGAAACTCTTGCCCTGATTGCTGAATCAGTCTAGAGACCCACCTGGACCCAAGACTGCTGTGTAAATGGGATGTGATCAAAGAAGCACCACACAGGGAGGGGGGCTGTAATTCAGACCACATTTAATGCACAGAACAACTCAAGCACGTTAAAAGATGCAGGCAACAGAACAACACCGCGGTACACAAGGGGGGGCAGGGGCCACCGACTCTGCTGAGCCTTCATTGGCCCCCTGGGCTGCCTTTTCCCAGCCTCTTTTGCCCCCAACACCATTTTCCTGGAAGGGGAGGGGGAGTGGAACTTTCTACCCCATTCCACCTTTGTCATTTTTTAGCTTTCCCCAACATATTTTAAAATCCAGTAACACTGAACAGAATCCTGCCTTGTAGAAGTGCTGATAGGCCTACATTTCATCTTTACCCCCCCATCTGTCCCTGTCAAATTCAACAGTGCCCCCCCTCCGGACCAGGCAGTTGGGTGGGTCTCTCCCCACTGCTCATCCTGAACTTGTTCTGTTTAGCTTGAAAGGAAACTCGGCTGCCTGCCCTCTTGGAAGAAGGGCTTGCTGGCTCCTGTGTGGAGGGAGAAAGAGGGCTCTGAAGTGTGCTATAGCACCAAATTGGGGTGGACGGGGGACAAAAGACACACTTGGGACTTCATTCTCACAGGAGGAAAAGCAGGAAGAGAAACCACTTAAACATCATGCATCTTGGGGGAGGGGGTCCCTTCCCCACACCACAGAGGATACCCAAGGGGAGAGGGCAACACCCCTTTGTATGGCTTTGAGTCCAGTTCTGGCTCCTATGGCAAGAATGTGGGTAAGAGGCAGGGTCAGGGCCCCACTGCAGCAGGGGGTCTTATCTTCCTACACCCTTATGGGAGGGGGAAGGGGGTTCCCCCAGCCTGATTTGGTGGGTGCAGTGGCTCCTTCTGAGGCCAGGGTTCAAGTAGACACATCCAACAGCACCTTCCCCCTCCCTGCCGAGGCCTTGGGACATGGAGGGGGGCTGGGGAGGGCTGGGTGCCCGCCTAGGTCAGGGTAATATAGGCCGATGCTTTTTCCTTCAACTGCCGCAGGCAGAGGTGGCAGCTCCAGCTTCCTGGTGTGGGGAGAAGAAAAGGCAAGACTCTGTCACTCCCAGACACAGCTACAGGGACCAGGAGCCCCAGCCAGCCTTTGGGCGTGTCCTTACCTTCAGGGGGCTCAGCCATGGGGGGGCTCAAGCAGTACATGTGGTAGCCCCGGTCACAGTCATCGCAGAACAGCAGCTGGTCCTGCAGGGGGAGGAGAAAGCCCAAAAGGTTGCTGCCTGCCTGAGCCCAGCACAATTGCCTAAACGTTCCTGTTGCTTGGGAAATGCAGACTTGCTTGAAAGCAGGGACCTGAGACTAGGCACTGCTTTCAGTGACGGATGGGAAAGGTAAGCACTCTGCACACGACTAGAGGATGTGCCCCTTTTGTCTGACAGTCAAATTGAGCCCCGCTAAAGGGACCAGGTTGTTTTTGGAACTGGGGGGGGGGAGGAAGTGTCTCTAGAATGGCACTGGTGGAGAGTGGGGGAGGACTCTGGACTTGGCTTAGCTGAACACATGCATGTGCACATGAACACACAGAGGGTCAGGGCAGCCTGGCTCACGTACATCGTTCTCCGAGGTGCCACAGAGGCTGCAGCTCTTGCACTCAATGCACTGCCACCGATACGTGCGCACCGCAGCTGTCATGTTCACTGTGAACTGCAGGCAGGACGGGTGCCCTGGAAGGGAAGGAATGAAGAGACTGTGAGCCCCCCCTCTGCATGCAGGAAGTCTCCAATTCAGAAGAATCAGGCAGCAGGTAAGGAAAAGAAGCTCCTCCTCCCATTCCCCCCAAGAAGACAAGGTTTCTGAGTGGCCTGGCTGTCTTCCGCCCCAGTCCTGGTTCCCAGGGCAAGTCAGCTTATGTGGAGGAGGCACAGGAGGGGTGGTCTGTTGTTAGAGAAGCTGCAGGCAGGCTCCAGTCAGAACCAACCCAGGAACAGCTGAAGCACACCCCCCCCCAACTCATCACAGGCTCAGGCCAAGAGGTTGGGCTTTGTCTACTGCCATGGTGCTAGGAGAGTGCCCCGGCCAGGGCTTTCTCCCTGACAGTCCCCCATCTGGCTTTTGGAGAGGGCATCAGTCAGTCAGCCAACTGGTCACACCTTTAGGGCTGCACAGGCCCAAAGCAGCACCAATGGCTTCAGCCCAGGACTGCATGAGGAGCCAGTGGAGGCCTCACTGCTCACAAGGGTAACTCAGCTGCACCGTAGTGCAGCAGCCAAACACTTTCCAAGGGCTGTCCCACATGCAGTGTACTGCAGCGGCCCAGGCTTGTGCTGAGCAGCAAGATCTGGTAACGGGCGAGATCTTTCCAGAGGGGATGCAACTGGTGCACCAAATGTGGTCCCTGCTACAGCAGCCCCCTGCATGTCCATCAGCACTTGCAAGGTGCTCTATATATGCCTAGAGGCACTTCATTCTGTATCAACTGTGGTGGCTCTTGGCTCAAATTAACTACCATAGATACTCGCCTATAAGCCAAGAAAATTTTGACCCAAAAATCCATCTCCTCATCTCCTCCATCTCCTCATCCTATCTGGGGGTCAGGGAAGTTCAGGGGTGTTGCAGCTGCCAGCAGAAGCCCAGAGGAGCAGCAGGCAGGAGCTCACCCTGTGCAGTGTTGATCTGGCTGGCCATGCTTTACTTCCCCCAGTGCAACTGGTCAGCGCTATGAATTGGCAGGCAGGCAGGCAGCCGCTGGGTCTTAAAGCCTGCCCGCTACAAACTCAGTACAACTGCAGACTGGAAAAAAAATTCCCCTTGCTTCCTCTCTCCTCCCTCCCTCCTGGTTGTTCCTTACACAGAAGGGGGAATGGCACACAGTACTGCATAAGACATAAGGAATGTCTTTAGACACAGTTGTGCAGCTCAGATAACTTCCCCTTTCAGTCAGGCTCCAGATCAAGCTGCAGCTCTTGGCCATGCCCTGGACCCCTCTAGTTTCCCTCCATTCGCCCACCAGGCGGCCAGTTGCCCCAACGGCCTGCAGGGCACACCCCCTGGAATGCTGTATCACCCCAGTGGGCCACAAGGCTTTGCTGCTCCTGGCACACATTTGCACCCGGCCTCACCTGAACGCCCACAGTCTGCACAGGAGATGAGGTCCTCAGGGCAGCCGGTCTTCTTGGAGCCGCCTAGACAGAAATCACAATAACCGTTTGGTATGACTGTGCCATCCGGAGCTTTCTTAGCTGCAAAACAGCAAGGAGAGGCCGAAATCAAGGAAGGGCCACAATGACCCCCTGTGCATGCAACACGCGCCTCCCTGCCACGCAGGCACCCCACGCCCAGCCTCCCTTCTTCCCTCCCTTGCAGGCTGGGCTCTTCCTATGGCCTTGTCCACCTGCTGGGACCCTCAGCGGCCTGACTCTGCATCTCACCTCGCCTGTGCCCAAAAACCTCAGTCCTGCTGCTGCCACTGCCTGGCAAGACATGGCCCACCTCATCTGTTTGCCACATGAGCATGCTCTGGCAGTATGCTGCTATCTGAAGGTGATGTGTTGCACATACACAGTAGTGTGTGGCGAATACATAGACATGCTTGTGCACAGTTCATGGCATTTCTTACACAGAAGCAACCTCCACTGGCTAATACACTCTAAGTTTCTAGTTCTCAAGGCTGTGGGGGGGGGGAACCACTTTCCAAGTTCCTCCGCACTCCTCCCCTCTTTCTATTCCTTGTTCTCATTCAATTGCTGGCTATTTTTAGACAAAGCTTTGCAAATTATTTGAAATCCAGAAGCACAAGAGTAGAATAAAATTGTGCAATGCAAACATCGCCAAATGAGAGCTGCACTGCATAATTCTGCTGGTAAAATTTGCCTTGCTAGTGATGGAGGTTGAGGTGCTTGTTGTGGCACAGAGGGCTCTTGCAAAGACCCCAGCACTATTTTAGAGAAACCTGGATTATGAAAGGATAAACAGGAGCAGAAGCCCCCTGAGCGAGGAGGTGGTGGAGCTGCCCAGACCCTGCAATCCCTTTCCTGTCTCCACCTCCAACTTGGCCAGGATGCTGTGGGGTTTACCTGTGTGCTTGCGCTGATTCTCAGGGACCCAGTTGAGCTCTTTGTAAAACTCTGGAAGGAGCCAGAAATGCAAAACAGAAGCATGTTATAAAATAGACAGTACCAGCTACATGGCAGGCAAGCAAGCACGTCTTCTATCCAAGAACTCTATCAAGATCTTCTCCTATCTGAATAAGCAGAGAAGTGAGATGAATGCCTAAAAGAGACCAGCAGGTCAGAAGGAGAATGGCAAGACTTATGGGACTGGAAGGCAATCCTGGAATATCCCAATTTGGAAGTGGAAGGGGGGGAAGAGAGTGGCACACAGACCAGGAAACACTTCCCTTGTGGGGTTGAAGCCCTCAGCACTGGAGAAGGGGGCTCATCTCTAGAGAGCCCAGAAGGCTGAGGAGCTTGGGGGTCAGCTTGGGGTTTGGAAGAAGCAACTGCCTTCCACATGGGTGGGACCCTGCCCTGCCCCTCTTCCTTCTCCAGGGATTGTGGCTCTAATCCGTCCCTTCCCCCAGTCTGCTCCTTTGTCAGATTCTCCTACATCAGCATGCACTGGTCTCCATGGTAACTGAGTAGAAAAGGGATGGGATGTGTTAGTTAGGGAGGGGGGCAGAGAAAGACTCCCCTTCCCCCCTCCACCCCATCTACTACCTTTGGGATATAATGGGCTTGTAGGGCTGGATAATCTGGGCTAGACTTGATCAGACGGCAACTCCCCACTTGACCTCCACACAAACATCCCCCCTCCCAGAGGATCTGGGCTGATGGGACAAAGACTTCCTTTGCCTGCATGGACTCCCCACATGTCACTTCTGACAGTCAAGAGTCTTTCCACACCAGCATCTCAAACACATGAGTGCATGTCTGCGGGGAGGCAGGCATTAGCAGGCACACGGGGGGGGGGGCACATTCCAGCAGCAAAGGGTTGCTCAGCCCCTGTATGCCAGGAAGGTAAGCACCAGCCATACCTGCCCAATGCTCCTCCTCTCTGAGCCACCAGTGGTATCAGGCATGTGCAGAGCACACATGTGACATGGCAATTCCTTCCTCACTTCCCTGGAGAGCCCATCTCCATACACCCACCCCCACTCACTAGATATGTCTGGGAGAAGGAGGCTGCTATCACCACTAAGCACGCTTATGTTCTTATGCTCCTCCTCAGGGCTCTCCACCTAGCTGAGGAACTGCCAGACCCACCCAGCAGATGGCCAAGACAATCTTGGCACTGGAGGAAGTTGGAAGAGGAGACCAAAACTAAGCGGGGGGGGGGGGGGAAGGGGGAGGGAAAAGGGCAGGTCACTGCTTTCCACTCTCAGGAAAAGGGGAAAAAAACCCAGAACTGCCCCCAATTCATTTAAACTGATGCAAACTTCTGACACACCAAGAGCTTGGCAAAGAGGCTGAGCTCCCATTAAATGGGTTCAGAGAAGATGTTCCTAAGGTTGTCTGCAAAGCGCACGTGTCAATTCACACAGAAATACAACAATGTGCATTCAGGGTGATTTTGAGTGTTCAAGGTATGTCCCTCACATTGACTTCTTGTAACCCTCACATCAACCCTATAAGGTAGGCCAGTTGCATCACACGCATGCCAACCAATGCCAGGGAGGCCAGTGCATGGCTGTGATGGGACTGCTCAACTGACCCACCATCGGTTAACTAGCTCTGACGCTGTTCAAGAGCCCACAGTGGTGGGGAGGGGGGGTTTCCTGCAGCAGGCCAGGAGTGGGAGCACTCACGTTTGTGGTTGTTCTTGCGATGGAAGGACAGGGTGTGGCGCTCCGGCCCCTCCTCGCCCTCCTCCTCTGCCAGATGTGTGTGTGTGTAGTGGTAGCTCAGTCCAGGGCGGTTCTTGTAGCGCTTTCCACAGACTGAGAGAAAGAAGCACCGGGGACACGTGGGGAATCTCGAACCCTCCAGGCCGATCCCCTTTCCCCAAAGCACAAAGCAAACTCAGTAGTAATGGAAACTTCTCTCCTCCACCCCCCCCCCCAGCACACCCAGGATTTTGTCAGTGCGCAGACACTGTGTTGCATGGGAGCCCAACTGCCTTCACATGTACACTGAAGGGGCAAGCAAACCCTGTGCCCCTTCCTCAAAAATACTCTTTGGGCAGACACATTATGGACGGCTGAGACAGACCCCTCTTGCAGAGCCCAGCCAGCAACAGCCCACCAGGGTCTTGTGCACAGAAGAAGGGCCTCCCTTGACTTGGTCCTTCTGCACCTGGAGAGGCAGCCAGGGGTCCAACCTGCTGGGGCCCCCACTAACTGTCCCACTGAAAGGCAACCCACACACACGCTTCCTGCTTCTGAGGCAGCTGGTTCCTCCTCCCCTCTTTGGCCCCTAGTGGGTCATAAGAACATAAGAACAGCCCCACTGGATCAGGCCACAGGCCCATCTAGTCCAGCTTCCTGTTTCTCACAGCAGCCCACCAAATGCCCCAGGGAGCACACCTGATAACAAGAGACCTACATCCTGGTGCCCTCCCTTGCATCTGGCATCAAGGGGTCCTGCCACCTTGGGAGTGCTCTCCCCCAAGAGGCCTGCCTTACTCTCTCCTTAACATCTTTTCAACACCAGGCAAAGACTCTTTTTTCCTTCTGGAGATTTGCCATCTCATCCGGCTTCATCCTCCTCCTCAGCGCACGTCAGGCAGCTCTGCTGGTTCCATCCTGCTGTTTTCTGTCTGTCGGCCTTCAGGCTGCAGAGCAGGGCATGAAACATGCCAAGCCCACACCTGCAGGTCCATTCTCAGAGACTTCCTGCCCTGCTTCCACCCATCTCCTTCAGAGCCTGGGGGCTGACAGGCATCACTGCAGAGCTTCCCCCTGCTCTATGACTCCCCAGGCACCCCTGGGCCCCTCCCTGCCTTCCTTGGAAGGGTCGAGCATCCCTCATGAGGGTTTGGAGATGCACATGCAGGCCACGCCTCCTGCACCAGAGGCAGACTGGCAAGTGCCAGGGCAAGAAGGGGGGACACAGGCGCTTCCCACTGCTGACCCACAGCCAGCAAACCCCCCCCCCCCGACCACTCACTGTCACACACGTAGGGCTTGTCACGGTCCTCCAGCAGCGCCGCATCCTGCCTCTTCCGGAGCCCCCCAATCCCGTATGCCTGGGTTGGGGAAGAAAAGTGGGGAGACACCACAGTCTGAACATGGCTGCTTTCAATCACTGACAAGTCACACTTCTAGGTCTCGTGGATTTAGGGGGGGAGATGGGCAAAACTGTGATACGCTTCTGGGTGGCGTATCGCAGGAGGAGGAAAGAGCTCTGCGCAGTGCTGGGTTCTGCCTCAAGGCAGCAGCCCCTCCACATGCCCCCAAGTCACACATGTGCGCTGCCTGTTGAGCACCACTCACCTCCTAGTTCCCAACAACCATTACACGAACAGACAGAGTCCCCATTGGTAGCTCAGTCTCTTCACCACTACGTGGCACTTGCTTGCAAAGCACTGGAGCGCAGGGTCCAGCGCCAGCCCTGCTCTTTGCAAATCTCAGGAGAACCACCCAGCCACTCCTCCCCCACACAGTCCCACCTGTTGCACCATTTCTTCATCACCATCTCCTTTAAGCCTTCCACGCTGGAAAAAAGCAGGAGGGCCTCCATGGATTTGCAGGCAGGCACTCTCCAGAGCCCACAAGCAGCCCTGCCCTTTTGGTGCCCCACAACTAGTATTCAGAGGTAAAGTGTCTTGAAACATGGAGGCTCCATTCCTAGCTACCAAGTCTAAACAGAACACTAGAAGGTCCCACTGGCCCCATCTGAGCCCTTGCCCAAGAGCTGCCTCCATGGAGCCCACAAGGGAAGCATGAAGATCCCTCCCCACCCTGGCTGGCTGCCCCAGCTGCTTGCAGCCAGAGGTGTCCTGGCTCTGAACTGAGAGGGAGCTTCCCCCGACCACCACCACTAGCAGCCATTGATGGAGCTCTGATCCTCCTCTGGGAAGAATCCCCTCTGGGAGTCACCACATTCCATGGCCAGGAATCCCCCTAAGATCAATTCTGTGGGGCATCAAGCCCTTCCTTTTATCAGTCCTGAATTTTCCGTTAAACATCTGCACTGGGCAACTCCCCCCCCCCATTCATTATGAGCTGGGGAGACAAACTGCCCCCCCTGGATAAAAACTTTGATGATCTGCGCTTGAACAGTGTCCAAGGGATTTCTTTTCCTCACAAAGGTATCCTAAATAAAACCAACAGTAATCAATGCAAGCGACCAGGTAAACTCACCCAGAGCTGAGCTACAAAGACAAGATGAACACACGGTGCTTGCCAGAGCTCAGTCCCTCTTCAAGATAAAAAAGATGGACAAGCCATTTAAACTTTGCCAGAGCAAAGTCTGGGTCTCAAAATACCCAGTGGCCAAGCAGCAGGAGACGAAAGAGGGGTCAGTCGGTCATTGTTTAGCTCACACATGTGGCATTCTGAACTTGTGTGTGTGTGTGTGAGAGAGAGAGAGAGAGAGAGCGCCCCTGGGTTCTCCAGCTGTTAAGCTCAGATTAAGGAAGACTCTTTGAACTAACACCAACCTTAAGAGAAGCTGACCTACTTCCAGTGATTCCACTTCCAGCCTGAGATGAGGAGCAGCACTGCCTGGCCAGGGCACAAAAGGGAGCCCCCCCCCCACACACACCTCCTGCTCTCCAGTGCCACTGACAGAGTGGGATGGGACCTCACAGCTGTCTTTCCAAGGCACTGGCTGCTTTCCCAGGTGTGAATTTGCAGAGTTCAGCTACCTCCACTCCCAACACTGTAAATGCTAGCCTCGTCCCTCAGCTGGCCCCAGGTCTAGGGCAAGCAGCAAGCCCTGCCACTCAATGCAGCCCAGCGTGCCTCTCCAGGGGAGTGGGGGGGGGGAGGATGCAGCAGCAACCATGGCATGAAAAGATGGCAGTGTTTGCATCCCCCAGGGGTTTGTCTAGGCCAGTCTTAAGTAGTGCCCCACCTTCCTAACAGTGCCATCCTCTGGGCTCCCTTCGAGTACAGGGTGAGAGGACCATCCCGTGGCGCAGTGTGAACTGACTAGCACTCTGCACATGCACCAGCCTTGCTGGATCAGCCAGGCCCAGCTTGGCCAGGAATCCGTTTCCAGCAGTGAGGTTCACTGGCTGTCTTTGGGGTGACCCAAAGGTAATTCCAAGGTAATGCTGTCCCCTGCGGTGTTTATCCCCTGCATGGGTCATGGAGCCCCTGGCCCGCCAGGTTCCATTCAGCCGCAGCAGGTGCAACAGCCAGGTCCAAAGAGCCCCTGCCCTCCCCCACCCACCACACCTTGCTCTTCGCTTTGTTCTTCCGGCGAGGGACGTCATCCTCAAGGTCGTCTCCATCCAAATCATGCAGAAACTCCCCGATCGGTGCCTTCTGCAACAGAGAGAAAGAGACTGGCAACAGTGAGAGAGGGAGGCAGCTGGGACAGAAAGGCAGGGTCTCAGTAATCATCACAACTGCAACCCTGTGAGGTAGGCCTAAAGCCCAGAGAGCTGAGCCCCAGAGTGCCTTGCCAAGAGGACTCCAGGAGAGTGCTGGAGAAAGTGTGCTTGGGCGGAAGCCTGAGCAGAGACCGCTTGACTGGGTCAGCCTGCCCCCCCCCCACAGCCCTCTCCAGGCCGGAGAGACCCTCTTCTCCCCACACCTTCCCTAACCCACAAGGGGCAATCCGCCTGGCTAGCAACGCCAAGGGAGATCAGAGCAGGATCATAGGGGGGGGCCCTCAATGAACCACAAAGTTGCCCTGAAGGAGTTTGGGGGTATTCCATCTGGCAACTGCTTCAGGGAGAATCCTGGAGGGGGGCTCCAGCACTTCATCGCTCTCACCGGACAGTCTAGGACCAACTCCTCCTCCTTCAGCTCCGGCTTCTTATCCCCTGTCTCGGCACACAACAAGGCCTCCAGCACTGGTCCCTCCGGGAGCCCCCCCTCCTTCTTCAGGGGGGGCTCACAATCTGGGTGGGGGGAGGAGAGACTGCATCAGGCAAAGGGAAGTCCCAGCCTACCTCTAATCAACTCCCCCCCCCCCCAAAAAAAGCCAGGGCTACTCAGTAAGGAAATTAAATGGGGGGGAACATCTGACAGCGGCCCCAAAACAAGACACCATAAACCCTCTCCTCCCCAGTCAGAAAACTCACAAGGCACATTTTCCCTCCAGCACTGTCTCCTGAGTTCTTGGAGGAGTGTTTTTTTTACCCCCATCTCCCTTGTGATTAAACACACACACACAGTTGGTCTGTGACCGGCCACTCCTGCCTAAGCTCAAGACTCCAGTTCCCATTTCTCCCCTCCTGGACCTGCAGAGGCTGCAGTTTCCTGGGTCACTATGAGCTGATGTTTTTAGCAGCAACCTGTTCATACACCATCGCCAAGCAGGCTCAGTTGCAACAAGCAGAAATCCCTGCCTGGGGTTCTGGAAGGAGAAAGCCACAACCCTCTGCTAAATCCTTTCTCCACATCCTATATTTGCGCGTTAATTGACCTGCAGCTGAACTCTTGCAGAGCTTATGCAGATTGATTTTCACTAGTATGTTTATAGTTGACAGTGTGTATATTCTATCCTTCCAGCGCATGCACACCCTGCAAACTAAGATGCACAGAACTGCCCTTGTATACACACACACACACACACACACACACACGCACGCACGCACGCACGCACGCACACCCAAGCAGCTTACCAATCTTAAACTCACAAGGCCGCAGCCGTGGATCCTCCAGGATGTTCAGCCGTCGCTTCTTGCGCCAACACCGAGCTGGATATGTGTAGATCTGCCCAGGTGCTAGGCCTGAAGGAGGAACTGGTCAGCTAAAAAAGACCCAGCAGTGGGTGGGGTGGGGGGGAGCCTAGCCTGGTCTTCTCTGCCACAGACGGAAACTGAACTGTCCCGGCAGGCATCAATTTACCCCTGAAACTCAGGAGGGGCTCCTTTTTATTAATTTCATGCAACAAGGTAAAAAGAGAACACCTAGCAGGAAAGGCTGTGTGGGACACTGCCCTACCAGCAGCCCTGAAGGGGGGAAGAATGGTTGGGACTGGGGGACATGCCTGTGCCCCACCCTTCAGCGCCAAGCATCTAGCCCTCATGTGATTAGGACTCTTCCTCTCGGCTCCTGCCTGCATCTCCCCATTGGCACTCCCTTCTCCACTCCTCAGCGGCTTCTTCCACCTCCACCCTCCCCCTTGGGCACACACCTGGACTGCCTCTGGGCAGGGCCTACGAGAGGAATTCTAGCAGGGGGTACAGAGTTTGTTCTGGGCCCCTTCCCAAAGGGGAAGGGGGGCAATGGAGGCAGGCAGATTGGGGCGGGGGCTAAATAGGGCGGGGGAGGGTGCTGACACCCACAATAGTCTTTGGAGCTCAGGTCTACTAGGCTTCTTCATGGTCTTCTTCAGGTCTATCCGAACATGCAGCATTGGCAGATAGATAATGGTGGTTGGCAACCTTCAGTCTCGAAAGACTATGGTATAAGCCTACAGCACCCGGTATTCCCAGGCAGTCTCCCATCCAAGTACTAACCAGGCCTGACCCTGCTTAGCTTCCGAGATCATGGTATAAGCCTACAGCACCCGGTATTCCCAGGCAGTCTCCCATCCAAGTACTAACCAGGCCTGACCCTGCTTAGCTTCCAAGATCATGGTATAAGCCTACAGCACCCGGTATTCCCAGGTGGTCTCCCATCCAAGTACTAACCAGGCCCGACCCTGCTTAGCTTCCGAGATCAGAGGAGATCGGGCATGTGCAGGGTAACAGTTGCTTGTTGGCAGCTAGATAAAGTGATATGGAAAGCCAAACACACTCTCAAGTCTCTCTAAATCTTTGAAATATAGAAAATCGACTGCAGACAATTAGCAGCATCATATTTAGGCTCACACTAGAATGGATCCAAATGAACTTCTGCAGCAGCTGTAACCCCACAGCTGGATCTCTGAGCTTCTATACACTTCTTCATGGTTATGGGATCCACAAGACAAACTGTAGCAGGCCAGTTTCCTCCCAGATTTGACACTGTGTTGAGGAGGGTCATGGGTGCTTCCTGGGCCTGGTGTGCATGGCTTGCAGCAGCAATTAACACTGCATGAACATGGTTGGGCCCCAGCATTATGTGCTGGCAGCGAGTTCAGGTGAGATAGGAAAAATGCCAGGTCCCAGGAACTTTCTGGGCCCCCTTTCTGACCCCGTGCCTGGGTACAAATTACTCCCTTTACCTCCCTCTCCTAGGCCCTGCCTCTGGGTTCGAGTCAGCCCTACACGCAGTGCTGAGCACAAGAGCATGCAAGCCGTGGAGCAGAAGCAGCAGCAAGCCCACCTGGACCCCGGTGGGTCTTCTCCATCCAAATGTAGCAATTGTTCTGGGCAACCCCCGTCTGTGAGTCCAGGAAAGGCAGGCGCATGCTGCGTTCGGCACACAGCCTGGCATTGTAGCTGCGACAGTGTTCAATGGCTTCCCGATAAAAATCCTCACCTAGGCTGCAAGGAGAAAGCCACATTTTGAGATCCGCCAAAATCACCCAGACGCGATCCTTTCTTTGATCATCTTTTTAAGAACACCCCATGTGTGTCACTTCTAGCACAACTGGAGTACTTTCTAAATTGCTGTCCTTTAACCTGAACTGACTTGCAGTTGAACTCCTGCAAAGCTTGTGCTGTGTATCTTAAACTGCAGATGAGCTCTAGCAAGGAATACGGGTTGATCCAGTTCCTCAGCTCTTCCTTGATTTTCTCCAGTGTCCCTTAGAGGCCAGTTACATTGCTTAGTGAAGGCACAGCAACTCAAAGCCTCATTCTAAAGGCATTTACTATGAAGTCTCTTTCATTTCAGTGGAACTTAGTTTCAGCTGTTTTTAGGATGACTGATTGTGGTGGGGGGTGAAGAAGGGGGGCCATCGAGAGGTGCACTGTCAAAATAGCAGATGCACTTCAATGTAAGTAAGTGTAAAGTAATGCACGTTGGGGCAAGTAAACAAAACTTCACATATAGGCTAATGGATTCTGAGCTTCTGTGACAGATCAGGAGGGAGATCTTGGGGTGCTGGTGGACATTCGGTGAAAGTGTCAACCCAATGTGTGGTGGTGGTGAAACATAGAGTTGGAAGGTACCTAAAAGGTCATCAACCCCCTATCTGTAGCAGGAAATCCTTCTAGAGCATCTCCAGCAGGTATTTGTCAAGCCTCTGTCTGAAGATTTCCAGTGTAGGCGAATTCACTGCCTCCCTCAGCAATCTATTCCACTGCTGAACCACCCTTCACCATCAGGAATTTTTTCCTGAAGTTCAATCAGAATCTCTTCCCTTGCAGTCTGTACCTGTTGGATTCAGTTCTGCTTTCAGAGGCAGCTGAGGACAAATTTGTCCCTTCTTCCATATGACAGCCCTTCAGTGAAGAGGGCCAAGTCCATGCTCAGGGTCATTGAAAAGGGATGGAGAACAAAACAGCCAATATTGTGCCACTGTATGAATCGATGATGAGGCAGCACCTGGAGTATTGAGTCCGGTTCTGGCTGCCACACCTCAAAAAGTACACAGTGGAACTGGAAAAGGTGCAGAAGAGAGTGACCGAAATGACAACTGGGCTGGGGCGCCTCCCTTATGAGGAAAGGCTACAGTGTTTGGGGCTCTTCAGTCTAGAAAGAAGATGCCTGAGCAGGAACATGGTTGAGTCATGTAAAATTATGCAGGGGGTAGAGGGATATTCTTTGCCCTCTCACACAACACTAGAACCAGGGGACATCCACTAAAACTGGGTGGTGGGAAAGTTAGAACAGGCCAAAGGAAATATTTCTTTACCTAGCATGTAATTAATCTGTGGGACACCTTGCCACTGGATGTGGACATGGTGTCTGGCCTAGATGCTTTGAAAAGGGGATTGGACAGGTTTCTAGAAGAAAAGTCCATCAGAGGTTATAAGCCATGATGGGTCTGTGCAACCTCCTTGTTTCAGAAGGAGGCTACTTCAGAATGCCAGGTGCAAGGGAGTGGCACCAGGATGCAGGTCTCTTGTGGTCTTGTGTGGCCCCTGAGTGGGCCACACATCTGGTGGGCAACTGTATGATGATGGAAGCTGGACTAGAGGGGCCTTGGCCCGATCCAGCAGGGCTCTTCTTAGGTTCTTATGTCCTGTCAGATCTGGAAAGAAGCCCGAGACCCTTGTGCAAGACATAAGGTAGCTGTTGGCTACCAGACCAGTGACATCCTCATTCCAGAGCAATCACCTTCAGCTGACGTGACAAAACAGCTAAACCGAAACCCATGGCTGTTTGCTAGGAGGGACTGAAAAGAAAAGCAGCCACAGGGGAAAAGACCAGCAAAATCCCAGGTATCTGTAAGTCATCAGACAGTCACAGGATGCAGCCACAGTAATGAGGTGTGCAATACCAAAGCAGACCCTCCCCAAAGAGAGAAGGAGCAAGACCGATTGAGACCAAGGAACCCGAGGACCTTTCTGGCCTGAGGGAGAAAGCAGTTTGCAGCCTGAGCCTGCAGAAAAAAAGAGATGCTTGAGGAACAACATACCCTGAGGCCTGAGCTAGGAGGAGAAGTCACTCTTCTCCCAGTAAATTATGACTGGCCTGTGAAAGATGGTCAGGGGGAGGGGAGAGAGCTCCAGCCCATGGAACAGCCTGCTACAAGGCCAGGAGTAAGAGCGGATGAAGAACAGGGTACAGCCAGGGAGGATCAAATCACAAAGGCTAAGACAAGACCTGCTCCAGGGATCCACCTGCTACCAAGGCCATGGTGTGGCCAGCATATGGAGAGGAACTGCCTGCAGGCAGAGAGTCCTCCCCCCTCCACTGAGCAACTGCAGTGAGACTCAGGGTCAGGCCCCCCCAACTTAGAGGGCACGCCCAGGACATCTCTCCAGCCATGTTCAGAAACCTGCATTCTGGCATGCAAGGAATGGTGAACAACCCGTGGCAACCTTTCCCCAACCCGGGAGGCTGGCTAGACTGTTGCCCAGCACTCTCTCACTGGCCACCTGTGGGCATCCTGGTCAGGCAGAGACAGAGTAGCCCTCTACCCCACCCCAGCTACTCCCTCCTGTGGCCCTGGAAAGTGCTCCCTTGTCAGCGTGATGAGCAGGGTGCAGTTGCAGAAACCTTCTCATCAAATGTTCCTGGGGAGATACACACTGCCACACCTGGCTCCTTTGCACTCATGCATGCACACACCTGTACAGCCACACATGCTGCAAGCCGCTCTGCCCAGGCATGTGCATGCAACCCCCCCCCCCCACATGGTTCACCTAGACACAACACGAGCCAGTGCCCTGAACACTTGACATGCAGACACAGAGATACACACAGACGCCTGTGCAGCTGGGGACCACCGCCACCTCTCCCCGGTGCATGCATCCTTCAGAGCTAAGCACTTTTTGTGCATGCACATGCGCTCGCTCTCGCGCTCGCTCTCTCTCTCACACACACACACAGTTGGCACCCTCGCTGTCCATCAGCACATCCCCAGCAGCAACCCCCACCTGAGCCAGCTGCAATAAAACCAGACCAGCCTCCCCCGCCTGAGCCTCTCACCCCACCTTCCCTCCCCCCCCACAGCCCACCCCCCTCACTGCCTCTCCTGCCAGAACCAGACCCAGAGCAGCTGAGCCCATTTCTGGCCATGCAGAACCATCCATGCTTGGGGAAGGTGGTGAGGAGAAGACAACCATCCCCCTTCTGTACTCCCTCCCCCCTTTCACCACTGCCCCCATGCCTGCAGGGGAGAACATGCCACCCCCCAGATGTGGGGCACTCACTCACCATTTGATAGGCTTGTGCACAGCTGTGGCCATTTTGATATGGTATGCAAAATCCCTCTGCCTGCCTGGGCTGGTTGGAGAAGCAGAGAAAAAAATTATTTTCCCCTTTCCTTTCTTGCCTTTTTTTTTTTTTTTTTTTTGGTACCTCTCACATCAGAATATACTGTACAATTTTATTCATTCTCCAGCAGCCTGCAGGGAGGGGGGGCCAATCACTGCCCAGATCCTTTGAGCCCCGGTGCACCATGGGGAATGTAGTCCCTAGGCTTTAGAGAAGCCTCCCCCCTTTTGCATTATTATTTCCCCCCCTTCCTTTGGAAAGCTCTCCAAACACCAGGGTGGATGCCAGGCAGCTGCCACAAGGGAACTACAACTCCCAGAGGGTTCTGCGATTTGACAGCTACCAGGCACGCCTCCAAAGGGAGGGGGAGAGGTGGGATATAAAATGGGGGGGGGAGTTAATCCCAGCAGAATTCCCTTGCAAATTGGAACACCCACTTTTGTCCAACTCTCTTCCCAAGGAAGGAATACCCCCTCCTTCCCCAAGCAGGTGCGGGGGGGGGTAGCCAATGGCAGCAGAAACTGAAGGGAGGTGGAAATCAAAGATCTTGGCTAAACCCCAGTTAAACCCCCCTTCCATGTTTCAACCGGCTACACTGGCAGTGGGGCAGGAGGGGGAGAGAGTTCTGCCTTGGCTGTCTCAATGAGAAGTGGGGCAATGACACCAGACCTTGTGGCTTTTATCCAACCCTCCCCAGCAGCTTAATCCGATCTCCATCCAGACTTTGCCCCCAAACCTCTGTTAATGCCAGTATTGGACAATGGGAAGCCATGAGAAAAGAGTTCTCCTGAACAAGGACAGAGTGCTTGACCCTTCCCCTTAAGAAACCATCAAGAAGCTGCTTCAGGGGCTCTTGGTAGTGGCTCTCCAAGGTTTCAGGTCACGTCCAGGTCCACCTGGAGACCCAGCCTGGGAAACCCTCTGCAATGTGCACACTAAGCCTAAGCAGGGCAGCTCCATCCACTGAGCTAGGAAGCCTCCACATCCCTTCTCAGAAATGACTGTGCTCCTCCCAAGCCACCCACTTCTGCTGGACCCACTCAGGTCCAGAAATCCAGTTTCTGTGGATTAAGGCCTTCAGGGTTCCAGCCGCCTCACAGTCCCAAGTGGCCAGAGATCCTGCCAGTCTCCTTCATAAGAACCTCAGAAGAGCCTCACTGGATCAGGCCCAGGACTCATCAAGCCAAACTTTTGAATCTTACAGGGGCCCACCAGATGCCTGAGGGAACAGACAAGGAAACAAGAGGCCTGCATCCTGGTGCCCTCCCTTGCATCTGGCATTCTGAAGTAGCCTACTTCTAGAACCAGGAAGTTGCATATACCCTTCATTGCTTGTAACCTGTGATGGACTTCCCTTCTAGAAACCTGTCCAATCCCCCTTTAAAGCATCTAGGCCAAGTGCCATCATCACCACATTCAGTGTCAAGCGGTTCCACAGTCTAATTCCATGCTGGGAAAAGAAATATTTCCTTTTGTCTGTCCTTACTCTCCCGCCACTCAATTTTAGTGGCTGTCCCCTGGTTCTGCTGTTCTTCGAGAGAAAAAAGGACATCCACTCTATCCACCCCCTACAGAATTTTGTCTGTTTCAATCATGTCCCCCCTCAGGTGACTTCTTTCTAGAGACTGAAGGTCCAGGACTATTGTAGCCTTTCCTCATCAGCTTTCTTCCTCACCTTTCCCAGTTCCACTTTGTCCTTTTTGAGATGTGGCAACCAGAACTGCACACAATACTCCAGGTGTGGCCTCACCAGGGATTCGTTCAACAGCATCCTAATATTGGCCATCTTATTCTCCATCACTTTTTAAAATGATCCCCTGTGTGGGTCAGGCCAGCACCATTCCATCAATGTGCCCCACTTCTTCTTCCAGAACCCCACAGCAAAGATTGGGGCAGGTCCTCACGATTGTCACTCCCAGCGGTGGACAGGGCCTGGGGAATGCACTAAGAATAGCCCCTCCTCAAAATAATTTCAGCAAAGCCAGATGGAGCCCCAGAGCACCTGAATCCCCCCCCAACTCAACATGGGACTGGGTGCCCTCAGTACCCCTGGTGCCCTTCCCTTGTTTGGGGGCCAGCCAAACCCTCTAGCTGCCTCTCCCCCCTCCCATTTGGGATGGAATAGGCAGCTCCCCTCTTCCCAGGGTGCCCCCTTTGCTGGGTTGTTCAAATGGGAAGGGGGCAAGGCCACCTTAGGGCTCCAAAGGGGCAGGCTCTGAAGGAAGCCCCTCCAGGTGTCAGGCTCCTGCACTCTGCCTATGCTCAGAGGTAATTCGGCAGGGGAAAAAGGCCACGCCCCTATATTGGGGAGGACACTCACTGCATGAGCCAGACCCTCCTCGTCACTCCAGGGCCTGAGAAGTGGGGAGGGGGCAGAATGGGCTGCTCGTCCCGCCCCGCCCTTCTGCAGCCGGGGGGGGGCACCTAGGGCTAGCTGCAGTTGGGGGGATGGAGGGAGCTTCGGCATAAGGCCTGATCCTGGCGGGAGGCTTGGCTGGATGCCGCGGGGAGACGCTCCCTCCCAGGTCAAGGTGGCACCGCCACAGCTGGATCTCCAGGGGGAGGGCCGGAGTCAGCTGCAAGGGCTTTGTTGCGGGGAGGGGGCTGCGCTCTGCGCGCCTGGGCGCTCCTCGGGTCCCCGCCCGCCTCCCTTCGCAGAACAAAGCCGCGGAGTGCAGCCCCCATCCTGAAGGGGGAGGGGGTCGGTGGCAGCCGCCTGGGCATCCCACCCCCTGGGCTGCTGGGAGATGTAGTTCGACCACCTCCAATGCCCCCCGGAGCTGGAGATGAGGACGGTGGCGTAGCCAGGGGGGGGAAAGCGCAAAGTTTTGCAGGGAGCCTCCCCGCAGCGTGCAAGACGCCGCTCCCCTTCGGAGCATTCCGGGCGGGGGGAGCAAGACGGAGGGGTTTCCTAAGGGAGCGGCCCCTTGCACGCTGCGGGGAGGCTGCCTGTAAAACGTAGCGCTTTGCCCCCCCCCAGCTACGCCACTGCCACTCAGTAGCAGCGCCCCCATGCACAGGGGCAGTCTACCCTTGGAGTATTACGGGGCGGGCGGGCGGGCAACGGGGGAGAACTGGCACTTGGGTATAATCTGGCTAGCCAGGGCAGGCACCAGGACGCGGGGCCAGGCGGACTCGCCTATCCCTCCCCACCTGCCACCCCTGCCAGTCTCCAGCCTGAAAGGTGCGAACCCGGGCAGAGGAAGGAGCTGCAGCGCCCCCCTGTGGGAGGCTTCCGAACAGGCCGGCCAGCTGGCAGCCACAGGCGCCCCCAGGCAGGCGCCCCCCTCCTCTGGCAGTGGGGCATCCTCCAGGCCCCCACACCTACAAGCAGGACGGAGCTGGGGAGAGGCAGAGGCAGACCCATCCCAGCTCTGGCCTGTAGAATTGCCCCCCAGTCTCAGTGCCCAGGAGCATGCACTCCCCACATGCACACTGCAGAGGGCGCGCAGGCAGGAGCACCAAGACACAGGGGCTTGTTGCCCTTGGAAGTGGCACCCCCCACTGCCCCCCCCCCTGTGGAAACACTTGGCTTGTTGCCCTCGGAAGTGGCACCCCCCACTGTGGAAACACTTGCCAGGCTCCTGGTCAGGTTATTATATTACTGACTTTATTTGTAATTTATTATATAATACAAATATGTGGGATTCTTTGATACAAAACATTTGGTAATAAGATAGAAAATACCTTCCCCCCCCTTCTGTTTTCTATGTCCAGGCAGTTGGGGGGTGGGTGGGACATCAATGACTCCCTCCAGACTTCTTCTGTGCATTACCCAGGTGCTACCTCAAGCTGGGGGAAGGATAATGGCAACCCAGCAGGGAAGTTTCAAGGGTCACGCAGTACAACATCCTCTTCCCACAAGCAGCCCCAGCCCCATTTACTGGAGAGTGTTTCCCGCCCCCACCCAAAGTTCTCCTGCCTTTTGGCTGGCAGTGTGGCTGGTTTCTCAACTGTACCTGCAGTCCAACAGCAATGTGGGGGGTGGGGTGGCTTAATTCTACACCCCCAAGAGCCACCACATCTAGGAAGCAGCACAGGCTGGGGGCCCCCTGTGGCGAGAGTGCGGTGGCTGCATCAAAGGGCAAGCTGGGGCCGGACTGCACTCCCACCTGCCTGCCTTCTGGACACGGCCCTGGCCAGTCGCCTTCTTGCTCTCAGAGAGAGGTGGGCTTGCAGGAGTTGCCGCACACCCTTCCTTCCTGTGAAACCACAGCAGTGATGTGGCTGCACCTTCAATCCTGCCTGGGTAACTCACCAGGCACCAGCTGACCCCAGGGGGTTCCAGAGAAGCAGGCGGCTGGGGGATGGGGCACCTGCAGTTTTTTAAAAGGGGGGTGGTGAACTTGGGCCAGGGTTGCAGCTCCAGGCTGGCCCCAACAGCCACACAGCAAGGGGCACACGGATGCAGAATGGGCCACAATCTCCTTTTGGGATTTTCAGTTTCGTTTCTGAAACCTCAAGCAGCAAATGCAAGTGTGGTCCCTGCTTCCACTCTTTGCATCTTAGGGGCTTCTCCTCTTCACTCTCCCCTCCCCAGCGTATAATGAAGAAAAAGGTCAGGGGTGGGTGGGTTTGATGCAACCCATGACCTGACACCTTCACCAATATTATCCCAATACACAACCCAGCAGTGGGACAGGACCCAGAGGGAAGAAGCAGTTGCCCTCCTCCCCTCACAGGACAGTCCCCCACACACCTCTGCGCTGCAGAAGTGTGAGACAAGACGCGGCTCTCATCGTGCCAAAGGCTTGTGACATGAAATGGGGGATTTCCCAGCCCCAGTTCTGGATGAGTGAGTTGCCAGCAGGACACAAGTACATCCTGTGTGCTGTTTGTCACAGAGAGGGAGGGGGCCCTGTGCAAGGACACCACATTAAGGAGAAGCCGAGCAGGCAAGGCTTTTGGCTTCTGGCCAGCAGCACATGAAGCCCAAATGGCACCAGACCAGCTGGGGCACCATCAGCCCAACCTCCCCCTGGAAGAAGTCTTGCCAGCTCTACCTCACTGTCCCCTGTGGGGCAAAGAGGGGGCAAGGCAGAGACCTCCACTCCACGCACCCCCCCCATTCTACTAATCGGTCAAGGGAAAACGTCCCACACGCGTTGCTAAGGAAACCATCCCAAGGGCCCCCACTGGTGGCCTGTGAAGCTCTTAACACAGACCCTCTCCGCCCACCCTTGTAACTTCTCATTCCCACCAGGACCTGCGCAGAGAGGCTTTCCCGGCCCCAGAGAGCATGGTGGAGGAGTGGGTCTCGCTTGGCCAAACAGGGTCCAAGAGGAGGCAGCCCAGGCCCATGAGGCAGGTGGGAGTGGTGCTCATTGGCCACAGAGCAGATCCTGGTAGGGTGGGAGGGGGGCAGGAGGTCTCGAATGTCCAGGCCCTGCCCCCAAGGTCACAGCTCAATTTCGAAGGTTTTCTGCCGGTCACCAGAGAAGGGATTGGGGCCTGCAGAAGGAGCTTTGGACTCCAGTGCAGCCCACTGGGCCTCAAAGGGGTCCGAGGGGTCCTGGCGGGGGGCAGGGGGCGCTGGCGGGCTCTGTTCAGGGGGCCAGGGGGTCCCATTGGGCTTAGGTGGAGTCGGCCCCAGCAGGTTCTGAGGAAAAGGGTTGGCCTTGGCCCCAAGGCTAGTGGCAGGGGCCTGGCTGGCCGAGCAGAAGGCGTTGGCCACCATCTGGGAGGGTGTGATGCCCACTATTGGCATGCTGGGCACGACAGTGGCATATGGCACAGCAGGGGGGTAAGCCGCAGCCAGAGGCACTAGCGCAGGTGGCATGTGAGGGGGCACAAACATGCCCAGGGGCGGAGTGGCTGCATCAAAGCTCAAAGGGAAGGGGGGCAGAGGGGGGGCCAGGGCCATGGCCACAGCTGGCGGGGGCTGCTGCTGCTGCGCCTTGGCAGCCTTGGCCACCTCCTCCAGCCAGCGCTCGGCCTCCGACGGCGTCCTCTTGTGCCCCGGCTGAAACGGGGGCGTCACAGGGGCCCCTGCGGAGGCGTCAGACCAGGTGGGGGGTCCTGTGGAAAAAAAGCCACATAAGCGGAGCTCAACCAGGCACCTCCAGGGGCAGCCCCCGCTAAGGGGACTGCTGCCTGTATGTGACTGTGGAGGGGGGGGAACATGGAGATGCCATGCAAGACTGAGTGTACCTGTGCTGCCCCCTTCCATGGCTGCCACGGCTGTGACAGGCCCAGGGGCACCGTTGAGGGGGGCACTGCTGGGGGGCTCCCCAGCCGGCTGGGTCAGCGACGCATCTATTTGGCTGCAGAGGGCGGTGATGCCGTCCGAGTCCCCGCTGGGCGTCCCATCAAGCTCCAGCACTGGTTGGAATGAAAGGAGGCAGGGCAGGTTCAGGGCAGGGAGGCGGAGTGCCCCCCCCAGCCTGGAATGCAGTGGTTGGCTAAGAGGTCTCCAGGCCCCCCAAACACCCAGCCCACCCCTGCCAGGACGCCCCTCCTTCCTCACCTGCACCCCCCAGGTGTCCCTTGCGCTGCAGGGTGGAGGGCAGCTCGTTCAGGCGCAGGGAGAGCTGGCGCTTGAAAGGGGAGTTCTTCTGGCTCAGAGTGGGGAAGCCGCGGAAGGAGCCCTGGCGCACCAGCTGCTCCAAGGGAGCGTGGCGCCGGGGGATGGCGTGTGGTCCCCCTGCCTCGGCCTTCTCCTCGGGCGAGGTGGCCCCCTGGGGTGGGGAGGCACTGCCAGGCTGGGCAGGGGCCGGGGGAGGCGCTGCAGGGACTGTGGCTGCTTCCGCTGTGGAGGAAAGGCAGAGAGGTCAGCAAGGCATCCCCCCCCTTCGTGGAAGACTCCCTGCCAGGCCTAAACAGTCCCTCCAAATCGGGATAAGAGAAGGTGCTGATCCGAGGTGGGAGGAGAGGGCAGAGTGGGTGGCATGGCTTGTGGCTGCAGGGGGGAGGGAGGTGTGGAGGAGCTGCTTGCATGTGCCGGAGCTGACGTGACACTTCTGGAGAGTCTGCATTTACTGGTTTCCCAGGGACAGCTATTTTAAAAATGGGGCTCCCCCCTGCAGCCTGAAGCCATGCAGACCATTCCGCCACCACTGCAGGACTCTACCACCTCAGGCATCAAGCAGGGCTACTGCCATTGTTGGTACTTTGACCTGGATGAACCCAATGCTCTGCCAAGAAAGCAGCACCCAGAGCAAGGGACAGTCTCAACAAACTGAACGTGAAAATCAAGCACACTTGGAAACAACCTCCGATCCTCCCCAGGACTGCAAAGTGTGAGCACTACCTTTCTTCTTGTCCTGTGGGGGCCGTGCGCCGGAGGGGCGTGTGGTGGAGGCAGGGGGGCCTGGCAGGCGGAAGGAGCCCTCCCGAGCAAAGCTGGTGCGGGCAGCATCAAAAGAGGCCGTGACACCGCACTCCTTCTCACGCTTCTGCTTGCGCTCCAGGCAGGCGGCGAAGGCACAGCCGACGGCGTGACTCAGACGTTCTCCCTGGGAAAGGGGCAGAGGGGCCGGTCAGGGCAGGAGGGGGGCAGCTGGAGCAGGAAGGGGGCCTCGGTCTCCAGCTGCCCCTGCAGGGACAACACGGGAGCGACCCAAACATGTGGCTACCCCTATAGGGTGATGAGGGACCTGGAGCACCGGAGGGGGGGTCCACTGCAGGATGGGCTCCAACATGAGGAGCGGGCAAGAGTGGCTCCTTCACACACAGGATCCTGCTGTCACTGCCCCAGCAACACACCCCTGAGGTGTTCTGACCTCCGTTCCACTGCACCATTGCCTTGAGCAGCCATTGGGAGAGCAGGCCACCTCCACCACGAGCCTTTCCAAGCCCTCCAAGTCAGGGGCCATCCTTGTAACAGGGGGTTCCACATGCCCATCATGCAAGGGGGGGGCGGGAATAAAGCCTTCCTGTTGTCTGTCTTGAATCTACTGCCGGTAAGTTCCATTGGGTGACTGAGCTCACCCCTCTTTCCCCCCCCAAAAAAATATCCAAAAAGGCCCAAATGCTTTCCATCTTCCTCTTTGGGAAGATACTGTGGCTTCTGGTCGTTTGGGGTGCCTGTTCTGCAAAAGGAACGGCTTCATCCTTTGTGGGAGGAGCCCAGGGACACAGGAGCCCACTCCAATCCAGCTGGTCTCAGGCTGCAAGTGGACCTGCCGAGGCCACATGCTTAGGGGTCACTGGTCTGGATAAGGCCATTCCAAGCACTGCCCTTGCATGAGATCCTTACTCAACTGGGGGGGGGGGGAGACATGCACGCAACAAGCCCGTGTTTCACTTGAGGGCTGCGCCTGCCAGGGAGGGCAACCCTTGTGCCACCCACCGAGTCCTTCAGCGCCAGGAAGCAGTGGCAGATCCAGCGGCGAGTTGTGCCATCGCGGCAGATGTAGGAGAAGGCCTTGTCGAAATTGCGGTCTGGGGCACAGAATGAGACCTTCTCAATCGTTTGGTCCACAATCAGGTCCTGGAGAGGGGGGTGCACAAGAGAGGAGCAGAGACATTTTCTGGTTTCCAGTCTGCTTGAGAGCCACATCCTCAGACTGGCACCACTCTGCACCTGCTCAGGGTTACCCTTCCTTACAAGTTTCTCCCAGTGTTCCATGTTGCTAGGGCCAGAAACCCCTCCCTGCTTTCCATCGCACCTGTTCCCAGCTCTACAATACCTTAGTCTTGTCATCCACAACACGCAGTCCGTCAGCAGAGACCCAGAGAACAGACTTCACTGATTTGCGGCCACTCTGTGAAGGTCAACAACAGGGATGAAGTTGCAGCTGGGTCTGGGCAGGAGGTGCCTGCATCAGCCGCAGCCAGCCCTGCCCTGGGGAGTGGCTGCGCCCCCAGTGAAGGAATGCCAAGCCCTCCTGCCGGGGAGGGTGGGAGGAAAGGTCCCTTCCCTGGTTTAAACTGGAGGACACAAAGGGCTGCAACCAGTCAAGCGCCTTTTGGACTTGCTGAAAGAGCACCTGCCATTGATCAGGCCAGAGCACAGAACACCCAATTCTCTCCAACAGAGCTGCACCCAAGCAATGCAGCCAGCAGGCGCCTGCTGGCCCGGCCCAGGGAACTGGGGGGAGCAACGCCTTACTCCGGCAAGCACCCTGCAGCCTTGCACGGGCTGAACACCCCAACAGCCCCTTGCAGGCCACACTGTGTCCTGGGGGAGGGGAAAGAACCGGTTGAGCATGCTGGTGAGAGCCTCAGGTGTGCCCTCCCCAGCAAGGCAGTTCTTCTTCCTGCAGCGAGCCCCCAACTCACCGCTTTCAGCTTTTTCACAGCTTCTTCGCAAACATGCATGCCCCGAGACTCCTCCACCTCCGCATGGCCTAGATACTGGGGGGAAGGGGAAGAGGAAAAGAGACTGCTTCCTTCTCTCCTGCTGCTTCTGCGCCCGCCCCCACTCCCAAGACCTTAGAACTCTGCTCTCCCCTGCCTGGGACCAGCAGGCTCGTCACTGGGCCGCACAGACCGTTTGTGGGTCCCCAGCTGCTGGATCCAACCCCACGGCCAGGGCCCCAGCCAACCCCCGCCACTCACGCGCACGGGGAAGCTGCAGCGCCCTTTCCGCACGGCCTCCTCATCCGCCTGCCACTGGTGGGGTCTGCTGGCCTCTGGGACATAGGCGGGCTTCTTGCGCCGCAGGCTCTGCCGCAGCTTGTTCATCGCTGCCCCCCGTGGGCCTGCAGGTGGGAAGGGACAGGTTGGCAAGAGGGGCTCAAAGGGGGTGAGGAAAGGGGAGGGCCAGGTAAAGCAAAGGCCGATAGGAGCTGCGACACCCGGATTCCAGCGCCAGCTCTTGGCAGCGCATGGGCTCCAGGGCAATGTTTCTGCATCGAAGCTTCCTTGACTGTAACATGCAGGTCTCACCATGGCTAGTCACCTATGGGAGAACAGAGGGTCCAAAGGTGGGAGAGCAGGTGGAGGGGCCAGGAGTCCTCTTCCTCACACCTTCTACCTCTCTGCCCAGAAGGAGGCTTGTACAAGCCTCAATAAGCTGCAGAACAGGAACACAGACGGAGGTGCAGCAGCACAGCCACACACCCCACTCCTTTTCCTTCAGGCTTCCTTCTTCTTTTGCAAAATAGGTCTTGAGACCCAACAAGCAAGCTCTATCCACCCCATCAAAGTAGTTGCAAAGGGAGCTGCCACCCCCCCCCCCCCGATCTCATCCCCTCTGGTTTAACTGGGCCACCTCAATCGGAGATAAACAAACAGGCTTCTGTATAGCCCTGATGCCAGCCACTCAGAAGGTGAACTTGTGTGCCTGGAGTTCCAGGTGGGGAGCAGCGGGCGGGGGCTGCCCAGTGGGGACACCAGGGTGCCACACCAGACTTGGAAACACCTGGCTGGAATCTGGCCTTCCTTTCTGGTCTGCAGAAAGGACCCTCACACAACACCAGAGACGTCCCCACAAGCCCCCTCCTCACTGCCACTGATGACTGAAACAAACCTGGCTGCCCTGCAATCCAGTCAGCAGAAGGTTTTTTTTACACCCTGTGCCTTGCCCGTTTAAGGGGACCCCCCAGGCCAGATCCAAGCTCTTAACCTGCACCAACCCAGGTGTTCCCTTGGGGCTGTTGCCAGCGCCCCCCCCCATCCCACCACTAGCCAGCTAAGTCTCTGGCAACAGCCTCTGTTCCATGTCCCATGGTGCACTTAGGCAGGGGGAAGAAGAGATGGTCTTTTTCATGGTTCCACCCCACACAGAGGTCCCAGAGGAAAGAAGGGCCAACAGTTGGCTGGGTTGGGCGAAGACCCCCAGAAGGCAACCCTCAGAGTCTGTATATCTGTTTCAGGAGTGCCAAAGAGTGAGTGCTGCAGCTGCACCTGGGGGTGGGTGTGACAGGGTCACCTCCTGGCGTCACAGCCACTTCACTGGCAATCCTGGATAAGGGACAGGTTCTCTCGCCCCTCAGCACAGTCGCTCTGCTGAAAGGGCAGAAGCAGCACTGCTGCAAGGGCGCCAGCTGGCAGGGGCATAGCACGGTCATGGAGCTTTGGGGACAGCTCCAGGGGTCAGGGTCAGCTGCTCTCCACAGGCTCTCCACCTGGAAGTGGCCAAGTTCAGCCTTGGAAGCGGTGGTCTTGCCAAGTCTGGATTGGTTGAGCCTCAGTTCACCGAGACCAGGCCTGTGCGTACGTCTCAATGAAAAAGGGCTGCCCCAAAACCCCACACAAGGTCTGGATCTGGGACAGACACGGCCACCTTCTAAATAGCCGGATTATCTGAATGAGCAGCTGACAAACAGAGAGTGTGCAAAACTTTAATGCTAAACGTTTTAACGTTAACATTTAAAATGTTCTGCCAATCACTCACTGAGACCCCTGCATGTCTTCCAATAGATTTATTCCTTTTAGTTGTAAAAAAAAATTAAAAAATGCACATATCCCTTTGCCGGCTGAAGGGGGGGAGCTGGTAAAGGAGCCCTGAACCCAGCCTGTCCCGCCCCCCCACCTCTCACAGATGGCCCAGGCCGGTAAATCTGCCCCACAGAAAATAGCCGGTGCAGACGACAGCCCAGGGGTCCCTTTTGTGTGGAGCGTGTGCCCCACACAATGGCCACAAAGCCGGCCCCTCCTCCCCCCACACCTCCCAGCATGCTGGAAAGGCACACAAAAGGGAGTCCAGACGCTGGACAAGTTTAGCCGCACCCTGAACCGGCCCCCAGCAGCTCTGACCTCTCTTATGTACATGGGGGAGGAGATGACAGGAGAATGGAGCTCCCCACACTGATTTCTAAGGAGATCGGTGTAGGGAGGGGGCTCACAGAGGGACTGCCTCCTCACAAAGTCAAACTTCGCTTTGAAACAGCTGCACCAGAGCTGGTGAAACAAAAGGGCAACGTGGCAGCCCCCCCCCGTGTCAGGCGAGACAGCTGCCCCCAAAAGGCTGGGCCCCCCCAACAGCTGTGCATGTCCTGACCCCCCTCGCCTCCCTCCCCCCAGAGGCCTGCTGGCTCCAACACACCAGCTGTACGGGGGTCGGGCAAACATTTGGCCACAGACAGGCCTGTTTTCTCAGCTGCTGCCAGTGCAAATCCACCCCCCCCCCCCCGCCTTCCACTCACACAAGCACCACCAGGGTCTGCCTTGGCAGATGGAAGCCATTCCCAGACAAGCCACAGGGGCTGCTGGTGGTGGGGAAATCCCACAAGTGCCATCTTAGAAGGCAGGGCTGGTAGAGAAGCGCAGCTCTCCAGCCCAGACGGCAAAGGCAGAGCAGGGCCACTGTGTGCCACCCATCTCTGGGGACCGCTGGCTCTGGGGGCCAGCCTTTGCACCCACCCCAGGAGAGGCCGGAGTGAGATCTCTCTGGAGCCGGGGCTCACCCCTGCCTCAATGAGGGATCTGGGGATGGGAAACCCCCTTCTTCCAAAGCCACTGGGCTCCCAAAAGTTGCAGGCATCCTCTTCACTCTCCAGCAAGTGTGACTCCAGCCTGACTGCCGGGCAACAGGGCTAGACCTGCGAGCCTGCCCCCCAAGTCTCATGAGTGTGGGGGTGGCTGTAGCTACAGCCAGGAAAGGGCACCCTGCGCACGCACACCACGACAGCTCCTTGAGGCAGACTTCCCGTCTTTCTTGGCCAAACCCTGGCATGTGAAGAGCGCTCCAGGCACTTGGGTGAACTCCAGGATGGACTGATCCCACTGCTCCCTCCAGCAGGGGAATGTCTGGAATGGCAGTTCATCATCTGAGGGCCTGGGCCCATTTAGGTTTGGGGGGGGGGATCCTCCTGAACTCCTCTTGGAGAAAGAGGCAGATCTGGTTATTTTTGCAACTACCGAGTGCGCTGCTCACTCTGGTGGAAGGGTCCCCAGCCAAGACATGTGGAACAGTCTGGCCAAAGACTGAGCCAAGCAGGGGGAAGGGGAGGAGTTTCCCCTTGTCTCTGGCTGAGCCAATTCTGGCCCCAATCCTGCACTGGACACAGTGCAGGAAAGAGCAACATACCCACCAGGCTCCCCCGTGGACCCCGTGGTGCGGTTTCCGCTGCAACAGGCCAGTGCTCTGGCACTGAGAGGAGCGTCCACGTGTGCGGAATTCCCCTCCCCCTGCAGAGAGTACCAGGGACCTCTTCTCTGCCTCCAGTATGGGCACCATCAGCTCTTCCGCCCCAATCCCAAAGGGCTTGTCCGCCCTTCCCAGCTGCACTTGGTTCCCGCTTGCTTCCTCCAGCTGGCCCATTAGCTTAATGGCTTCCATCCACTCCTGTCATCCCCCCACATCACTCACTCTGCTCAGAAGCAAAGTCCCAGCCAGGATCGGCGCCTCTTCTGGACAGGCTTCCCCGAGGCCGGAGGGCTTCCGACGCGCACAGGCCAGGTGGCCAGGGTGTCCCCTCTCGATTGCAGGCCTGGCAGGGGAGGCAGAGAAGTCAGGCATGTCTCTCATCGGTGCCCCCACCGATGCCCCACCCTTCCTTTCCCCACCACCTCCTGCCCCACTGAGAGGTCACAGTTCTGTGCTGCAGCTCCACCTCCGTCCTCAGCTGCAAAGAGCCTGGGCAGCAGGGCTGGGGAAGACCTCGGCCCAAGCCCTGCCACCCTACGATCCTGCTGCCTGGCTGCCCCAGTGCATGGCACACTCACTTAGGTCCCTCCCCGCTTGCGTGGCCCTTTCCCTGCTGCTGCCTAGCCCTCCCTGGCACATCTCTAGGACATGAGAGGAAGCGTCTTCTCCCACCCAAAAGATCAGTCAAGTGCCAAGGAGTAGAGGCAGAAATGATACGGAGCAGATGGAGAGCCTGCCTGCCACCCACAGAGCCCCTGAAAGCTCCTCTCCCGAGCCTGAACCCACATAGAACCCCCACGGCCCAGCCATCCAAGGTGTCATAGATGCTGGGGTGGGGGGTGGCTAGATCCAGCTATGCCACACTGAGCAATGCCTGAGGCTGCCCCAGTGTCAGCCAGTAGCATGAAGTCTTGGCCAGCTTTCCATGCTGACACAATATGAGAAGCCCCTCCCCATATGGCTTGAGCCCTCTAGGGGGAGGGGCCCTGCACAGAAGCCAATCCTGGCCTTCTGGATGCCACCAAGGCAGGTTTTTTGTTGGGGGGGCAGCAGAGGAACACCCCCTCCCCAAGGTACAGGCACCTCCATCCTGCCAAGAGCCTGTTTGGCCTGCATCTACTGGTACGGACTCAGACAGCCTTCTGACTGAGAGGTCAAGGACTGGATCCCATGACCTCCCATATGCACAAGATACCATAATCACTGAGCACCTCCTCCCTGACTGCTTCCAGCCTAAGCACAGGCCAAGAGGGGCTCAGGTGCAGCTCAGCCACATTTCTGGGGGCCTTGGGAGAAGAAACCTGTGCCTGCAGCCTGGGCCCTGATGGACACCCAGTGAGGCCAGGGGGCCACGACAGCACTCTGCAGGAGCAGCAGCAGCAGCAGGTTCAACTCCCGAACTGTCACGGTCCCCGGAGAGGAAGAAGACTTGGGGCTCCCCTTCTCCAGCACTGGCCCTTGTGGTGCCTTCTGAAAGGGGGAGTGGCCAGTTGGAAAGAGCTGTACCTGCTGAAGTGACTGCTTCAGCCAAGGAGGATGCTGGGAGGGGGCCCTCAGTCATGGTGTTGTCGGGCACCAAGGGAAAGACAAGGGGCAGGCTGCGTGATACCCCCCGAGTGCTGCAGGGGCAGTTGGAGCAGCCTGGTCTCAGGCACCCAACGGGTCAGGGAACCCCCCAATGCGTGGCCCCCCCAACAGTCCACCCACCCCACATATTCCTTTCTCAGAAGGGCTTCCTGCTCCATTGCCCCTCCCCCAGTCGCTGCACCACCCAGCAGTCATTTTTCACAAGGGAATCGGCTCAAGGGGCCTAGGATTCTAGTGCTGATCCATCTCCTCTCCCTCCAGGATTTGGCCCTGCTGGAACAAGCAGAGCCTCCTCCACACCCCCCTCTGCCCCCAGCACTCTGGTCATGAAAAGAAGCTTTTGCCCCGGACCGACCTCGCCTCCACCTGTGAAATGGGAACAGCAGGGGCCTGCCTCATAGCACTGAGCGGGGACAAATGTTGACAATGCAAAGCACTTTGCAGACAGCAGCCAAGAATGAAGGGATGAGTAACGAATAAGGCTGTCTGGGACTGGAGGGGGGCAAACTGAAACTCAACTCCTGCGCCCATCCCACTGGCCTCTGTTCCAAAATGCAGTTCCGGCAGAAGGCGGCCACATTTTCTCCTTCCCGCTCCATTCCAGAGCTTTGGAGGGAACCCAGGCATCCAAGCTACCCTCCTCCCTCCTGTACACCCCCAGGAGTCCTTCTGGCTCTTCTTGGCCTGAACTCCCAGGGCAGCAGCTGGGCTGCATGGAGCTGCCTTCATCAGCAGCAAGAGCTGCAGCTCATTCCTCCACTTCCTGTTGGCTCTGCCAGAGTCTAGGAAGCCACGAACTCGGCTGCCCTTCTCGGTCCAGACGCCTGCGGAGAACAATGGCCAGGCCAGAGCGTAGAGAGGCAAGTCCTTCTGCGTCTCTGTGTACTCCCAGGACTCAAGCCAGACATTAGCCCTGGAATACCACCAGTGCCAAGGGTCTGGGTATGGATTCCTCTGAGCATATGCAGAGTGCACCCACCCCTCCAATTTCAGATCCGAGGAGCAGGAATGTTTACAACCGCAGGGCAGAGCCCTGGCAAAATTGCATGCATAAAGTCACCACTGACCCCAGCACAAGGACCAACTGCAGTTGCAGCCTCCACTCACCCACCAGGGTGATCTGGTTGGAAACCCCAGCGGGAAACTCAAGACCCAGGAAGGGGGCCTTCCCCATCACCGTCACCAGGAAGAGGGTCTCAGGCAGCAGGAGAGATGGGAAAGGCCGCAGCAGCAAGCCTGGAAGAGGCTGCTAGCCCTGGGGCAGGTGGACCAAGAGGGGGCACCACAGATGCACCCGGCAGTGACCAGGTCAACGTTGCTTGCAGGAAACAAACCAGGAGCCAGTTTGTTCAACCCATCCCGGCTGCCAGTGCTCTGGCTCCCCAAAGACTGGGTGCGGGGGGTGGTCCCACAGCACACAGGACCTGCAGCATATCTTTCACCCTGCAGCATATCAGGCAATGGCAGCACTCCCCCCACCCTGGCATTCCTGCTCCCTGGGATGGCCTTTGCACAGCAGCACCCCTCTGGTCCAGGCACAACTTCCCTGGGTGCCCAAGGCCTAGAGTGGCCCCTCTGGGCAGCGTCCCCTTGCCGCCCCTCCTAGGGCACAAAGGGGCCCTTTGGTACATCATTTCTGCTTCCGCGTCATGCCCCACGTTGGGGCAGAGCCAAGTTGTACCCCAGACCCCTCTCACCCCAAATGAGGGTCCTTGCAGCACCATTAAGGCACTGAGCCTGCAAACACCTCTGTGACCCCCACGCTGCTCCAGAGAGGATGACAGCAGCCCCTGGTCTCATACCAGACCCCTGGAGCTCCACAAGAAGAGTCCTCCCCTGCCAAAAGCCATTAGTCATCATGGAGGATGAAACAAAGGCAGGTTGAGAGGGACTCTTTCCCAAAAGGGAGAGGTGGCAGGGCTGGAAGCTCTGCACATGGAACTGAGAGGGACTCTAATTATTCAGTGGGGAAATAAAAGCACTCTGGGTATCCTCAGAGGCACTCTTGATTAGTAAATACTTCTCATCATGCCCCAGAATCTGCCAAGGTCCTGATTGTTCCAAACAATGCAGAGTTGTCCCCCAGAACCAGATGCTTCACAGAAAATGGAGGGGGGGAAACAGAGCCCTGAAAGGCGGGGGGGGGGCGAAGATGCCCCAGCAGGCCAGACTGTCACTGTGGTGCCTGTAGACAAGGAGGATGGGGATGTGGTTGTCTTGGGGGGGAGGGGCAAGCTGGTCATAAGTCCCAGGGCCAGCACCACCGCTCCCCCACTCAGTCAGTTAGTTTCAAGGAGAGGTGCTGGAGCTCAAGCAAGCATCTCTGAAAGGAAAAGCTCTCTCTTGCAAGCACCTCAGGGGCACCGGGGCCAAGGAATGCATTTTCAGAGAGGCCCACCTCCAGGCCTGATACCGAAAGCAAGGGGTGAGCTTCTCGCTTTCCACACCAGAACACACTTGGCCTCTGGGTCCGCGAGGCAGTTGGTTCTGCCAGCTCCCAGCAAACCAGCTGCTGGTCCCATCAACTGAGCTTCCTGGTAGCACCTCTGGGAAGAGGCACGAAAGAAGGCTGACCCTAGTGGGGGCAGGAGCTAGAGGGCAGAGCAGCTAGCAGGCCTGGCAAGAGGCAAATGCAGTCTCCCTCTGCCCCCCTCCAGAAGGGGGTGGAGAAACCCCTTGCGCCCCCTGCCCAGTTGCCCCTAATCCCCACGGCAAGGCCCATGCACAGCTGTGACACTGCTCTGCAGCCTGGGCCACCTGAGAGGCCCCTCCTCAGTCCCAGCCTGGGAGCAGCTTGAATCCATCCTCTATCCCCAAGTGGGGGCAGGGGTTCTCAGATCTTCCTCTAACAGGTAGGATGGCATAGGGAGAGGCAGGGGGTCTGAGCAAAGCCCACCTGCTCATTCAGGGAGGGGAAGAAGAGAGCAAGAGAACCCACCTGCACCTCTCCCAGAAGGGAAGGAGGTGGGGGCTCCATGCTCTGAGAGGGCCCTTAGTGCCAACTTTTGGGACTAAGGGATAAGCTACCCCTTCCTGGGGTTCAGCACTTAGCAGCATGTGCCTCCCCCAGGGCTTTGCTTCTGCCCCACCAGGAAACTACTCCGCTCCTGCAGCCCCCCCCAGCTGCCCCCCAGTCAAGCCTCGCTGGGCACCACTTGTCCCTCCCCTCTCTAGAGCCCCAGTGGGGGGTATGAAGTTGCCAGGAGGAGCCCCTCCCCCAAAACTGGTCCAGCAGAGCCTCTTTCAGGAGGGGAGGCCAAGCCAGCCTCCTGGCCAGAGCACTCCGGGGGTCTCGGCGCGATGCCTCTCCAGAGTGCTGGGGGGGGGGCAGGCTGGGGAAAAGGGTCGGGATTCCAGAGCCCCCGTGCGCCATCCGGGCCGCCTCGGCTCCCCCCACCCCGACCGGGCCGCGACGCCTCCAGCCCGCAGGCGAGGCCGAGGGGTGCAGCGCATAGGGAGCCGGTAGGAAGGAGGCGAGCCGGGCAGAGGGTGCCATCATGCCTCGCCGCCCCCGGCCTCGCAAGGCCCACCCAGCGCCGGGCTCGTCCATAAAGGGGGGGCTGGGCTAGGCTGGGAGAGGCTTTTGTTGGGGAGGCGCCTGGAGGGCCCGATCCTGGGCAGCTGGCACTTGCGCGGAGGCGGCGGGGGGGCGGTCCCTCGGAGGCCGAGCGCGTCAGCGGGGTCGGGACCGGGACCCCCCCTCCATCTCCCTGCCTTGCAGAGACCAGGACAGCCCCATCACCCGGAGGGGCGGAGGAGCACTGTGCCCCCGCCAGCCGGGGAGTGCGCCCTGCAGCGCCCCGGCTGCATCTCGCCCAGAGCGACCCCCGCCTAGCCCGGCCGTGGCCGCCGCCCCCACTCCCGCCCGGGCTGCAGGGTGCGTCCCTTACCCGGGTGCAGCCGCAGGGCTTTGGCTCAGGCGCCGCCGCCTCCCCGTCCTGCCGCCTCGACATCCACAGGGAGCAAAGGCCCCGATCCGGTCCCCACCCCGCGCTCCCGCCCCCTCCTCCGCCAACGGCGCGGACTCCCGGACTTGCTCCCACCGCCGCACGCTGCGCCTTTTCCTCCCGGGAAGGATTCCATCCCGCCCGGCCCCGCCCCGGCTCTTTAATATGCAAATGATGACACGCCCCCTGCCCGGCGCTCGCCCCGCCCACATTCCCGGGCCTCGGGCTCCCATTGGCTCTGTGGTCTGAATATGCAAATATTGACGTCACCGTTGCCGCTCTCCTCCCCACCCCGTGCTATTTACAAAACTCCCCCAGCAGCATCACCGCCCCTGGTGAGTCACGGGTTCCTCTTTCACACATGCAAATAGGTCATCATTCGTGTCGACCCAGCAGTTTCCCTTCCTGCCCCCCCTTGCCTTCCCCGTGCCCCATGGCAGGGGCTCCAGCAATCACGCTGCATTCACAAAGCCCCCCCTCGCCCCATGGAGAGGTCTGTTTGCTCAGCTTGCCTGCTTTCAAAGCTGAGAGGGGCTGCAACCTGGCCAGCCCCGGGACCCGTCGGCTTAGCCCTGATGCCCAGAGCCAGACGGGGGCAGGTGGCAGTGGCGTAGCTAGAGCGGGTGCAAAGCAGTAAGTTTTGCAGGTGTCTGAACGCGCCCTGCAAGCGGTCCCGCCCCCTCCCCTTCAGAGCCATTCCGGGTGGAGGGAGCAAAACAAATGGCTCCAAAGGCGAGGGGAGGGACCTCTTGCACGGCATGTTCAGGCACCTGCAAAACTTACTGCTTTGCACCTCCTCTAGCTACGCCACTGCCACCTGCCCCCGTCTGGCTCTGGGCATCAGGGCTAAGCCGACAGGTTAGGATTCCTTCTTGGATGGGCTCCAGGACAGTCGTGCATGCCCCCCCCCCAGTAAGCATATTAGGGAGGTGGAAAGGTCGAACTATACCAGGAATGTACCAAGGTCATTTGTCACCTAGGACCCATACATGTTGGCACCCCCACCATTGCTAAAATCATTTTCAGTAATAGTCATATCATGAAATGAATAATAATAATGGCCAGAGGACCCCCCCAACCCCCCGCTTTGTACACCACTGCACTGAGGACTGGAGCAGAAGGGCTGAAATGTGAGGTGCTCTCAAGTTTCAGAGGAAAGGTGGCTAAGGGGGTGGGGGCATGATTGGGGCTTAAAGTGGTGCCTGGTGTAGGGAGGGGGCTTTCTCCCTCTCCTATAAGAGGAGAATTTGAAAGTCTTCCAGTGCAACTTATTTGCAGGAGATCTAGACAGAGCAAAGCTAGTCCTCCTTTGCACAATGGGCAATTAAGTTCTGGAACTCATTGCCACAGGTTGTGGTGATGGCCACTAGGAAAGGTGGTTTTAAAAGCCAGATGTCCAGCCTCTCCCTCACTCCCTTTGGGTCAGGACACCCCAACGGGTGCTGAGGGCCAGGGTTGGTCCCAGCCAAGGAGTAGAGGGGAGGAGCTGCCACTGCGGCAGGCCACATCAAAGACACACAGGCAGGCTAAGAATCTTTGCAAAGAACATCTGGATGGTGCCTCCCCCTCCTGGTCATGGTCATGGGCTGGGGGTGCTTTGAGCAGCTTGGACACAGCTGGCTAACCAGGGTGCCCCATTTGTCTTCCTCATTTCCAGAGAAAGGCCCTCAGTGTGAGCTGGAGGGCACCAAGGCAGAAAGCAATGTGCATTGTGATCCAAGAGAACAAGTGCTGGCCTGGCACACTGGTGCAAACGCAATGCCCATGCATCCTGTACCCAGCAGTGGCCCACCAGGTGCTGCTGGAAAGCAGTGAGGAGAGGGGCTGGTATTCCTCTGCAGCACATCCTCAGCCTGCCCCCGGAGGACCTTATTATTAATGCATCCGCTGTTAGTACAGTACCCTCACTGTACAGGACGCTTTGCAACAGAAATCACAAAAGGACAGGCCCCTGCTTCCTAGGAGCTTGCAATCTAAATTTCAGCACCAGGGGAAGCAATAAGCAAGAGCCAGTATGGTGTCATTATCTGTAAGAACACTGTGTTGGGACCAGGAAGAGGGGGGTTCATGCCCCTCATTCACTCCTAATGCCAAGATGTGCCTCTCAGTGTGACGCACCTCCCAGAGTTGCCATGATCAGGGTAAAAAGATTGGGTGTGTGGTAAGAACTGCATGTGCTGAGCTCAGCTCCAGTGTAACTGACAGGCAGGGAGCCAGGCCTTTTGCACCTTCCCAGGGGTGCTGCTGGGATTTGAAGACTCCCAGGTCATGTGGTCCAGTGGCCTGAGGCAACGAAGTGGTTTCTGTTGCTGTTGCCTAAAAATGGATGTGACTTTGGGCTCCCGGTCCCCATCCCCTGGCCCTTCCCAGACCAGGCAGAACAAGGACTGGTCCTCCTCTGCCCTTGCTCCAGGACAGTGGGGTTTCAAGCACAGTGGGGAGTTGCACATGAGCCCCCCCCCCCGCCATGACTCTGTAGAAGCAGCATTAGCAAAATGGATATGCCTCCTCGAGGCTGTCATTTGGGAGGGGGGGAGGAGGAGAGCTGTCAGGAGCCGCCCCATTATTTCTCGCATGTCCTTGCGGTAAAAAAATGTGCTTCTTCTGAGGGAGCTGCAATTCCTTTTTCCGGAAAAGAAGCCTTAGATTAAAACCAGCTGTTGGGGGCGGAGATGGGGGCTGCACCTGGGAAGCAAAGTCTGCAAGGAGCAGTAAGCAAGGAAAGACCAGGGGTGTGTGGCCAGGCCGGCCTGGGGTCCCAGCAGTGTGCCAGTGCAGGCAGGGTGGAAATGGGGGGCTCAAGGAAGGGCCCTGAGGAGAAGGTTTTCTTCTGTGCCAGCTGCAGCAGCCTCTGCTCCCTTCTAGGCCAGAGTCACCCTGCTCGACGAGGGCTGCACTTGCAGGAACTGTGCTGTGTGGAGCAGCAGGAGGAAAGCATGCAAAGCTTTTGGGCAGGCCTGGTGTTGCAGGCTGGACAGACCACACGAGACCCTGCCTCCAGCAGAGCCCAGCCTACACTGGTCTGCTTGGCTCAGACTCGCAGCAGGTCTCCCAGGGCTTGGCAGATAGAAGCTGCCCTTCTGCATGAATAGCAGGTGCCATATCCCGGAGCTGAGGGTCAAAGCAGCAGGCAGGAAGGACAAGGGGCAGGTGCTGGGATGTGGTGGGATTGCCTGCTGTGGAACAGACTTCTGGTTTTTTTGGGCCAAGAAAGGCAGTCCCACCCCCACCCCCCAGCAAAGGCTGATACCCTTACCCACACCTCTGTCTGCAGGAGAATGTGGCCAGAGAGCCCCCAGGGCAGGGACCTGCCTGCATTTGTTACATTGCCTGGGGGAGAATGTCTGCCCAGGGAGACCCCCACCCTAACTGCTTTACTCAGAGCACTTCTAGCTTTGAATCATATTTATACAAGGTGAGCAAATGTGCCTCTCTTCTGTGGCCTCAGCCCTAGAGGCACAGTTGCAAAACAAGGCAATGCAGAAAGAGGAGAGGGTTGTGGGTTCCGGAAGCCCTTCCAGAAGTGTTCAGACACAAAGCCCCACCAGGGAAGGGTGGAAGTGTGCACAGATCAGGGCAGCCACACTTGGAGCACTTTGGAGGGCTCCAAGCAGCACAACATATTCTGCTGCTGAAGGCGCACCAAAGTCTTTTGGAAGCTGTTGCAGCTGGCATGGGGACAGGTGCACTGATTCACAGCAATGAAGCCTCACAGTGCTGAGAGTTGCATGAGACCTCGGAGGTGGCCTGCCTTGGGGCCCCTGCTCGCACTGGCCGGGGGAAGGGGACGTTTTTTGTAGCTACTTGCACATGCAAGTCATATAAAGTAGAAACTAGCCCTCTAGATACTGTTGGACCACACCAGAGCCCATGCTCCCTGTGAATACGAGCTGGCCACACGTGAGGCCAGGGCTGAGGGCTTGGTGAGGGTTCCAGTTGTCCTGATTCTGAAACACAGGACTCCAGCCCTTAAAGATAAAGTTTGGAAATAGGTAGAAAATGCCTGGTGAAGTCAGAGACGGGCTCCTGCACAGCCCTGCCAATGGTGCCTTTTAGCTCCTGAGCCCAGCAATTTATTTATCTTCCTCCCTGGCTCTCCTTCGCTTTGGGCCTTCCAGCCCAGTTTTCTAGTGACCTCTGGCCTGCTCCTGCTTTAGGATAATTTGCTGGTGCATACACTCCGCCACCTTAGAGCGGACTGTGGAGCAAATTATCCTAAAGCAGGAGCAGGACCACACCTCCAGTTTATGCTCAACAAGCATGGGCCACTGGCACATAAGACCCTGCCTGGGTGTTTGGGGCTGGAGAGCCTTGGGCGAAGATCATAGCTGGGATTCCCACCCCACAGAGGAGGGTTCTTGTGGTGCCAACTGTAAGCCCACACGTGACCAGCGTCTCACCAAGCCTGCAAAGGGGCCTGCCCTGGTGGCTCAGCCAAGCCCAGAACATGCCAGCCAATGCCCCAGATCTTCCCTTGCCTGCCTCTGAAGCCTGGCAATGGGAAGAGAACTGGGAGCAGCTCAGGCTGGCTCCTGAATCGATCGCCTTGCATTAAACTCCCTTCTTGCCCTAAATGCACCGCCCATCGATCTTTGCTCAGGCTCTCCAGCCAACCATACTGTTGAGGGATTGGCTGGCTGCAGAGCTTGGATGCCAGAGCCTGCCACACAACCCTTCCTTCTTCCTAGGAGCCTGGGGGAGGGCACAGGAGGGCCAGGAAGGAGAGAAAAGAGGTGCCTTCCCTTTCCTGCAGAAAGGGCTGTGCAGGTGGCCGGGGCTTCTGCCCCTGCAGGAACAACCAAGCAGGCTTTGGGCCTGCCCCTGGGTGTGGGGGCGGCCAGTTCTTGCAGTTTTCCTCCTGCTTGTTGTTCCTTTGGGAATTTTTGCCCAATTACAAGAGATTTAATTGTGAGGGATTTTTTTTAAAAAAAATATAGTTTTGGGTGATTGTGGCATTTCATATGCAAGCCAGTTGGGCTTAATTTTAAGAAAAACAAGATCGACATGTTGAAATGACAAATGACAAATGTAAGCCCAAAGCTGGAGGCCGCGTTCCTCCAGAGAGCAAGGCTGCCCTTGGTGCTCCCACCAGACGGCCAAGCGCAGAAACACACAGTAAGAACATAAGAACAGCCCCACTGGATCAGGCCATGGCCCATCTAGTCCAGCTTCCTGTGTCTCACAGCAGCCCACCAAATGCCCCAGGGAGCACACCAGATAACAAGAGACCTGCAAGGCTTCCTGGGAATTGTAGTTAAGAACATAAGAACAGCCCCACTGGATCAGGCCATAGGCCCATCTAGTCCAGCTTCCTGTATCTCACAGCGGCCACCAATGCCCCAGGGAGCTCACCAGATAACAAGAGACCTCATCCTGGTGCCCTCCCCTGCATCTGGCATTCTGACATAGCCCATTTCTAAAATCAGGAGCTTGCACATACACATCATGGCTTGTACCCCGTAATGGATTTTTCCTCCAGAAACTTGTCCAATCCCCTTTTAAAGGCGTCCAGGCAGCGGACACCAGAGGAGGGAATCCGGGTGCCTCAGTCTGTCACAGGGGCGTTTCCCTGTCTTGCACAGGCTGCACCATTGAGGCAAAAGAACCCCAGAATCGCACAGGCACGTACGGCTTGCAGCAGGCGCTTTCAGACCCAGAGTCCGCTTCATCAGGCTCATTGGCTGATGCAAGAAAGCAGGTCGGCAGTGGAGCAGATTGCCGAGGGAGGTGGTGGATTCTCTCTCACTGGGAATCTTCAAGCAGAGGCTAGACAAGCACCTGCTGGAGATGCTCTGGGAGGATTTCCTGTTACAGGCAGGGGGTTGATCACCTTTCAGCTTTTTAGGTCCCTTCCAGCCCTAGGCTTCCAAAACACCTCTCTGATAAGGGAACACACGAAGCCCTGAAGGTGCCACCAGCCTCCTTATTGATGTAAAAGGTTTACGGTATATCCCTCCTTTCCCATGCCAAAGTAAATGCCCAAGGGACAGGCTTCCATGGCGAGCCCTTTGGCTGTTTCCAGCACGTGGGGAAGAAACAACTGCCCTCAAAGGCCAGGCCAGGCCAGGGAAAAGGCACTCACTCCAGCCAAACCACTGTGCCAGGGGCATTTGTGAGGTGGGCTTGCGGAGATCATTCCTGACATTCTTCATAGGGATAGCTCAGGAATCCTTGCATAGGTGTAAGTTTGCCAGTCTCCCTCCAGCCGTTTTGGGAGCAGAGCCCACATCCTGCTGCCTGCCAAAATACTTCTGTCTTCAGGCCAAGAGGTCTGGTTTGGTGGCTGTTAATTCACCCACAGCAGCCAGGAAGGGGGTGAGGAAAAGACAGCCATGAACTCACTTGTATCTGCAAACATTCAACCACCCAAATGCACATGGCCAACAGCTCCTTGGATTTTATATTGTGTTTCTTATGACACGGACCACATGCACCTCACACCTCTTGGAAACCCATACGGCAGCAAACAAAACCCGGAGCTAATTTAAGCACCTGCAACATTGCACTGCCCACGTGAGTTAAAGAAAGCGATGCTGTCTTAATGGTGGGAGAGGTCTGGGCTGCAGGGGCCCCGAGGCTCAGAGGAATGAACAGCAGGGATGCCAGGGCTCGGCTGCGAAGAAACAACCCATGGCCAGGCAAGAGGACTGGCGGCCTACTGCAAAGCATGTTCTTTCCCCAAAACTCAGCAGAGGCCAGGCAGCTTCCAACTGCTTTGCTGGAAAAGAGGAGGAGCTCCTCTGCTGCGGCTCATGCTAAGCCAACAGGCCTGCCAAGGAGGGCCCACCAGGTGACAGCAGTTCCCTTTGGGTCTCATCCATTTGAACACAAGAGATGGATGCATTAATAATTGAGCCCCAGCTGCACTGACTGGCAGGCATCTGCAGAAGCCAAGGAAATGGGTGCCCATCTGACTCGTCATGGCCCTTGTCTGCCAGCCCGCCCGCCCTGCATTCCTGGAAAGGAGCACCCAAAGAGCCCAGCTGGTTCAGGCCACAATCAATCCCAGTGCGCCCAGTAGCCCCGGCTCTCCCTTCCTGGCAGCTGGTATTCCCTGGACGACCCAAGCAGAGGCTCCTGCCCTGGCCAATATCCGAATGCCACGGGCCTGGCTGTATGAACTGCAGTGATAGGGAGGACAGAGCATCGCTTTTCCAGGGCTCTTCTTGCTCACTCAGTGGCTACCATTGTGTGATGTGACTTGGCTCATTTGTTTGAGGCACCTGTTCTGCAGACCTACTCTCTGGGAGTCCTCCTGCTCACTTCTTGGGGCACATCAGACTGCCCAGGATGACAAGAGCAAGGAGGAAACTGTCAAGAAGCATGAACTTAAGAGGTCAAGCCAAATAACAGAGCTTGCTTATGTGACACTTTCCAGTGGTTAGAAGTCACTCTCACAACCACTCTGCAAAGAAGGAGATTCGTACCCGCAGAGGTTGCTGCAAAGAGGGGATAGCAAAGGCCACTTGAATTCAGGGCTGACTCACAGCCTCTTCTGGCCTTGGAAGAGATCTCCTGCTGCTCCCAGACGCAGCACACTTCTGCCTTGTTCCATTTACCCATGGGCAGAAACAAGAGGTGCAGAGAAGGCAGGCCTCCCAAGACCAGGCAGCCAACCCAGCACTGCCCTTTCAGGTGCACAGCCCAGCTGAGATCTCCAGCAAGGTCACACAGGATCCAGAGGACCAACTCAGTTTAGTTTAGGCAACATGCCATTTCAGCTGCCCTTGCCAAGAGATCGGGGCGGGATCCTAGAGGAAGGGTGTAGAGGCTGACGGAAGACCAGGCATGCTTAACGGTAGGGGCAGCCTAGGCTGCAGGGGCCCCAAGGCCGTATCCATCTCTGGCAAACTGGTGCTGGAAGCATGGAAATCAAGCTGGGAAAAAGTTTCCTGCAGTTGGGAGAAAAAAAAAAAGGCATTGTGGCAGGCCAAACCAAAATGCCTTTTTTTCCCCCAACTGCAGGCTCAAGTGTCACTTTAGGGAGGGGGTGGTGAGGGAATCAGCTGAGGCAGAAAAGGCTCAGAAAAGCCTTTTTTTTCTGGAGCTACAGAAAAGGACAAGGGGGGCAGTTAGTGCAGTTCTGACCAATTTAATTCTAGGTTGTAGCCTCTGAAAAGTCACACTGTACATTAACTATTTTCACTGAACATCAGAAGTTTCAGGATGTTGGTTCTCCTTGTGCGTGTTTTTTGTTCTCCTGCCTCCAGCAGGTTCTTTATTTGTTCAGTCAAGGGCTGAACACCAAAAACCTGACCCAACCCAAAGCAAACTCTGATAAAACAAAATCTGATGTCACATTTCCTGAGCAGGAGAAAGACAGATTCAGCAAAGACAGGATGTGCTATCACGAGGGAGGGGGGTGCGATGGGCTCTTTAAGGGGGCCACATACATTTCCAGCACAGAATGGAGCCACTGCTCTCCCACATCAACCCCCCACCCCCGATGATGGGAACATCACACACTACTCAAAATCGAGAGCAACACACCCACACGCATACTGTCATGGTTCTGCTGCTGGAAGAGAGGAAGGGGATCCCTTTCTGGCCTCTCCCTTACCACACAGAAGGGTCGGGGCTGGTTCTCCCCCCTTAAGGGTTCATGGCATTGCAGGAGCTTAGCCCCAGCTCATCTTCTGCCAGGTGCCAGTTCCTGATCTGGGGGGGGGGGGCGCGTTGTGTGCACAAAGAAGTGCACAAGGCAGCCAGGAGATGTGCTCTCGCACAGGGAAAGATATGCTGAAATTAGAGTGTGGCAGTGCATGGCTCCAAGAAGAGGCATGCTAGAACAAATCCGAACAGTCTCTGCTGCAGAGGCCAGAAACACTCTGCCCCACTGACCTCATTTTCCACAGGTGGAATGCAGTGGGGGGCAATGCGCCTTCCAACAGGGCAGCTTCTCTTAGCCAACCATGTCTTCACAGAGCTCGGGCGATGCTCCCTTCTGCCAGGCACCTCCTCTCATGCAGGCTCTCAGACACCACCACCTCACACAGGCTCGACAAGGGGCAGAAAGCCTAAGGCAGGATCCCAGGGCCAGCTGTGCCCAGGGCCAGCCTTCTCCCTGAGAAATGGCACAGAGGTGGTGGAGCACTGCGCCCACCCTTGGGTGCTGCTTCGTCACGTCTCCACCTGGATGGCCCTGGATTCAAGAACCATTTCTTGCTCTCAGGGCCTCTGGAAGACAGAGCTCTCTCTGCCACCTTTTTTTTTTTTTTTTTTTTAAAAGGATCAGGATCCACATGCACTTCTCCGCTTGGGCTTGGTGACCCAGCCCACGGGGGAAGTGAACCTCCAGGAGGTGGGCTGTCAAGGCTAGCCTCTTCCCCAGGCAACCAACAGGCCCCCAGAGAGCCACACTGCTGTGCTCAGGTCAACCTCTTGAGAACAAGTGCCTTAGTTCCTCCAGAGGAGCTGCCAAGCAGGCCACCACCCAGCCACTGCTGCAGAGCGGTGGGTCCCAAGCCTGGCTTGCACCAGGGTGAGTGGTCGTGGCAAGCAACCGAGCCATGCGGATGAGTGGGGCGAGCCACACGGACCCAGCAGGAGAAAGGCATCCTTGCTGGAGACAGGGGTAGTACCTCTTACCAAGACATCCCACCGGTCTGGCCTCTGGAGGACAGAAGAGCTGGGCCAGCAAGCAGCACCCTGGAGCCCTCCGAGCCCCCCAGGGCAGCTTCCCCCAGGCACAAGGCTGCTCCCTGCTCTAGGCTCTGCCTGCCAAGGGAGGACCACAGTCTCGCGCGACATACTGCGCATAGGCCTCCTCAAACATTGCACGGCAGGGAATGGCAGCTCCCAGGCGGGCGCAGATGAGGAAGGCACCGGCCATCTTGCGGTGCAGCGAATAGCTCTCCTCAGGCGGGGGGCTCAGGCGGTGCTTCAGCATCACGGGGATGAGGCTCTGGATGCTTTGGGTGGTTCGCTGAGTGCTGAAGTCGAAGGGGCCCGGGGTGGAGAAGGCCTCGCCCAGGATCATCACCGCGTCCACGTGAGCCTCCTCAAACACCTGTGGGTGGCAGGGAGGGAGCACTTTGGCCCTCTGTGGCTCTCCCAGCCTCCAGCCAAGCCCAGGCAGTCGTAGCTTCTGGAGCTGCACTCATCATGCAGTTGGAAGGTCCCAGGAAGATGAGTTGCACCACAGGCCCAATCAGGGCTGGATACCATAAACCTCCCCCTGGGATACCGCTACCTTGTGTGGCAGTCAAGAAGGGCTCTGACTCCCAGGGCCAAGGCCTGCCGCTGCCACCAGAGTGACAGCAGCAGACACTTGGGGATGATAAGAGACAGCAGCCCTTTCCCCTCTTGGAACTGGCATCTTCTGGCACTGCTGTGCCCTCCCTGAGGTTCCCCCTCGGCCAACTCACAGGCCAGCTGGGCCACACTCACCTTGGGCTCCAAGCCTGTCATGAAGCGGAGGTCTCTGGATTTCTGGAGCACTTTGGGTCTGTCGCCATCAGCAGCGGCTCTCACCACCTGGCCAGGCAGGGAAGGGAGGGGGACAGGTGGTGACATGTGTACCAGGACTTCTCTGATCTGCTACCCAAGACAGCAGAAGCCAGGCATGCCCAGCATGGATGCTGGACCTCACCAGGCCCTCCTGAAGCCCAAGTCTGCAGCCAGGCAGGAATGCAGCCCTCACCTCAATGTAGTGATCCGTGAACTCCTTGCTAAAGCCTCGGCTGGCTCCAAAGTCCAGGAGGGTTACCTGGGAAAAGGCAGGGGGGCGGCAGCACTGTTAGACGCACCAGGATCACAGAAGTGGGAGGAGCTGCAGACCCTCAAACCCCCACCCTTATCAGGAATCCTACACAGCCAGATAGACAGACCTTGTGCCTTTCAGCATCATAGAAAAAATTGGACCAGTTTGGATCTGTTTGCATGAAGCGGAACTCGAAGAGCTCTCTGAAGCAGAGGCGGAGGATGTGCGAGCAGATCTAGGGAGAGAAGAGGGGCAGGGTCAGCCTGCCTGGGACCACACAGAAAGGGAATGACAGAAAGGGGGCTGTCAGCCCCCCCCCAGTGGAGCTCAGGAGCCCCTGCCAATCCATAAGCCCCCCCCCATCTGCATGCAGCTGGCCTATTGGGATGAGCTCCCCCCAAAACGAAAAGGGGGATCCTCAGAGGGGCTGCTTCGGGGGATCCTAACTTGACCCTTGTTCAGCCACCCCCTTTCTGCCTGCTGCGTCTGCAAGCAAGATCCTGGAGCCTTCCCAGCAACATCTCTCCCAAGGTCCCAAAAGCAGGCTCTACCTCGGCAGAAACCAATTCCATTGCACGAAGCTCCTTTTTGCACCACCAAGGCTGAGGCCAGGCCCCCCCCCCACCACTAAAGGCAGCATACTAATCGAGTAGCCCCCAAAACATGGACCAGAGTTGGCCACGACAGCTCTGGAGACCAAGGACCTTCAAGGAACCCCTGCCAGGCGACCACCCCCATCGTGGCGGCTGCCCGCCTCTCACTTCGTTGCGGGTCTTCTGGTCCAGGGCCTGGCACTGGTCTAGGGGGACCCCACCAGCCAGCTCCATGGACAGGACCCTGCTGCTGGAGAGCTCATCCACCACCTCTGGCACTTCGAAGAAGGGATCTCCCTCTAGAAGCTGCCTAGGGAAAGAGAATGGGAGTGGGATTAGTAGCAAGAAGGTGGTGACAGTCACTCTCTCAGGAGGGGGGCTGCATCCACGCCTGCAGAAGCAGCACAGCCTGAGGCACTGCTCCCCCATTCGGTCACAGGAGGCCGGGCCCTGGGATGAGGAGGGGGATGGGGGAATCTGGGAACGAGAGGAGGCCTGCCACTTGGCAAATGGGACAGGACAACTGGGCCTGGCAAATGAAGGGTGACCCAGCCCAGGATGCCCTTTGAGGTACCTGAACTTCCTGGCACAGCGGGCCTCGTGCTGGTAGTCACACTCCCGCTCCAGCTCCCTCTGCAGTGTCTGCAATGCAGTGTCGGCAAAGAGGCCTGCAAGGAAGGAGGGAGGACGGGACTCAGAGCACTGCAGCCCCAGTCCCGATCGTCACGAAGGTACACTCCACCCTACAAACCGAGCCCCTGTTCTCAGCCCAGGGCTGCGCAGCAGGCTGCTCTTCGGCCCCCAACTCTGCCCCTGCTGCTCCTGGTGCTTGGAACAGCCACAGCACAGTGGCTGAAAATGGCTACCCTCGAACATGCAGAACCTTCTGCAGCTTCTCAGCCAATGAATAGTGAGACCCCCAAGACACTGCCCACTTTGAGCCACACATCCATGCCAAGCCTCTGCTTTGCCAGCCAGGCTGCCCTTGCAAGCACCGAACAGTAGCCAATGAACAGGAACCAAGAGCCCAAACAGTGGCAAGACATTCTACTGCCACTCCCAGTCAGCCCAGGCCTTACCTTCCGGAAGCATCAAGCTCAACTTGAGTACTGACAGAAGGTTGTCCACGTCGCTTCGGATGCTCTGAGCAATGCCAGGGTACTGCGGGGGGGGGGGGGAGAGGTCATGACAGCCAGAGGAGGGCTTGCTGCAGCTTCCTGTCCAACAGGCCCAGCACAAGTCACCTCCAAGTCTGGGCTCCTCTCTCTGAACCAAATTTGGCATTGATAGCTCACTCCCATCTAGTCCAGCAACTCAATCTCAGACCTCTGTTAACAGTTTAGATTCACTGCTCTCCACAGTTTTTACCTGGATCTTCACGGCCACCTCTGTCCCATCCTTTAGCACCCCAAGGTGCACCTGACCAATGGAGGCTGCTGCAAAGGGCATTTCCTCAAAGAAGGCTACTTTTTCCTGCCAGTCAGTGCCCAGTTCTTCCACCAGAACCCCCTGGAAGGTCAGAAACAGAGCATGGTTGGCTACCTGCTGAGGGTAGCTCAGATTATCTGGCAAAGAGCCAGTTCACAGAAGTAACTGCCCTCCCCCGCCATGTTCTGCAGAGTCTTCTATTTGCTGTTCCCCTTTTCTCTCCGCCATTACTCAGAAGAAGAAACTCTAGAACTACTGAGGCCAACTTCCTTGCCTCTGAGTTCAGAGCACCCTTTTAATTCTTCCTCCCAGAGAAACCAGGATGGCTCAAGCAGAGAGTACCACCACAGAAAAGGCACTTACAGAATTGGGGGCAGGCTCAGCCCACACCCTCCCCAGCCCTTTGCCTCCAGCTGAAAAATGCCAACCACTCACCATGGTCTGAGAGGAAGGCATGAAATCTGCGCTCTGGCGGACGCGCTCAAAAATCCGCTGCAGCTGTGGATTGATGAAGCTGTTGTCTGGGGGGGAAGGGGGAAGTGAGGGCCCTGCTCCTCCAAAGGAGACCCGCTGCTCTGTGGCTCACATGCACAAGGCCTGGGCTCAGGGTCTAGTCAAAAGGAGTGCAAGCAGCAAGGCTGAAAGAGGCCCTAGAGTCTTTTCCACGGACAACAACCGAGACAGACTAAGACGGACCCAGAACAGGCTGACTTCCAGCTTGCCGCATCTGTGGGGTGGGCCCCCTCCATACCTTGGATGCTTAGCATCTGGCCAATCTTGAGGGCTGCCCCACGCATCCTGCAGAGTGTGTCAACAATCCGCTCTGCATTGGCCTCAGACAGGAAGGGGTTGGAGTCCCGCCAGAAGCTGCCATCTGAAGAGGAGGAGGGACAAGGGGGTCTGAGCCAGTTCATTCTCTGTCCGCAACTGATGGCGTTCATCTCCAGTTAGAACCCTCAAATGCTCCCACCTAAGAACCTGAATGAATGGCAATGAATGCCAAAGAGCTGAATATGGCCCACGCAGGGGGGCTTATGCTCTTTGCTGTATGTGCAAGACAGCGACGAAGGGGTCCAGTCAAGATGGGTGCCTTGCACCGAGCCAGAACCCTAGTCTCGTTGGCCCAGCACCACCTCCTCTGATTAGCAGCGGCTCCTCCCCAGCATCTTAGAAGGCCTTGCTTGGAGCCTGCAACCCAAGACTCCAGGCAGGAATCACCCTGGGACCTTCTGCACCAAGGAGGTGCTTTGCCACTGAGCAACAACCCCACGCCAGCTTCAGGCAAGGGTTCGTCTGGAAAAACCAAAGGTCCTGTGATGGGGGAGGGGACACAGCCAGGCACAACATGTCCTGCTGTTTCACTTGTTCTCACATCTGTTTAGCTTTCCTACTACAGCTTTTTGTTACAGTTTTCTTTTTCAGAGTTTGAAGGTTTTAAATGGAATGGATCTATTTTAAACACACAGTGAGCGCCTTGGGGCTCTGGCCAAAAATGAGAAGGATGAGGGTCTGGCAGCAAGGGAAGGTTGCTCTGGATATCATAGCTCTTCAACAAGGTATCTCTCAATCATCACCCTCTTCCCTGCTTTGGAGATAACAGGAGGGAGCAGGCATGGCACGGCATTCCCCCCCCCCCAAAAAAAGCAGTATCATAGCTGAGGAAGCAAAAGTAGCACACAGCCCTTCTGACTGGCACACCTGCCTCACCTTTTAGCTTCTGCTCCCCAACCAGCGAGTTCCTCGTCACTTCCACCAAGGCTCCAAGACCCAGACCCACAGCCAAGCCTGGGAAGAAAGAATGGCAGTGGTCAGGGCTGTTGGGACCTGCCAAACAGAGGTGAAAGCAGCTGGCTGCACTGCAAACCCAAACCTGCCATGGAGCACAAAACAAGTGACTGATTTCCAGCCCTCAACAAGCCATTCCCAAAGGACCATGCAGACTTTTCCCCTGCCATTTAAGTTTTAAACCATGAGGCCTTGTTATTCAAATCTGCCTGGAAGGGTTTTTCTTTGCCCCCAAGAAAGCTCAGTTCCATGCCAGAAAGGAAAGCTACATCAGGTTAAAATATCTGATGACTTTCCTCTCACCTTTGCAAACATTCTGCAGCATGGCAGCAATTGGGCCAAAGTAAGCTGTAACCCCAGACCTCCAGGAGGACACAGTGGCATGCAGTAATGGTGCATGAACTAAGATCAGTTGCGCATACAGTCAATGTCACAATGAACAGCCCTGGCCACAGCTCGACCTGATCAATCTACCTCTCAGTGGCTCCTACCTCCAAAGCCTACAAGCCGTCCAACACGCGAAACGGGCACTTTCCGTTCCCGGGCTCTCTCGCTGAGCTGAAGAACAAAGCAGAGGTCAAACGGGTAGCCAGGACAGTCCACCAGGCGCTGGGGAGGAAGTACATTCTCTGAAGAACCCAGGAGGCTGGCCACCAAGTTTGGGCCCTACTTAGGGGCTTCTTGGGGAGGATCTGGCTGGGCTAGCTGGGCACAACCTGGTCTGAAACCACAAGGTAACTGCTGGAGTCCTAAGCAAGGCTGACGCTTCTCTAGGATAGTGTTTTAGTAAGAAACGTTCAGGCTTATTGGCCATGGTCTATGGAGATTTTCATTTCCTAATGTTTTGCCCACAACTGTGGTGGGGATTTTCAAAGGACTAGAGGTGAGAACCACAGGTGGTTCATCTCACCCCAGAGCAACTGACAATAGCTGTCCATTGACCTTGTTCACTGTGTGTTCCTTAAAGGACTATGCGCTTTCTTTCCACAGCCCAGTTCTTTTCCTGTCCCAAATTCCTGGATCGCAGCATTTCTAAGGGCTGGTAACCAAGCATTGCTGATGCTCAGAGTCTCCCCCTTCCTGTTCATACTGCTGTGGTGTTTTTGTATCTCTGTCACTTCCCCATCAATCTGAGCGTGGTGCTGCAATCTGGCTTCTCTCGATTGCCCAACAGCATTGGCGTCCCTACCACTGTGGCTTCAAGCGCGTGGGTTGAGTGTGCTTGAGTCCCTCACACGGCGGGGCTTTTCAAAGGACTCCAGTGGGGAGGCTCTGCCTCAGCTGCCTCCCAACCCACCCCACGTCCCTGCTCTCCTTATGCCCGCTTTCTCAGGAGTAAGAGCCTCCTCATGTGCAAGTAGGCGGTGCTTTTCAAAGGTCTCCAGTAGGGAAGCTCTGCCTCCCCTCCCACTGCCCGGGACAGCTTTCTCTGGTGCCAGGAGAGCCTCCTCGGGCTCCATGGACTGCGATGGGGCGGCTCTGCCTCCCCTGCGGCGGTCGGAGGCCAGCCACGGCGCAGAGCCTCACAGCCGCGGAGGGCCGGCTGCCTTCAGGGCCCAGCAGCAGCCTGGCTCACCTTCTGCCGGGGCCTGCTCGGAGCCTCCCCCTGGTCCCTGGGCGGCCGCGACTCCCGGGCCCTGCGGATGTCCTCCGCCGTCAGGCCCCCGAGGGCGGCGCTGCAGTGGAGGCCCTCGCAGGCGCCGGGCGCCCTCCGGCCCCAGGACCCCCGCTGGCCCCCCGGGGCGCTGGGACAGAGGCAGAGCCTGGCCCGACCCCCCAGCGCGGCCCTGCCTGCCGCACTCCAGCAGGGCATCCCCACAGGGCTCAGAAGGGCTCCGCTCGCTCCACCCAGGCACAAACCGGAAGCCGTAGTCCCCACGCAGGTCCGACTTTCCCCCACTTCCGGTTTCGGCTTGGCACCGCCTACGTGTGCGCGGGCACTTGGAGCGACCAATCACAGGCTCACCGGGGAAAGCGACCAATAAGAATCGTCCTGGGAGCGCGGAGGCTTCGCCCACGCCAGGGTCTCAGAGCGCACGCGCCACTCACTCATTCTTTCATTCCTTCTTTCCAACCTGAGCTGTCTCCTTGCGCCTGCTGGAAGCTCCAAAGCGGGAGGAGCGGGGCAGAGACTGCAGCCCCTTCAGTCGCTTCCCAGGCAGCGCTCCTCGCCCCAGCTGGGGGGAAGCCTCGGAGGGCCAGTCCATGCTGGTGGCGATAGGAAGAGTCCCGCTGGGTCAGGACAAAGGGGTCCCATCCGGTCCAGCCTCCTGCAGCTCACAGTGGCCCCCCAGATGCCCTCACCAGTGGCAAGGAGTTCCACCCACTAGTTACACGCTGGCTAAAGAAATGTTATTTCTTAATAATTCTCCCGCCACTCCATCTTAGTAGCTGTCCCTACCCCCCATCCCGGTTCAGGGGTTGTGCAAGAGGGAAAAGAACATTCTCTCTCTCACTGTCTCTATCCTCTGCTGTCTCATCCCTGGCCCTCTGTGGTGTGGCTCTGGAGCTGTCCTAGGAGGCTCTGAAGCTGTCCAGCAGGTCAGAGGTGGAAAGCTGTCAAACAACATAAGAACCTCATTTCAAATTTGAATAAATTTACATAAATGAATATATTAGAGATGGAACTTATATGAATGAATAAAGGTCTTGCAATAGCTCAAGGCCTATAATAGACCTTGCACATAGCAAGGTCAGCCTTTCCTTTGCTGCCACTGCTGCCTCACAGTTGTGAAACAGCAAGCAATGGAGGGAGCCCTCATCTCACAGCTCACATGAGAGGTCGAACAGTTGGCTGTCACGCTGTGAGCAGTTGAGTCAGGCCAGCATGGGCTCCAGCAAACGGAGGGCCAGAGGCTCATTGGAGTCTGGGGGCTCCTTGCGGGCCAGATTAGGAGTCCTCAAGGGTTGCAAGTGGCTCCAGGGCCAGGGTTTGAGCACACCTGTTCTAGACTGAAGAGCCCCAAGTGCTATAACCTTTCCTCATAAAGGAGGTGCCCCAGCCTAGTCATCATTTTGGTCACTCTTTTCTGCACCTTTTCCTGGTCATCTCCAGTGATGAGTCATGTGCTTGCATCAGCATTCCTGGGGTTTATGGCTGAATGCTCTGTGAGGTGCTATTGGTAGGTCTTCTGGCCTGTGATTAAATGCTTCTGCCCAAGTGTGTGGCGGGGGGCCATTGTCAGCAAGTTGCTCTATGATTGGCATGTGCCACAGGGGCTGGGGAGTGGAGGATGGAGTGGCACTTCTTGGGGCCTGGAAGCTCTTCTTGCTGTTCCCCCATCGTGCTGCACTAGTCTGGGCACAGACTGCAGTTAAGCCAGCAGGCCTTCACCGGTGTTTTTACTTGAGTGTCAGATTGGACTGTAAAACACTTTACACATGCTCAGAGGTACTTTATGACATCCCCATGTTCAAAGACTGGGCTGTTTCAGGATAACGGCTGCTGTGAATTCCATCGCATGGGCTGGTCAAGCTGCATTTCCTGCCAGTCCCAAGCGGAGCTATAAGGGCTTCCTCACATCCAGTGTTATCTTATCCTTGCATCTCCCCAGTGTGGAGCTTCCTGTCTGTGCGCATCAAACAGGCACACATACACCCTGGACCATGCTCTTGAGCAAGTCTGGAGCCAGGGGTCTCTAGCAGGCTGGGGTTTGTGTCCGTCCAGGGAAGGGCTGCGATAGTAAATGCAAATCAGATGACAACAGAAATGAGGGCAGAGAATCCCCTCTATTAGTAGGAAGCAAAAGTGGAGATCTGGACTCGCACCGGCTGGGCTCAAGACTGTGGGCCTGTTTTGCAAAAATTAACACCAATTAATTCCTGCACATTCCAAGTCAGCCTCTAAAAATTCTTTGGAATGTCGGCAGGAATTGAAGCACTTATCTGCATTCCTTCGTCTTTTCCTGGGATGCATACAGCATGTTTAGATGAGCGTAAAGAGCACAGCTGGTGGTTGCAACATAACTTGGGCAGATGGTTTTTCCAAAGTGCTGTGCTTGGTAATGCTTGCAGAGTTTGGACTAAACCAACATGGGAAGCTGAAGGTTTATGAAGTGTGGAGGAGTTTGGTCAGGGTGTCATGTGCCCGCAGAGAAATAGTTGAATGACCTCCTTTGTGAAATAGCTTTAGTTTCTAAAAAATTATATATTTAAGGCCAAAACTGATCTATTAAAACAATTTACAATAGAATCAAAGCCCACCATTTAAAACAGGCAAAAATGGAACAGCAGAGGCAGCTCTAGCCCAAAGCTTGGCAGAATGGGGCTGTTGAGCAGCTTTCTAAAAGGGGGGGAGGTCCTGAGCTTCCTGGAATGATGTGTGAAATAGAGGAGTTCCAAACAACACAGTCCTGGAACGAGCTGGAATCCCTAGCATGTATGCACTGTTGAAACAGAGACGCCTGCATTGGCTCGGTCATGTTGTAAGAATGGATGATGGCCGGATCCCAAAGGATCTCCTCTATGCAGAACTCGTGCAAGGAAAGCGCCCTGCAGGTAGACCACAGCTGCGATACAAGGACATCTGCAAGAGGGATCTGAAGGCCTTAGGAGTGGACCTCAACAGGTGGGAAACCCTGGCCTCTGAGCGGCCCGCTTGGAGGCAGGCTGTGCAGCATGGCCTTTCCCAGTTTGAAGAGACACTTTGCCAACAGTCTGAGGCAAAGAGGCAAAGAAGGAAGGCCCATAGCCAGGGAGACAGACCAGGGACAGACTGCACTTGCTCCCGGTGTGGAAGGGACTGTCACTCCCGAATCGGCCTTTTCAGCCACACTAGATGCTGTTCCAGAACCAGCGTTCAGAGCGCGATACCAGAGTCTTCCGAGACTGAAGGTTGCCAACAAAGAAGAGATGTGTGAGATACCACCAAGGAGTGGGCAACTCTCTCCACAGCAAATCTTCCACCACCACCACCATCGTGAACAGAGCAGCAAAACGGCATGGCAAAGAACTTGCCAAATAAGGAAAGGAGCTGACCTCACCAGTGAACTGTGCAAGAGTCTCTTGCTCAATCCAGAGGGACAGCATTTCCTGCATGTGGCAAAGGTTCAGTGGGGCCGGGTATAGAACCTGCATGTCCACTCTCCCTTCCCGTGGCCGTGCCTTGCAGGAGCTCCCTTGCTCAGTTGCCTCCCTGATCTGGAACTTATTGCAACAGGCAACTTGGTTTTCTCCATGGGACCCTGACCCGAACTTGCCCAAAACCATTAGAAGCTGGCATCTAATGCCTGTTGGAAACCATCGCGGTGCCTGACAAATTAAATACAAAGCAAGGATGACACCCAGTGGGTCTACTCTCCCGGGAATTAAATGTGCGAAGCAGAAGTTGGGCCAGAACCCTTGGGAATGCATGGCTCTACAGCTGACCATGCCCCGATCACCCCCTGGCTGGATGACCTTAATGCACTCTACGTGGGCCTGCGCACAATGACAAGTGCTTGGACACTTCAGATGGTGCAAAATGTGGTGGTCAGGTTAGCTGGGGTCGTTCAGGGGGATCACATTCTCCTGATGGTTTCAAGGTCCAATTCAAGATGATGGTTATGATCTTTAAAGTCCAAATGGTTTGGGACCTGGGTACTGTGAGGGCTGCCTCCATCAGATCAGTCCTTGTCTTCGGAGGCATGATGGGCATCTCCCAGAGCAGGGCCCTTTCAATGGCAGAATGCTCTTCTGTGGAGGCCTGGCTGGCCCCATCCTTGACCTTTTCAGATGTGTCAATCCATGGCTTTTCCGATCCTTCTGCCTGCAGTGGAGGTGGTGATGGGGGGGGGGATAGTTAGTTTGGCCTCTCCATTACAGATTTTGATTTTGTTCATGTTACTTTCGGTTCATGTTCCTGTTTAATTTGGCCTTTTCCCTCCTTGCCTTGCATTGCCTTCAGGGCAAAAGAGACAATCTAGAAATATTTAAAATAAACAGATGTCTCCCATAACTGCAACACTTATTGTGGTATTTGCTTGAAAGGATCAGAGACAACAACATTTCTGGGCTGTGGTTCATGTCAGCTTCTGCCAGAACCAGTGGCACAGCTAGAGGGGGTGCAAAGCACTCACTTTTGCAGGGAGACTCACTGCAGCATACAGACCCTCCCCTTCGGAGCCAAGCGTTTGCCTCCTTTTTGCTCCCACCACCTGGAACGGCTCCAAAGAGAAGGGGGAGGGGCTATTTGCATGCTGCTGCAAAGCTTTCTGCGAAACCCCCTTTGTACTTTGTGCTTTGTACCCCCTCTAGCTATGCCACTGGCAGGAACACATCTGTTGGCCTTTCAGGTGCAGAAGACTTGGGCTTGATGAACGTCAACCACCTCTGACATCCCTGAAGATTATATCAGAGAGGCGAGCCACTGTGTGTCACTTTTTTTAAAGCTTGAAAGAAATACTGCACTTCCTCAGTGTGCTTTCCGGAGACAAAAACAAAGTGCTGTTCACAATCTGTTCTTTTGTCTCTTGGGAAAGCACCTTTTGAGGAGCCTGGTTTGCGCAACTCTGGGCTGAGGTGATCCTCTGAAGACTTTCCGTGCTGCCTTTGGAGACGGTGATGCAGCAGCATTGCTGACACTCAAGCAGATGGCACAAGAGAAGGGCCTTGACGACAGAGTTCCAGATCAGGACCGATGAGTGACATCACCCCCCCCCCTCGGGAAGCATGAATCACACGCTGATCTCAGGGTCATTTGGGACCAGAAGAGTGTGGCCAGGCAAACATTGCTCCTGAAGGGAAGCAGGAAGTGAGGCAAAGGCCACCCCGGTTGCTTTGCAGCAGGAACCCAGAGAAGGGTTCCTTGGTCCTGGTTGGACGCTCTGCCCGTTAAACCACATGGGAACTTGAGGGCCCCCCAGGACTTGCCTGTGCACAGGGCCTCTGAGAGGAATTTTATCAGGGGGTACAAAGTTTCTTTTGGGACCCTTTGCAAAGGGGGAGGGGTGAGCAGAGTGGGGGCAGGGAGGAGCAAAACAGGGTGGAGGGAGGATGGAAAAGTCTTTGGAGCCCAGGTCTACTAGCCCATGTGGCATCAGTAGGGTACCCAGCATCCCCAGTCATGGTAGTGTCCCCAGCGTCCCATGCGGGCAACATGTCTGAGTAGATAGGAAAACGTAAGAATTCAGGAAATTTCTGGGCCCCCTCCTTTGGCTCCTGGGTCCCCTTTTTGACCCTGGGCCCAGGTACAAATTACCCCCTTTACCCCCCTCTCCTAGGCCCTGCCTGTGCACATGGACTCAGAAAGAAGGCCCATTGTGCTCAGTAGGGCTTACTTTCCAGTACGTGTGCCTCAGTGTGCCTGGAATTCACAAGCAGATCAAGCCACCTTGGCCTGGTTTAGGCACTCGCATTGGGGCACACAGGAGTTTCACAAGAGGGCGACATCACATGGTGGCTGTGTGGTGCATGCTGGGAAACCTTGACTGGCTGGCACACCTCTATTGTATTCCTGGAGGAACAGATTTCCCTGAGCATGTTGAAGCAGCCCCCAGCTGGACACCAGAGAACCCAGAACGTGGCCACCATGCCCAGCCACCAATGTTGGCTCACCAGCGGTGCAAAGACCTTCCACCAGGACTGGCCCTCCCCCAAGATCTTTTGAAAGCAGCCCCTGGGCTGCATGGCAATTGCTCCTCCCCAGACCTGGAGGTGTGCCAGCCTCTGCTCCTCCCAGTGGCCCAGATGCCACCCTTGGGAGGGGTGGGGGCTGACACCACTAGTGACCAAAATAGCTAAAATCATGATTATTAGGAATAATACCATCAAGTATCTACCATTGAATGTGTAATTTACAGGAGAATGCAGTGAAACAAACTAGAGTGAAATATTGCTATTCTATCAAAGTTATGGCCAAAAAACTAGAAAACAAAAATATAACTGTTTTATGTAACAAAAAGTAGATCTCTTTAACCCAAAATGTACCAATGAGACTGATTATTTGGAGAGCCAATGAGATGTTATTATGACACAGCATGGAACCAATAAGTTGTTAGTAAGGTGATACCCTGGGCGGGCACCACTAGTGGCCAAAATTGTGAAAATTGTGGTTTTTAGGAATAATACTATCATGTTCTATACTATTTGTTGTGTGGTTTACAGCAGAATGCATTGAAACAAACCACACTGAAATATCTATTCTATTGAAAGGTATAGCAAATAACCAGAAAAAGAAACACAATTGCCTTATGTCCCCAAAAGCGGATTTCCTTGACTCAAAACTGACCAATGAGCCTGAGTGTTAGGAGAGTTATTATGTTAATAAGTTAATAAGTTAATAAGTTAAGAGTTAATAAGTGTTATTATGACATCATGGAACGAATAAGCATGTGTGTCATAAGTCAGCTCCCCTTTCCATGTACCAGAGCTAATACTCAGACACCTATTCAGTTGGGTGGGTGTCATCAAGCTGGCCACTGGATTTTTATTGGTTACTGATTGCTTGGCTGACCTGTACTGTTCTATAGTAAAATAAAGAATTTAATCGGGGTGACACCCTAAGTTACTGCATTGGGTGACACCAACCCTATTGATGCCATGGGAAGCTTGGGTGTTGTACACTGGCTTAGATGACTTTTACAGTGGATTCTAAACCTTGATGGTGGACCAGAGTCTATCAGTGGTTATTAACCATGACAGCTACTTTGCACCTTCAGATGCAGGGTCAGTATGTCACTGTTTCAGGGATGGAGTTCGTGTTTGGGGGACGGACGGACATGAGCACTCCAGGGCCCAGGTCAACCAGGTGGGTAAACCTGGGCCCTGGGTTGAACTTTGAACAGTGGCTGAGGTTTGCTGGGTGGGTAGACCTGGGTTCATGATCAGACTTGGAGCCCAGATTAATTAATTAATTTTTGGGGGGGGGGGTATGGGGGTGTCCAGAATGTATGGGCAGTGGGTGTCAAATGACCTAGCTATGCCAATGGCTCCCCCCACCCGAAATAGGAAAGGAAGTGCGGAGGAGAGGGGGCGGTGGCAGCTTCCTCTGCCAGTCCAGGGAGCTGGAGGAGGGGCGGTGGAGGGGGCTGTCCGTGCCCCCCACCCTCCTGGGCCTGGATGCCCCCAGCCTTCCTTACGGGCTCCGACAGCACAAGTGGGGGTGGGGGGGGCAGGTTCTGGCGCTCAGACGAGTCTCGCAGGCTCGTGCGGGCAGGAGAGGGCGCTCGGCCGGGGACACGCGCGGCTGCCTGCCAGCCGGGGGCGCCCCAGCGGGAGGCAGGGCGAGCGCACCGCCGGGACTGGGCGGCAGGGCAGCTCCTCCTGCGGGGGCCGGGCTGGGGCGGGGCGGGCCGGCTCCGGAGGGGGGCTGCGGCCGCCACCCAGGGCTGCAGAGAGCCATGCGCTTGGACGTAGCAGCCGCGGCGGGAGGAGCCGGTGCGCGGCCTGCCGGGCAGGCCCCGCTCCCGGGCTCCAGCGCAGAGGGGGCCGAGGCTGGCGAGCAGGTAAGCAGCGGCCGCGACTCCTCACTCCCGGGAGGGTCTCCGCACCGCGCGATGCGGTGGCCGTCGACCTCAGCGGCAGACCCAGGAAGCCCGCAGGCGGCAGCTCCGCTCAGGCTGCTAGTCCGCGGCAGGGATGTGCGCGGAGTGGGGAGGCAGGTGAGGCAGAGCCTCCCACCGGAGTCCTGTAGTGTGCAAGCACTCACGCCCCGCGCGCTGTGCGCTCTCCATGATCTCCGTGCTACGCGCGGGGCCTGCACACCCCACACAGCAGCGGTGGTGTTCACTCTGGCGGGGAGGCTCTGCCTCACCTTCCTTCCCACCCACCGCACTTCCCTGGTCCTCATCAGGAGGGAACTGGGCTAGGCTGCACTGAGTGTTGGGGTTTTACTGAGCTGTCATAAAAAGAGCCCCAAGGCCCGTCCAGCTTAGTTTTCAGCCCCCCCCCCATCTCTCTGGGAGGGTAACTGACATTTGGTGGCCAAACGCCTCTGAGCAGTTGTGGCTTAATAGCAGCAAATAGCCTCCTCTGAGCCAACAGTGCCTTTCTGTCTTTACTGTTCAGGGAGGAGAGGAGGCAGGGCTGCTTGTTGAAGGGGATGAAGATAGTTCTTGCCTTTTGGCCTACCTGACAGGGTTGTTGTAAAGGTTACTGGAGCAAGGCATGAAGTGCTTTGAGTGGCTCAGAGGGGGCTGGAAGCATTTGAGGGGGAACAGGAGGGGGTCGCTCGCTGGCACATTGGGGATGGATCACAGTTGTGGAGGGGCCAGAATAACAGGAGAGGATCTGTTGTCAGCATGCCCTCCCCTGGGTGGCCGTCTGGGGCTGCCAGGTGCAAAACTCACTCGAGGGGCCTGCTGTGATCTGATAGGGCAGCTGGGTCGGCCCTCTGGCGTCATTACTGCTGTGGCTCGCTCACCAGATTTCCGGCTCCAAAGGCCTATCCTGAGTGGGTATCTGCATAGTGGATGGGCAGGAATGAGCGCGGCCCAGAGTGTGAAGAAGGAAGGGTCCAGGGGGTGGAGGCGACTTCTCTGGATGAAGAAGCTGTCCACAATGTGGAATCAGGACCCTTTCTCCTGGGTCTGCACAGGGATCATCTTGCCTGGGGTGGAACTGGTGCTGCCCTTTGCATTTCAGGAATCTGGTGGTTTGTTCTCTTTGCTTTGCATGATGTGTGTGTGTGTGGGGGGAGAGTGATGCTGCTAAACAAATGGTTGTGGTGACCAGTGATTTGCAAGTGTTCCTGCTCTTGGGAGGCGGAAGGAGCAAATGGGGGGGTCCCTTCCTGGCCACCTGCTCTCTGGGGGGATCCATGGCGAAGCTTCAGCCCAAGTCAGGATTTTCTTCCCACAGCTCAACCCTACGCACTCTTGCTCAGAAGTAAGTCCACTGGTCCCAGTGGGATGTGTGTTTCCTACCTTTGAATGGTTGGAGCGTTTCTCATCTGTGGTTCGTTGGCCGAGCAGCATTTGCTGTCCTCCAAGGCTGCTCTCCGAGGTCTTGGCCGGAATGGGTCTTCCCCATCACCTACTGCCTCCTCCCTTAGGCAGGGTGGGTCTGCCGTAGTTGATGGTTGGGCCCTCATCTCACTGCCTTTTCCCTCTGCGGTGTCGACCTGCAACCAAGGGGTGTGGCCTTGCCTGTTCCTGGCTCTACTGAGGCTGGCATTGCTGCCAAATCCCAGATCTCCACTACCCACCCCAGAACCAGGTGAGGTCCTGGTGGTCAGGCAGACTTGTCCTGTTGGCGGCTGCACTCGTGAGGTGACACCAGGTGAGAGCCTGCCCTCTAGGGTCTCCTTGGTACTTTGCCTGCGCAGCAGTCCAGGGTCTGGTCCCAGCAAGTCCCACTCCTTGCTATGGCAGCTCCTGGGCTCAAGCAGAGTGGCAAAGAAATGCACAAATGCTGATCTGACTGGCCACTTGCTTCATGCCCCTCTAGGGGATCCTTGCTGCCTTCATTATGTGGGAGGGAAGCACTTTATTTCCTGGCACCCTGCAGGGTGACCTTCTCCCTGCGTTGCAGATTTGTGGGGTGAGTGAAGGGGGCCTTGCTGAAGGCCCACCAGTGGACCTGGGCAGAGCTTGGAACCAGAGATGTCCACGTTCCCTCCTTACCGCTGCATTGCCCTTGGAAATGGAGTGAGGGGCTCTTGGAGAATGGAGAAGAGAGTGCTTGATGTGCCCCAGGCCCCAGTCACCCGCGGGCCGATCTGCAACTGGAGTGGGCATCAGAGGAAGCTTCTGATCCCTGCTTGGGAAGTGGCCTCTTTAATGGCCTGGCCTTCCTCTGGTTTGGCTTTGCAACCCTGTCTGATGCTTGACAACTGGCCACCCTCCTCCCCTTTCCCGTGTGAAATAATTTGTTCCCCTGACCCAGCGAGTGCTGGGGGTGCAAAGCGTTGCCATCCCACGGAGGTCTGAAGACCCAACTCGAAAACAACTCCAGTCTCGGAATCCCAGCCCCCTGCTCGTTCTTGTCAGACAACAGTCACATTTTCCTGTTTTTAAAGAACGTTCTTCATAACCCAGGTGTTTTCTTCCTTGCAAAAAGACAAGACTGGGAGGGAAATCTGACTAACTCTGCACTTTCCCCCCTTCTTTGAAACGAAAGCACTTTGAGTTAGCGACCTCAACAGGGCTTCCCCTGCATCTCCCTCCTCCCCCCTGCCGCCACTGCAGTTTCAGGCACTTCTGAGTGTGTTTTCCTTTTTGATTCTGGGACTTTGTAAAAGACACCCTCGGACCGAAGAGTGCCACCTCTTAGGCCTGTGTGTTGTTCTGGGGCAGCTCCTGCAAGGCAACGTGGCCTTTTCTTCTCTGTGTTGGCGTTTTCTGACTGTTGGGGCTTGTACCGTGCAAGCTTGGCGTGTACGAGATTGTGCTGATACCAGCAGTAGCAGGCTGGGTATTTCTGACATGGGTGAGAAAGGTCTGTTTTGAATAAACGTCGCTTTCAAAAACAAACACCCTTCTTTGATAGCCAAGATTGTTTTGGTTTTTGAGAAGTGCTCGCTCAGTCGCAGGTCTCTGCCCCTGAAATGAGCTTGCTACTGTTTTGCACTGGCCTTTAAAAGATATCTAGAGTGTGTGATTCTGGGATAAGCCTGTTGGGGGAAGAACCATGGAAGCATGCAGAGAATCTATGTGGCTTAGTTGTGTTCTGTGAAGTGCCTCTGAGAATGCGCAGAGTGCTGTTGCCCTAGACCACCAGGTCAGACTTCCCCAGCTCACGAATCAACAAGGCTTGTGTCCCAGCACCTCTCTCTGGGAATCAGCGGCTTCTGGAGTGCTTCTTCATTTCTCTCAGGGAGATATGTCCACTTTGCCTCTGAGGTGCTCATTTCCTGCCTGATGAATAATCCTGCATTTCCAAAGGCCACCTCACGCAGGGCTGATTCACATGGCTGCTCTTTGCTGGCCTTGTGTTGGAGGCACCGAAACCGGGAGGGATGACGGGGCCTGGCTGTGACCTGGAAGCGGGATCTGCAGCTTGGCTGACTCACTCAGCAGGAGAGGCTGCACCTGGGGACTGGCTGTGCCTGTCTTGCCAGGCCTCCTGCTGGCTCTGCCTCCCCCTGCCCTGCTTGTTTGGGTGGCGCTGCTGCTGCTGCTGCTGCGTAGGGGAAGCGATGAAGGCTGTCTGGCAATTCCCGGGGTGGCGTCTTGCAAATTTGGTCCACGTGAGAAAAGGATCCGGGGAGTCTTCCTCTTCTGCTTTTTGGAATGTGAAAAATGGCTGGCTTTGTTTCTACAATGGCCCTGTTGTTTCAGTGGTTCACATTTTAGGGTTATTGTGAATGGTTGTTCCCACTTCCCAGATGGAAACTGAGGCTGTGTGGGGAGGAGATGGACATACGTCTTTGCATAGGGCTGTTTTATGGGGCTGTTCTTATGTTCTTATGTTCATAGCTTTCCTGTGGTGCTTGCTTCCACAAGGCTTCATCCAGGCTGCTTTTCCACCCCAAAGAGGGCCTTTTAGGACCCCAGAAAGAAAATAGCAATGCAGAGACACCCCCCAACAAGCATAAACCCAGCATTTACATAAGAACATAAGAACAGCCCCACTGGATCAGGCCATAGGCCCATCTAGTCCAGCTTCCTGTATCTCACAGCGGCCCACCAAATGCCCCAGGGAGCACACCAGATAACAAGAGACCTGCATCCTGGTGCCCTCCCTTGCATCTGACATTCTGACATAACCCATTTCTAAAATCAGGAGGTTGCGCATACACATCATGGCTTGGACCCCGTAATGGATTTTTCCTCCAGAAACTTGTCCAATCCCCTTTTAAAGGCGTCCAGGCCAGTCGCCATCACCACATCCTGTGGCAAGGAGTTCCACAGACCAACCACACGCTGAGTAAAGAAATATTTTCTTTTGTCTGTTCTAACTCTCCCAACACTCAATTTTATTGGATGGCCCCTGGTTCTGGTGTTATGTGAGAGTGTAAAGAGCATCTCCCTATCCACTCTGTCCATCCCCTGCATAATTTTGTATGTCTCAATCATGTCCCCCCTCAGGCGTCTCTTTTCTAGGCTGAAGAAGCCCAAACGCTGTAGCCTTTCCTCATAAGGAAGGTGCCCCAGCCCAGTAATCATCTTAGTCACTCTCTTTTGCACCTTTTCCATTTCCACTATGTCTTTTTTGAGATGCGGCAACCAGAACTGGACATAATACTCCAGGTGTGCCCTTACCATTGATTTGTACAATGGCATTATATTAGCCGTTTTGTTCTCAATAATTTTTCTAATGATCCCAAGCATAGAATTGGCCTTCTTCACTGCCGCCGCACATTGGGTCGACACTTTCATCGACCTGTCCACCCCCAGATCTCTCTCCTGATCTGTCACAGACAGCTCAGAACCCATCAGCCTATATGCTGTCATGCATCCACAGGGCAGCAGACAGAACAGCAGTAAGAGGATGGGTGGGGGGCTGACTAGCCCGAGGAAGGGCTGTCCTTACAAAGACAGGCCTGACCAGGCCAGCAAGAAGCCAGGCAGGCTACAGTGTAGATGGTTTGGAAAGAGAGGCCGAACTGAGCAGATAGCCCACTAGCCCCTTCCCTGAAGCCTGGGGCTCCAGATGTTCCTGTACCTCTAACGGGGGGGGGGCTTCAGAGGCCCAAAAGAAGCGAGAAGTGACAGACTGAAGGCCCCAGGCAGGCAAGCGGGGGGGGGGGGTTTGTTCTGCTCTTCTTATCGCCTTCTAAGTATTTGGGTGGTGTCTGGGGGGGCATGAGAGGCACATTTGTGCCATGTGAAGGTAACTGGTGTGGTTTGTGCACATGGGAGTGATCAAACCTGGTGAGGGGGTGCTTCATTTGTGTGGTGTGTATGGGAGGCTAAGGGCCCAATCCTAAGTTCAACCAGCGCCGGTGCTGAGCTCTAGTGCGGGTGCCGAGTGCCATAAACGTACCATAAAACACATTCACGGCACCCAGTGAGTAAGGACCACCGGCGCTGGGCCCACACCTGTCAGGCAGTGCGCTGCCAAGGGAGAGCAGCATGACCAGTATGGAAAGTAGCCAAACCAGGAGCGCTTCCGGGGCCAAACTCTCCCATGTCCACCTTGACTTTCTGAGAGTGGAGGGAGCATAGGTGTGCAGGCAGGTTCCACGGGCTGGCGTGGCCCAGAAGCTGGCTGGGTGTCTATGAAGCAACTGGGCCCAGCAGGATTGGGTCATCTCTGGCCTCTTGTAATCCTGGATGCCAACAGTTTTCCAGCCCTGTGCCCAGCTACAGCTTGGAGTGGTTCGGGAATCCTTTTCCCAGTTCTGTTGCCAGCCAGTGTGGCTGGAGTTGGGAGCTGCTGCGAGGGCTTCAGGGTGTCTTCAAGCCTTGGCATCACTGCTGCTGTGAAAGTTGGGTGGAATGGTGGGCATTGCAGACCCAACCCTGGGGCTTTGCAGGGGGTGGGGCTTGTTTGCTGTGGGCAGGCTCCGCTGAGGCCTGGGGGGGGGGGAAGGATGCTTCTCTGTGGCTGCCATAAGATGTGCCCTGAGATGATCCCCCTTTGGGTGTGGGTGTTTGCAGCCTAAGCTAAAAATAGCTTTTTTCTTCCTCCCCATACCAAGCTGAAGGCTGGCTGGCTGGCTGGTGAGACAGTCTGCTCTGAGGACATGAAGAGGTGAGAAAGCGGCGATGCCCTGATGAGGCTCCAGCCCACCTCAGCCTCCCTGACCTGTTACTTGGGCAACCCAGCCAGCCTGGCATTGCCGGAACAGGACACCCAGTGCAGGAGAAGCAGCATCTGCCCTGAAGGGGTTGTGTGGTCCCCTAAGACCCTCCGCTCCCGGCTTCGCATCTTCCCCAGGCATTTGCCCAAAGCGCCGTTTTCCAACTGCCTGGCAGCGCCTTCAAGTTGCTTTGCTGTCCAGCTCCGTCTTTAAGCCACACTGAGTCGGTGTCAGTGCGGAAAAGTGAGGCTGTCGATTCTGCGCAAGGCAGCAGTGTTCCTGGGCACGTGCAGAGTGCCTTCCCTTCCCTTCCCCCTTGGGGAACCACAACCGGCTTCCCCGCCTCCGTTCTCAGGACCTGCCCCTCCGAGTGCGGGGCTGCTGCGATCGCTGCGGATGGTCCTCGTCCGCCGTGCCGCAGCAGCACGCGCGGGGCCGGACGGCCCTCCTGCGCCGCCGCCTCTCCTGCTGCTGTCACGGAAAAGCGCCTGCGAGCTCCCGTTGCCGCTCCGCCCTCCAGCCTGGCGATGGGGCGGGGCGCCGGGAGGCGCGGGGCGCAGAAGGACTCCGAGGCTGCTCCGCGCCGGTCCGCAGCCTGGAGGTGGCCGGAGCGGGGGCATGATGAGGAAGCTGGGCGGGAGCCCCCGCAGGGTGAGTCGCTGGAGAGGCTCTGGGGGCTGTTCTCTGGCTGAGGTGAGACACGCTCTCCCCACCCCCGTTTTCGAGGGTCTCTTCCTGCCTCCAAGACCAGAGCCTGCCCTTGTGACGGGAGTGTGAACAGGATGCCTCGCAAGCTTGCGCAAGAGTCATGCCTGCTTGGTTGGCAGAAGGGGGGGGGGCAGCGCCTTCTGCAGAGAGCTGCTTTGGAAAGTTTACTCTGCACATGCCCAGAAGTGTTCTTTTCAGTGCCCTAAAGGGGGTGAGCCTGGTTTGTGTGGAGCCCTTTTGGGTTGTGTTGCTGGCAACATCGCTTCTTCCAGTATCCACAAATCTCGGACCAGGGATGCGAGCAGCCCCCCCCCCCATGTGCCTTGATGTCCCCTGTGGGAACATGTTGTTGCTGCTCCCCCCCCCCCCAATGTAGCACACTAGGGACTGTTTTGCCAAGAGCAGGTGGGACTTGGCACCCGCTGTTTGTTCCTGGTGCTGCCCGCAGGCAATCCTGTGCCAAGTGGCCAAACCTGTCACGGACGCTGAAAGCGCTGAGCTGTCTCTTATTGCCATTTCCCGTGAAAGGCTATCCTGCTCTCCCTCCCCCACCCAGCCTCAGTGGCCAGCTAGCCGAGGTAGGGGCTCTTGGACAGCACTGCGGAGACAACAGCCGGGTGTCGGAAAGGGTGCCTGATTCCAGCTGTAACTGAACTTTGGGGAACTTTGAGGTGCTGGGGGACAAGTCAGCTGGCAGGGCTGACCACAGTCAGGGTGTAAGCTGCGCAGTGGTGGTGGCAGTGCGGGGGGGGGGGGGAGGGTCCTTTGTCACCCACAGAGCTTTGTCTGCAAAAGAGGGGGCTGGGCTTGGGGCCCGCAAGACTGGAGAGTCCAGCCTTCCTTCCTAGGCGCTGGAGGCTCAGATCCCAGCCATGAGGGCGGTGGGTCAGCCTTACCACTTGCAACGCAGAACCAGAGGTGCTGTTGAGCATGTGCAGAGTGCCATTCTCCTTGGCCACCTTCCAAGCAGGCACTTGGACCTCAGAAGTGGCGCATGCTGGGCGGCCGAGTTTCACTTTGGAGCTGCCACCAAGTCAGCCAGAGCCTCACCAGGAGCTCATGGTGGAAACTCCGAGTCACACTGTGCTTGAGTCATGATTGCTGGTGGGGAGGGAGGGAGGGAGGAGGAGAAGAGCTGTTTTGTGAGCTGGGGAGGCTGAGAAGGCTTAGAGTCCAGGGACCCTGAACTGGTGGGGGGACCCTGAACTGGTGGGGGGGCAGTGGATGGGAATGCAGGGCTTTCTCAGCAGCGGCCCTGGGGCTTTGGAGTGGGAAGTGGGTCTCAGCAAGTCTGTGCTTTTCTGCAGTACCCACTTTTCACTGGGACTACTTATTGTCTTGGAAGTGGGCTGGATCAGTCTCAGGCCCCAAAGCAGCCCCTTCAAACTCTGGGGTCCTGCCCCTCCCCCTCTCCATTTCAGCCTGCCAGTGTCCGGACCCTTCCTGTCCCCAGTGCTGGAGGTGGGCCAGGACAGGACCCAGGCGTCCGGGTTCTCAGGCTGCCTCCTCGCCTGTCTGGTCTCTTCTTCCTCACAGTAGAAGCCTGTCCTTTGGGTCCCTTTGGTTTCCGGGTGTGATGCTTGTGGCCTCCAGCATCCTTTTCTAACCAACATGGCCCCTCACCCATGCCCAGGACTAGAGTCTTGGGAGAAGCGACACTTTGTGGCCATCACAGCCACAGAATGTGGTGCTGGGCCCTCTTTCCTGCTGTGCTCCCACCGCCCTCCCGGCCACTTCCCTGCCTGCAAATCTTTGTCTGTTCTGCACATCCATTGTCTTGTGCCCCTCCACTGAGTTATAAATAGCTGGTGCTGAGGCCAGCAGACGGGAACGTTTGTGGGGAGAAGTTTGTGGGGGGGGGAGTGTGAGTTGGGGCTTCGTGGTGTGATCGGGCGGGGGGGGGGTGTCTAGCTGTGTGACAGCAGAGCAGGGTGTTGCTGAGTGCCACTGGGGCAGAATTCCAGGCTTGGGCTCCCTGGACGCAGATGCCTGTTGGTTGGGGATTCCTGGGGTCTGCCTTGCAGCCCCACGGCACATGCCTGCCCTTGCTCTGGTTCCCAGGCTGATCATCTGAGGACTTCTGTCCATGTTGCTGCCCCTGGCTGTGTGAGATTGGGGGGGGGGGGTCTGAACAGAGAATCTGACTTGTGGCAGGGCCTGTAGCCATTTGGTAGTTTAAGCTTGGAAGGAAAATTGACTTGCAGGGTGGGGGACACAGAACCCTGCGACAAGAACAGAGGCATTTATCCCTCTTGTAATCCCAGTGCTCTTTGGGGGAGGTCGGTCTGTGTTGGGCTCTTCTGGTTTTTGCTTTTCTTATGATGTACGGAAGGCAGCTATGCTCCCTCCCTTCCATTAACATGCACACTCTTTCCTCACCTGTTCAGAGGGCCCCATAAAAGGCTCCCATCAGGAGAATCTCCCCCCACTCATCACACTCCCCCTTTGCTTTGTGTTCCAGAACAAGCCATGGCGGAAGCTGAAGGACATGGTGCACTGGTCACCCTGCGTGGTCTCCTTCCGGAAACGCTGCCCTTGGGTGCAGCTGGCTGGTCATGCAGGTGAGCGTGGGGGTGAACAGGGGCTCTGCTGCTGTGGGGGGGGGGATGTGCAGTGGGTCTCCTCTTCTGAACAATGTTGGGGCCAGCACATGCCCGATCTCGTCTGATCTCGGAAGCTAAGCAGGGTCAGGCCTGGTTAGTACTTGGATGGAAGACCGCCTGGGAATACCGGGTGCTGTAGGCTTATACCATGAGCTCAGAAGCTAAGCAGGGTCAGGCCTGGTTAGTACTTGGATGGGAGACCGCCTGGGAATACCGGGTGCTGTAGGCTTATACCAGGGGTGTCCAAAGTTTTTGGCAGGAGGGCCACATCGTCTCTCTGACACCATGTCAGAATTAATTTACATTTCAAATCTGAATAAATTTACATAAATGAATATATTAAAGATGAACTTATATGAATGAATGAAGGTCTTGCAATAGCTCAAGGCCTATAAAAGGCCCTGCACAAAGCAAGGCTAGCCTTTCCTTTGCTGCCGCTACTGCATCACAGACGTGAAAGAGCAAGCAGTGGAGGGAGCCCTCATCCCACAGCTCACTCAAGAGGCCAAACAGTTGCCCTCACGCTGAGAGCAGTTGCGTCGGGCCAGTGTGGGCTCCAACAAATCTCCAGAGGGCCAGAGGCTCATTGGAGACTAGGGGCTCCCTGAGGGCCGCAAGTCGCCCCAGGGCCGGGGTTTGGGCACCCCTGGCTTATACCATAGTCTTTCCAGACTGAAGGTTGCCAACTATGGGGCCAGCAGTGTCTGGGGCAGGCTGCCAATCCCACCCAGGCATCTCTTCCCGCCCCCAACTTTCTCTCAGGGTCTTTGGCAGTCGGAGGTGTCTTTTCCCAGCACCTGAGTGACTCTTGACTGGAGGTGCTGTCTGGAAGCTTGTGTCCCCCTCCTCTGGAGGAATAAACTTCTGCTGCATGGCAGGGGGAGAGGGATGGTCCCTTCCTGCCCCTGGTGCCTCTTCTGCATCTTCTTAGACTGGCTCCCTGGCCCAAAAGGGCTCCTGTGTGGCTGTCGCTGAAAATCTCTTTGGGAACAAGGGGGAAAAGAATATTTCCCATAATACACCTAGGTGTTGCTGGGGGGGGGGGCTGGCAGCCACAAGTGCCCAGGGTGATGTTCCGGCTGTGCCACTGCCTGCCTCTCCTCCCCCCACAGGCAACTTCAAGGCTGGGGACTTTGGTCGCGTCCTGAAGAAGTTCTGCCCCAGTGAGCAGCAGTGCCTGGAGCGCCTGGTGCAGGACGTGCTCCAGCCGTATGTCCCAGCCTACCACGGCCTGGTGGAGCAGGACGGCGAGACGTACATCCAGATGGAGGACCTGCTGGCCGGCTTCGATGCCCCCTCAATCATGGACTGCAAGATGGGGGTCAGGTGAGGTCTCCCTCCCTCTTTCCACACAGCCAGCTGGAAGGCACCAGGAGGGCCACCCAGCACTGCCCCACCTGACCTCGTGCTTCTCTCCCCCACGTCCCCAACACAGGACCTACCTTGAGGAGGAGCTGGAGAAGGCCAGGGAGCAGCCCTGTCCCCGCAGGGACATGTATGAGAAGATGGTGGCTGTAGACCCAGCGGCTCCCACGCCAGAGGAGCACGCACAGTGCGGGGTCCTGAAGCCGCGCTACATGCAGTGGCGAGAGACGCTCAGCTCCACCACCACACTTGGCTTCCGCATCGAGGGCATCAGGGTGAGGAGGGGGGAGTGGTGCATTGGAAGAGGGGGGCTCCTGTTTGCAGGGCTCCCCACACAGCACTGTCCTTGAGCTGTTTTCTGCCACTGGGACCACCGTTCTGGGCTGGAGCTTGCTAGCCCTGGGTGCTTACGTGGACGGTCGCCTCCTGCTGCCCGGAGCTGGCTGCAGAGCGAGGTGAGGGTGCTCTGCTCTGCGAGACTGCCTGCCTCCGGCTGCCCCAGCACACCAACCCGTGTTCCTTTGCTCTGGATGTTGTCAGACCTGGGGGGCTCCTTCCCCCTGCCTCCCAGCAGTCTGACAGAGAGCCCCCTGCTCTCTCCCCCTAGAAAGCAGACGGCACTTGCAACACCAGCTTCAAGACGACGCGGCAGCCAGAAGAAGTGGTGCAGGCGGCCTGGGACTTCGTGGACGGCGACAGGAGCGTGCTGGTGAGGGGCCACTTCTGCATACTGTCCACATGTGGAGTGTCTTCTGCTGCTCGGTGGAGGGGCCTCCTCCTCCTCTGCCCTCCTGAAACACGCAAGCCGTGGTTGGAAGGACACCCCCTGCCACACTCCCATCAATGCCTCGTATCCAGTACATCACTGCCTGTGTATTTGGGGCCGTGTCACCAGCTGCCTGCATCTTTCTGCCCAGGGGAAGTGGGCCTACGCACGTTCCCTCCTGCCACACACTCTGGCTGTGGTTAGATGCTTTGTTGTTCAACTGTGTGCTGAAGGATTGCAAAAGTGCATGCCCTTCTGCTCTTGGAGCCAGCCACAGAGCCCTTGTGGTGCCAGGCAGAATATATAAACCTGCCCTGTACTGAGTCAGCCCAACAGCCCGCCTTTCTGAAAGGCCCAGGTGGGGCCTTCCTGAGAGAGGCTCTCCATTGCTCACTGCCCAGGCCTGAACAAGGGGCCTTGTGCCACTGCCAAGCACATCACACACACACCCCCGACCATGGGTTTAACCAGCCCCCAGTCTCTCTGACTGGTGGTGGCTTCTTAGGGACTCTAGGCCTTCAACCATTGGGTGTAGAGGGTGGAGTGTGGCTCTATCCCAAAGGCAGCCTGAACTGTGGACCAGGTGTCAGCAATCCTCCCCATGGCGTACGCCTGCGTTGCTTCCCAACACAGGACCTCTTTTCTCTTCCAGGTGAGCTACCTCGGGCGGCTAAATGAAGTGAGGCTGGCCTTGGAACAGTCCGAGTTCTTTAAGGCGCATGAGGTGGGTTGAGATCCAGTACTGGGACATTCAGCTGGCTGGATGAGTGCTCTGATCTTGCACAGGGACTCCTCCATCTTTGTGGAGTTGCGCTTCCTCTGAAGGATCAGGCCTTTGCTTTTGTGGTGCTGCTAGATCTGGGCTAGTCTTTGGAGAGGCCTCTGTACCAAAAGGCCCCTTCTACTGGCATAGACCGATGCCCCAACTGCAGCCCATCCTGGCCAGGAGCAGCAGGTTATGTCCCCTTTGGGGTGCTTCTCCAGCCTGCTGAGAAACTGCAGCCGGCAATTGGGCTGCTGCATTCTGTGCTGCCTGGGCACAGAGCATTTTGCGACAGCTGTGCTGGATCTTGGTCTTTTTCACATGCAGTTGGAACTGCTGCTTTTAACTTCTGGCCCACCCTCCACTGGCTTGTGACTTGGTACTCTTACAATCACTTGCTCTTCTGTGAACCCTGCAGCCTGCCTTGAAGGCGCTCGTCCAGGTCCCCTCACTGGAGGTGGCAAATGGAGAGAGGGCCTCTTCAGGCTGGATTTGACGTGGCCTGAGAACTGAACCATTTATCTGTCCCACTTTGTATTGTCTCTGACCGTTACTGGCTGTCTTGATTTCCCACATGCTGTTCTGGTGCCCTCGCCTTCCAGAGGGTCCAGGTATCCCTCTGTCTCTGGGATCCTGCCCGAATGCGTTCACTCTCTCACTTCCAGGTGGTGGGCAGCTCCCTGCTTTTTGTCCACGACCGGACGGGGCTGGCTCGGGTCTGGATGATTGACTTTGGCAAGACGGTGCCGCTACCTGCACAACGGACGCTGACGCACCGGCTGCCGTGGGTGGAGGGGAACCACGAGGATGGCTACCTGTGGGGCTTGGACAACCTCATCACCATCTTGGAGAACATGCTGAAGGAGTGAGCTACCCTGACCCCGCCTTTAATTTATTCAGCCACATATGCTACCAAAACCAGGAAGGCCTTGAGGCGCCTGGAGAGGACTGGACAGAGACACTGTTGGCATCAGAATTACCCTCTCCCCATTGCCTGCTGGACAGTCAGTACCGGAAAGGGTCCTGGCTTCATTCAAGCAAGGCTGCTGCATCTCAGAGCTATTCATTGTAGCAGAGGGGTTGGTTTGGACCTTGACTCTGCATCTCTCAGGAGCTGCTGTGTAAAGAAGGGAAGAGACATCTGAGGACTAAGACTGAGCATGCCCCTGAGACAAGAAGTCGAGACTGTTGGGGCACCCTGGGCTGAGGCTAGGTTCTCCCTGGGGTGCCAGAGCAAGGAATCCTCAGGAGGTGGAGAATCCCGGAAAGCAACATAGCAAAGGGGAAGCTTATTTAATATTTTCCCTCCCCCACAAGTCCCATGGGGAAGGGATTGCCATACCCAATTGCTGGCTTCACCTTTCCAGGGTGGAGTTAAAAGGAAATTATCTCCCCTTTAACTTATGTTTCCTGACACCTGATCTATATGAGGCTGATGCCTCCGAGGCTCAGGCAAGAGCTGCTTTCTCGAGCCCTCTAGTAGAAATCAGTGTCATCCCTCCCCCCATGGCTTTGGCAAGGATGCCCATTTATGGTGCTAAATTTGGGATGGCTTTACCAAGCAGAAATATTCATGGGGGGTTGGAATGCTAGGGGAGGGATTGCTTCCTTCCCCTGGAGAAAAGGGCAGTTCCTCTCGTGTGAATGTCTTTTGTACATTTTGACATTTAAAAGCCTTTTCTGAAAAGAGGTACAATTTCTGTGCTGTCTCTTGGGGGGGGCGGCTTTCAGGCTTAACCGCATGACCTCCCATGGGGAGGTGACACTGATTCCTGTGCATTTCCTGCTGCTGGCAATCCATTCCCAATGGCCACACTGCCCACAGTTCTTGCATAGATGCACATCGGCATGTCACTGGAAGAGACTGAACAGCTGAGCCCTTAGCCGCTGAGAAAGCGTTGAGCTAGTGCTGAAGAGAAGCAGGTACCTAGCAGGCCTTACCTCACTCTGGTCTCATTGAGGCCCTAGCATGTGCAGCAGAGGCTGTGGCCAGCCAGTGGCTCAACAGCCCACTCTGGGATAGGCCTGCCACAGGTTGCCTGGAGTATTGTCTCTCTGGGGTTGATGAGGAAAGGGCATTTACCTAGTCCCATATGGCCAGGCAGAGGGGGCCCTGAGGATCCACTCTGACCAGAACAAGGACAGAGGAACTATTTAGGGAGCAGGCCACAAACATTTGTTTCCTGTTGCCTCCCAAGGAAGGGCTGTGGAAGAGGACAATGGCATAGGGAGACTGCTGAAAATAGCGTAAACAAGGGAGGAAGAAAGCACTCTGGCTGACGTCAAACAGCCAGGCGGGCCCTGCCTAACCTTGTGCAGGCCGAAAACATCTGTCGCCGTGCTGGTCCACAACCTCTGCAGCCCCCTTAAGGCATTTCCTGCTTGCTAAAGAGAGCCTTGAGCTCGGGCATTTTTCAATCAGGGAGACAAGACTCTTCTGCTATTTATCACTTTAATTTCCATCCCACATCACAGCTTTTGTTGTGTTTGCCCTCCATACTCCCATTTTACAGGTGAGGGAAACTGAGGTAGCAGTTTGCCAAGGCCACACAGTGTTAGTCCACGAAAGAGGCACAAACACCCAGTCTTCGCCCAGTTGGACTGCAGAAATGCTCAGGCGTTTAGGAGAATTCCTGCCATAGAATTGCATGCAAGATCGAATTGAGAGTATAGTTTTGCATTCTCCTCTCTGGCTTTATCTTTCCTATTTCCACTAGCTTGTTCTTGAAAGGGATTTTTTGCCCTGCCAGTTTTCTGGGGGGGGGGGGAAGATGGGGCAGGGAAGGGCTGCTGGCAAGGCTGGGGTCGAACATTGGCCCTGTGCAGTCAGCAGAATTTAGAGCAGCTGCCTTGGTGGGGTGCTTGAAAGAGACAAGAGAAAGGCACCCTGGGCTGAAAGAGGGGCTAGAGGGCCGGCTACATCTCCTCATGCACTGTGGAAGGGAAGGGGAACCCCCTGCTGGCCTTTGAATGACTGACACTCTGTTCTTAAACACACAAGCTGAAGTGCTTCTGTGCAAGCCCCTATTCTTTGTGAGTCTATGCCATGGGCTCTCTACCTGGCAGTCACTGATTGAGACTATCCCTCAGGCAGGAGACAAATGTATGACTCAGCCACAGCAGTGGCCAGACTGGACAGTCTACTCACTCCGAGAGGCAACTGGCCACTGTCTCTGTGCATGAGGGCTCTAAACTAAAGAGAAACTTTTGTTGCAATGGTTCCCAACCCTTTTAGCACTGGGACCAACTCAAAAAAAAGTTTCATTTTACCAGCTGCTTAAGTCTCTATAGTAGTGGTTTCAGCAGCAGTGCTTCCTATCGTTGTTTAACCCTTGATGCACATAGCCTAATCTACCTGGTCCATTTAGCAAACCAGCAAAAATTGGGTCATGACCCACTGGTGGGCCATGGAGCTATAGTTTGGGAACTTTTGTTCTAATGGTCTCCCCTGCCAGAATGGTATAGGGAAAGAGGCAAAAAGAAAGAGAACAGCTGCAGTTTTGTCCCATTAGGCTCAGGGAGGGAAGAGGATGCAAAGCAGCACCACGGAGGCGTGAAGTGCTGTTGCTGCTTTTGAGGCTGGGTGGGGGTGGAAGAAACAGAGCTGGACAACTATGTTTTCAGGCAGGTGCCTGCAAAGTTCCCATTCCACAGGAGAGCTACCCTATGGTTGGATCTGTCTCCCACACTACAGCTCCCAGTGGTATCTCAAGCCAACTGTCTCACAGTGTGCAATGATCACCAGTGCTGTGCTAGAGGCAGGCAAGGCAGCTTCCTTAGCACAGCATCAGATGATGGGAATCCACCCTCCTGTTTCCCACAAAGCGAGGTAGGTGCCCCCTCCCCCAGGAAGCCTTCAGTCCTGTTGCTGTTGCCCTACTGCCACTGGCATTCTGCCACCTTCTGCACCTGACTAGGGTCCTTCTCTTTCTCTGTTGTGCCTAATAGCCAAATGAGAGGCAAATTCTTCCTTGGTGAATTTGGTTAAATCTTTCAAAGCCAGCTCTGTTTCTGGGAGGGCCACCACAGACCCAAAAAGACTTGGGGGCTCTGCCAGCTCACGGGTGCTGTGTACACTTGGGGGCAGCTGGCCACAGCAGCACTGCCTTGCCGCACAGCCCCTCCTGCACCCCCCCTGCTGGCACAATGTAGACCTTGCCATCAGCTGCCCGTTTGGGGCTGAAGTCTGTCAGCTGGGCATTGCTCTCATGCACTTGGCTGTAGCTCCAGAGTTGATAGCGGCAGCTCTTGCCTTGTTTGGAGAGCAGGTAAGTCTCAACCACAGCATTAAGGGGGAGGTCTGAGAATCGAGGACTGGCATGAAAGAGTCCTGGGATCTCCTCATCTTCCTGGCAGGTTGGAAGCTGGAGGTGGCTCTTCAACCCAAGGAGAGCCCCTGTGGCAGAAAGAGAAGAGAGCACAATGTGGATGTTACTTGTGTACAGCTGGCATTTGTTCTGCCACTGGGATTCTTGAACCACAAAGCGAATTGCTCACCCTGCTCCATGCCAGGTAGCCCTGGCCCCTCCAAGCCAGTGGGACATCCTGGCTGAAGCCTCCCGCCCCAACTGTTTTGCTCTTCCTCCTCTCTTTCCAGGGCATCACCTGGAAATTGGGCCTGAGCCACTAGGCTTGCAAGAGCACACATAGGGACTGTTCCCCTGGCCCCTCTCTGAGGCTGAACAGAGGCTGTCATTGGATTCCAGTGCAAGCAGAGATGGGCTGAGCCTGGGAGCTGCTGCCTGTGGACAGATACAGCAATGCTTCCTCTGGAGCAGCTAGAAAAGCACTCTGTAAGCTCTCTTTGCTCCTCAAGAGCCCATCTGCCAGGCCAGATGGAAGGGGCCCATCTAGCCCAGTACTCTACCTCCCCCAAGGGCCCAAGAGATGCCTCCAGGAAGCTTGTTAGTGGGCTTCCTGAATGAACCATCACTCCCAGCTACCTGATATTTGGGCTGACTGGTTCTACACAGCTCTAATCAAGGACCAGGGCAAGTCCATCTAGCCCAGTATCTGACACATCACAGTTAGAACATCTCCAACCCCTGCTGCCCCCTTCACCTTGTGGGGATGGCAAACGTACCTGAGACAACAGCCCAGTGAGCCTTGTGGCCACTCCGGAAACAGGGCTCATGGTTAGAATCCTCATCATAGCTAGGCTGTGTGTTAAGGCCTTGATGAAGTGTCTTTTGCATACTTGGGTAGAGCAGAGGGTAGTCCCATGCTTGGCACTGGCCTCTTCAGAGAAACAGCTCTTGTCCTCCAACCACAGGCAGGATCCATGAGCGAAAAAGGAAACAAGCACCCCCACCCCAAAACCCTCCAGTGTGCAGCCAGGTTCCAAAAGACAGGATACGGTATAAGCACAGGCAGGCTGGCACCAAGATGCTGAAGGATCCTGTCGTGGTTCTGTCCCTCCAGACCTCCAGAGAGCAACTCCACTCGGCAAGGGAACACCTCCGTAGCAAGTTTGGCCATGTTGGCAGCTGGAAAAGGGAAAGGTGGTGTTGCGGTTGCAAGCATCCCACCCCAGGTCCATGTAGGCTCACAGCAGGGTGGGACCACTGTTATCGAGAGGACCATGGGCCAAAGCATTTCCAGGCGTGCCCCCAGGGCCCAAGAATGACAGAACAGTGGCAGCTGCCATCTCTCCTCACCTGAGAACATCTCCCCTTGGGCCGTATATCCCTTCTCCAAGGCCACCTGCACAATCTTTTCCAAAGAAATAGCCTCAGGCAGGTGGAGCAGAGCACCTGCCATCCAAAGGGCCACCAGACCACATCTGGAGGAGAGAGAAAGTCAGAGAGGCCCTTCTTAAGATGGATGCCGAGAGTCCATCTTTGACACTGAAAAGCTGCACCTTCTGCAATGCCAGCCATTGATGCATGCAAGGGCTATGTGGATGAGCTGTACTTGCTTGTACTGTAAGGACTTGTTTTCCTGGTAGCTTGCAAGGCAGTGGAAAGAGGAGAGCTGGAGTATGTAAGTATTTTAAATAACAAGCAGCTATGCTGATGGTGTACTGGTTGGGAATTGGACCTAGAAGATCCAGGTTCAATTCCCAGCTCAGCTATGAAGCTTCCTGGGTGTCTTTGGGCCAGTCAAGATCTCTCAGCCTCGTTTATCTCACAGGGTTGTTTTGAGGACAAAAAACGGGGAGAAACCATGTACACCACCCCAAGCTCCTTGGAGTAAGGGCAGTGTAATAGTTTGAAAAATAATTACACAAGAGTTTTGCTCCTATGCACTCAGCCAAATACGGCAGCGTAGTGACTCTTACAAGGAAGGAAGGAACAGTACTCACTGGGGCCCCTCCTGGATCAGGGACGGCAGTGGGGTGTTGAAGAGAAGCCACTTCAAGTGCTCACTGAAGCTAGAAGACAGAGATGGAGAGCAGTCCCTGGAGAGCCGCTTCCAAGCCAGCTCAACATTAGTGACGCTTCCCCCCACCCATTAAAGAGGCTCTGCATTCCCTGTCCTAGATTCTTGGCAGGGGCAAGGGTGCCAAGACAGAGCATCCACCTGCCACATGAAGCTGCCTGCAACTAGAGTGCGCTCCTGCAGAAGTGGCAGCCAAGGCCTCTGTCAGGGTCCTGGGGGCAATACCCACTAGGTAGCTACCCCACTGCCACCAGCCTAAGAAACAAGATCACTAGAGGGATTCCCTGGGTTAAATCCCACCTTCCTGCAACATAAGCAATTTAATTAATTCAATTAATTCTCTTTAATTCCTCTCTCTTACTCCTTCTGAGAGAAAGGAGTAGCAGTTCCCAGGTACCTCAATGAGACCCAGATGAAAAGAATAAGAAATTCAAAGAGTTTATTAGTAACTATTACAAATTAACAAAAGAGGACTTCTACACAATCCAGAAACCCAGTTGACCAACAGCACTACTGTTATAGGAGGCTTCCAAACCTACAGGACTCCCCCAAGACAGAACCCTTTTTGTGAACTTGCTAAAAAACAACTACAAAGACAAACCCTAACACAATCTGCCTCTTTTACTATCTAGCCAGAATTAGTTTAGCATCTCTCATTTACTCACAACACCAGTGGATTTTATTGGGTAGCACAGAGCTTCTTTAGGGACCCTTCCCAAAGGAAGAGAGATGGGCAGGTGCTCTTTCCCCTTTCATACAACACCAGAACCAGAGCACATCCACTAAAATTGAGCATTGGGAGAGTTAAGACAGACTAAAGAAAACATGCCTTTACCCAGCACGTAGTTAGTTCGTGGGACTCCTCGCCACATGATGTGGGATGGCATCTGTCTCAGATGCCTTTAAAAGGGGATTGGACAGATTTCTGGAGGAAAAGTCCATCACAGCCTACAAGCCATGATGGATATGTGCATGTCATTGGTCTGTGGAACTCCCTGACACAGGATGTGGCGAGGCATCTGGGCTGGATACCTTCAAAGGGAATTGGGCAGGTTTCTGGGGGAAAGTCCATCACAGACTACAAGCCATGATGGGGAAGTGCAGCCTCCGGGTTCTGGCAGTGGGCTGTCTCTGAATGCCAGGGCAAGGAGGGCACCAGTCTGCAGGTCTCTTGCTGCCCTGTGGGCCCCCTGAGGCGCCTGGGGGGCCACTGAGATGCAGGAAGCTCGACCAGATGTGCCCCCTGTGGCCTGCCCCAGCAGGGCTGCTCCTACGGGGTGGCAGCAGCTGGCAAGGCCCCTGGAGCCCAGGCCTGCCAGGTGGGTAGACCCGGAAGGCGGCGTAGCTGGAGGGGGGCGGCCAAGCGGAAGGGAGGGGCCGCTTGCCCACCCTGCTGAGGCTCTCTGCAGGCTGAGTGCTCCGCCCCCTCCAGCTACGCCACAGCCCGGCCTACCCACCTGGCGGGCCTGGGCTCCCGCTTTCCCCCCAGGTCGCCCCAGGCCCCCCCTGCACCCCGCTTGGCCCAGCGCCACACCTGGCCCGCCTGCGCCTCAGCAGCGCCCGCAGGCCGTCCTGCTCCCCGGGGCGCGCCTGCTCCAGCGCCGCCTTGAGCAGCTTCGCCCCGGAAGGCCCGGGCGGAGGGGGAGGCGGCGGCGGCGGCGGTGGGCCGCTCATAACAGCGGCAGTGAACAGCTTTCCGCTGAGGGTGACCGGAAGCAAGAGGAATCAAAGGGAGCATTGGAATTACTCGTCCCGCCTTTTCCGGAGGCCGCCAACCAATAAAACGCGGGATCCGGGATGAGTGGCAGGTCACGTGCTTTTCCCTTTTTTCCCCCCCCCCTCTGCCCCTTGAGCTGGAGAGGTCGGCCAATCCGAAACCGAGGCGGGGTGGGGGAAAGGGGGCGGGGCTTCTAGGCAGTGATTGGACAGTTCGAGCTTCGGTGGGCGGGGAAAGAGGGGAGGCTGGATCGGATTGATGGAGAGGCCGCCCAATAAGGGGATAGACAAAGGAAGAGGGCGTGGGAAGCTGCGCGCCTGAGCAGGGGACGGGGTTTAGTTGTCTCCGCGCTCTGAGGAGCCTCTTGCCCTGGGCCTGCACTCCATCGGTGAGAGATCGGGCGTATGGGCGGCCATCGGGGCCCGGGGGCTGCCGGGGTGGGGGCTCTGTGGCCGGGCCCACCCGCCGGCGCTGCGAGTTCGGCCCGGAGAAGCTGAACGGGCCGAGTCTGAGCGGCGAAGCCCTCGCTGGGGGCGCCTAGTGGAGCCGCCACATCCGGGCACTTCCCTCTCTTCTGACCAGTACTCCCACATCCGGGCACTTAGGGAGACGTTGCCCCCCTTGCCCTCTACTGGTGGGGGGCCTGCCCTGGATTCCCATGATGCTTCACTTTGTAGTGAAGCATTGGGGGGGGCAGCTCTAGGAGGGGCATCCTCCCCACCCCCCCGAGGAGAGGAGGACTGTGAGCCCTGGCCTCTGAGTGGAGCCTCCAGCTTCAGGAGCAGTCTACCTTGGGACGCTCAGGGCTTGGGACAAACAGCAGGGGAGGACTGTCCTACCTGGGCTGTTAGCTTGGGCTTCCACGAGCAGCATCTGCCTAACCACTGGGAACCCAGCCTTGATCAAGCAGGACCACTTCAGAATGGAACCTCCATATGCAGGGGCAGTTTGCTGTACATCGGGCCGTCTCGCGCTCACTTTCAGCTGTGCCAGCATTGAATTCCCTGGGTTCTGCAGGTTATGGGTCTTGTGCAGAGACGTGGTGGGTGGGGAGGCAGGTGAGGCAGAGCCTCCTCACCCGAGTCCTTCAAAGAGTACTGCCGCCATGGAAGGTGCCCAAGCACCCACAACCCTCGTGCTGTATGCTCTCCATGATTGCGCCTGGGTTGTGGATGCTTGGGTGCTTCCCATGGTGGTAGCGCTTTTCGAAGGACTCTGATGGGAAGGCTCTGCCTCACTTGCCTCCCCACCCATGGCACATCCCTGGTCTCATGAGCATTTGTTTCCCCCTCTTCAGTTTGCTTAGCTGAACTGTAGCAGTGTGGGAGTCCCCTGTCCTTGTTTTGCCCCTTCGGTGCCAGTGGTGCAAGGGCATCCTTGTTGGAAGGCAAGTTTCTTGCGCTAGACCGCAAATGTGCAGCATGCAACATGGCTGCTTATTGGGACTCTCTGGACAGACCCAGGGCATGCTGAGAAATGTCTACCTGGTCCTTGTGTTTTTAGAATCCCTTTCCCGCTTCCCAGCAGGGTCTTGTCCAGCTTATTTCCACCAAACGGTCCTTACAAAGTTTCTTTTCTTTCCCCCTTCAGAGTTTGGCTCTGACAGTATCAGCGCCATGGCTGTCCCAGAGTCCCGGCCCAACCACACGATCTACATTAACAACCTCAATGAGAAGATCAAGAAGGATGGTGAGTTGAGGTCTTCCTAGCTGCATCTCCCTGGGGTGGGGATCCCAGCATCATGCATGTGAGTGGACTGGTCTGAGAGAGAGTCGGAGAGCTTTTTTGTCTCCTTCCAGCTGTGGTTAAGGTCAAGCAGAGCACAATGCATGTAGTGGAGCCTGTGTCACAACGTGTGTGTGTGTGTGTGTGTGTGTGTGTGTGTGAGAGAGAGAGAGAGAGAGACTAACTGACCAACTATGACTCTTACCAGCTTCAGTGAATGTATAAAATGGCCTCACTCAGAAACAGGTGATCCATCAGTCTGTGTAGGTCTGAATTGTCAATGGTGACAGCTTTCCAGTGGGTCTTTCCCAGTCCACCTGGAAACATCTGCATGCAAAGCAGAGGCTCCACCATGATATCCTGTCCAGTGGTGTGTGTGTGCCTGTGTAATTAGGAGAAGTGGAATCATTTCAGCATATGCTCCCATAGTGTCCATTTTATAAATGATCTTTGAATGGAATGCTTAGTGCCCCTTTTCATAAACAGGAGGGGCTGGGAGGATCTGGATAATATCTGGTACGTTCTTTCAGGTGTGGAGGCAGAAACAATGAAGAAAGTTGCAATTTTTTTTAAAAGCAGGTTGTAAACAGGTGTGGGGTGGAACTGTGTGCTTAGGTTAGTTAGAACTCGTTATTTTGTGTTCTGTGATGTTTCTGTTTATGCCAATATAGGTTCTGATTGTTTGTATATGACTTGGTGCATTTGTTTGTGTGATTGTGGAATCTGCTGCGTGTCCCAGAAACTCAGGGGTAGTAGTATGACATTAGGAAGAAGCAGCCAGCAGAAATAAACTGACAGTGCATGGGCTTGTGATTTTCGGCACCTGTGTCCTCAGACCAGTGTAGACGTGGCTGCTTGTCTGGCTGTCCTTGATTGGGTGCTTCTTCTCCCCTCCGCCCCCAGAGCTGAAGAAGTCCCTCTATGCCATCTTCTCGCAATTTGGCCAGATCCTCGACATCCTCGTGTCCCGCAGCCTGAAGATGCGGGGCCAGGCCTTCGTTATCTTCAAGGAGATCAGCAGTGCCACCAATGCCTTGCGCTCCATGCAGGGCTTCCCCTTCTATGACAAGCCCATGGTGAGTGGTGCAGGTGCTCTGTGGTGAGGACTGTTGACTGTGAACTCCTTTACGGGTGGTGATACTGCAACCTTCTGTGCCTTCCCACATAACCATGTGCTTTCTTTCTGTCCATGCCCAGAGGATCCAGTATGCCAAGTCTGACTCGGACATCATTGCCAAGATGAAGGGCACCTTTGTGGAGCGGGACCGCAAGCGGGAGAAGCGGAAGCCCAAGGGCCAGGAGGCGCCTGCAGTCAAAAAGCAAATCCCAGGGGCAGCAGCACCCGTGGCCCCAGCTGTCCAAGGGGCCGTCCCTGTGAGTGGCTGTGCTTGGGGTGGGCTGAGGCCAGCCGCCTGTCTGTGTTGTGTGGGAGGGACAGAGGGGTGGGAAACTCTGATTCTGTGCTCTGGGTTCATCCTGCTGTGTGGATCACATGGAGCAGTGGGGTTGGGGTGGCTGCTTATAGCACTTGCAGGAAGGCAGACTCCCTTCCTGCTAGTGAAGGCCGGTCCCATTTGGCTAGGCGAACCCAGGAGACTCTTTGCTCCTGCTGCGCCCGTGAGCCTGGAAGTGGCAGCTGCAGGGGGCGCTTCTTGGGGGTCGTGAAAGAGGGTGTTGGAGCAGGTCGATCCTTCTCTGTGTGCGGGGGTGGGGAGGAGATGGTATGGCTTGGACTATTGCTGGTGCTCAGCTGGGAGCATGTTGTGTATTTCTGTCTGCTGCAGGGAATGCCACCCATGAACCAGGCACCGCGCATGATGCACCACGTGCCAGGCCAGCCTCCATACATGCCTCCTCCGGGAATGATCCCACCGCCTGGTATGGCACCTGGGTCCCTCCCTCCTGGGGCCATGCCACCTCAGCAGATGTTGCCTGGGCAGATGGCTCCAGCACAGCCGGTGAGTGGGGCAGGGGTGGGGGCAGAGGGTTGCCAGACTTTTGGGAAGAAGAGGGGCCTGCTGACACTGGGGGCTGGGGGCTTTGTGCTGGAAGGAGGTTGGTGCTGCTGCTGCTGCTCCTGAGAGGACAGTAATGAGATGGGAGGTCTGCAGAGTGGTGTGTGGAAGGCCCAGGCTCCATCCTTGGAGGAGAGGATGTCGTGGTCTTGTTAGATTGACTCTCACTGTTCTTTCAGCTGTCGGAGAACCCGCCCAATCACATCTTGTTCCTCACCAACCTCCCTGAGGAGACGAACGAGCTGATGCTGTCCATGCTCTTCAATCAGTAAGTGCTGGGGTGGGGTGACACTATTGTCGCAAGGCCTTCTTGCTCCTGTAGTGCTGGCTCAGTGGCCCCTGTGTCAGGGGAGCTGGAGGCCTGTAGCTGCAGGCGGGGGGCTTTGTTAGGGTGACCATCTGGAGATGGGCTTCAGGGCCAGTGGGGTTGGCAGCGTGCCCCCCCCTTGGCCACATCTCTTAAAGTCCATGCGCGTTTGTGCCAACAGTGGAGTCATTTGGCTTCCTTCTGTGTGCTGGGTGTTGTTGCTGGTCGGTGGGATAAAAAGTCCATTCCCTTCAGCCTGGCTCCAGACACTCTCCTGCTCCATGAAGCCTCTGCCCAGCTGGCTCCATGGCCTTCACCTTTTCTATCCTTCCCTGTCTGTTTGAGTTAAGACTCTGACAGGAATCCTGGCCATAGGTCACTTTGTCCGTCAGAAAATGTGGCCACCCATGTATGTTGGGCTGCATCTGGAGCCTCCTTTGCTTATGTTCCCTCCCCCTCCCCGCAGATTCCCAGGCTTCAAGGAGGTGCGCTTGGTGCCAGGCCGCCACGACATTGCCTTTGTAGAGTTCGACAACGAGGTGCAGGCTGGAGCGGCCCGTGATGCCCTTCAGGGGTTCAAGATCACGCAGAACAATGCCATGAAGATCTCCTTTGCCAAGAAGTGACGAGACCTCCCTCAGCCTTGTGCCCTTTGATGACTTTTCTCCCCACCCCGTTAGTGCCTGTAAAATAGTGTAATTGGTGTATGTGGCGAGTTCTGTTCTGGGAGGTAAGTGTGTGAGTGAATGCAGGTGTGTGTGGATGTGTGTGGGCCCTTGGAAGGTAGTTGCCGATCCTGTGCAGAAGCCTTGTACCCAGGGTCTGACGGCCAGACATTGCACCTGGAGCTTTTCTGTCCCGCAATAAAAAGTGTTTTGTTTTTCAGCTGAAGGCATGACTCTTTCTATGCTTGGGGTGGGAGGCGGCAGCTGTGGTGTTCAGTCAACCTTTTAGAAGACCACTGTACTGTCGCTGTTCTTCCGCCTGGGTGGGCAGTCTCAGGAGGGAGGTGATTGGCTGCCAGGCCTCCATCCCAATGTGGTGTTCCTTTCAGGAAATGCTCTCCTGCTCGCTTTTGCCCTCCCACCACCAAATCTGCCAGGGCCTGAGAGGAAGGACAGGAGCTGGCAGGTGAAGTGCTTGTCATCGACATGGGGACACTATGAGCTGGGTGGCCCACTTCTCTGCAGATCACACTTTTGGCCTGGTCCTGGGACACACACAACATAATCCAGCGACATGGCAGCCTCCCATCTGAAGTATGCCAGTTCCGTGGTTTCAGGCACCCCCTGGAATGAGGGAGCAGAAATTCTGAAGATGACTCGGTCTAGCTCTTCCTGTGTTCTGACGCAGGGGCCCTCAGACACCCCCCGCAGGCATGTGTTCTTTGCCTGACTGGAATCGGTGTCAAGCACTGCTTGACCAGGAGTATTCAGGGCTCAGTGGCCTCCCCCTTCCCTGTTTTCCTTTTCAGAAGCGGGGGGGGGGGGGGGAGGTGATCAGCAGCACACAAGGCCCTTGGTGTGTGGCAGCCACTTCCTGTTTAGCTGGGCAAGGGCTCTCCTTGGCAGTATGTCTGCCCCCTGCTTGTTTTCATGACTGTGGAATCCTTTGACTCCAGAAGCTGCGCGGAAGGGAGAAAGCTTCATTTGGAGAACGCAGGGAAGTGCCCTGGCAGTGCTGGGATGGCCCTGTTACCCTTGGAAAATGCCAGCAAGGAAAGTGGAAGAGAGGCTGCCCTGTGCCAAACTGGAAACAGCTGGGATGGAATTGGAGGTCACATGGCCATCTCATTTTCTGTGTTCTGGGCAAAGAAGCTTCCCAAGAAGCTTGAGAGTAGGAATTTGTAACACGAGTGTGGAACCAAAGGCAATTTTTAATGTACCTGTAGACAAAACTAGTCAGGGCGAGGACCTCAAGCAGCACATTAGTTCTTCCATCCCAGGAGCTGTTGGACTGTCTCAGATTGGACTCTGCAAGAATGGGGGCTGCAGCTTGGGGCTCTTTCTGTGCCAGCCTGTTCTTTTGTGCCCTTTGGGGGCCTGTGTGGAGTGGACGGCAGATGGGCAAATTAGCAGAGAAGAAGCTGTGTGCAGATGCGGAGTGTGACCGTAAGTCCTCTCCTTGTCGTCCTCATCCTGCAGAAGCTGGGCTTGCCCTGCAGCACTGCCAGCCTGGCTTTGATCAGGGGTCTACCCTGCTGCGCTTCTCCTTGGGCTGCAGTCAGCCAGTCCCTGCAAGCGTGCCTAGCACCTGGGGGATAGAAGGGAGCAGAAAGGGCTAGTCAAGTAATGGGGGGGGGGAGCAGCACCTTCCCTCCAGGGAGAAGTGAGTGTTTGGGGCTGTCTGGCTCAGAAAACATGGTGGAGGGAAGGGACCGTTGCCGCGGTTAGAACATTGACGTCCTGGGTGGATCAAAAGAAGGCTGGTGTCCTTGTTTTTTCTCCTTTCTCAACAGTAGAACTTGGGATCTAATGTGTGACTGGCAGGCAAGAGAGGATCCCTGCTGCTCTAGTATGATCTCTGTAAGGAGCCTTCTTCAGAGGCAGTTGCTGTGGGGTGGGTGCAGTGACGTAGCTAATGATCGTGTAGCCCGGTGCCAAGTTCAAAATGTCGCCCCGGAAGTGACGTCACAACCAGAAGTAACATCACGCCCAGGCTTTTTAAGAAGTGGAAAGTGGGAGGAACCCACCTCCTCTCCCCAGCAGCTCACCACCCACTTGCTCTGCTGCCTCTTCCCAGTCAGTGGCATAGCTAAGGCATATATCTGCTACCTGGGGTCAAAGAAGATTTTGTAACCGCCTAGGTATTAATTAGGTAAATTAATAAAACATTATTGGTTCCATGCTGTATCATAATAACATCTCATTGGCACTCAGAATAATCAGTTTCATAGGTGGGTTTGGAGTTAAGCAAATCCGCTTTTTGTTCCCCAAGGCAGTTGTGTTTTCATTTTCTGGTTAATTGGCCATAACTTTTGATAGCAAACAGATATTCAAGTACAGTTTGTTTCATTGCATTCAGCATTAAATTACCTTTCCAGTGATATATAACATGATGGTATTATTCATACATACCAAGATTTTCACAATTTTGGTCACTAGTGTCAAGCTCAGCTTGTCGCCCCCCTAAAGCTTGATGCCTGGTGCAACTGCTACCCCCTGCACTGTCTTTGCTATGCCACTGGGTGGGTGGGGTTTATTGCCTTCCTGCCCAAGTGCCTGGGATTCCTGCAGGTCCCTGGCTGGCCAGGAGGCTAGAATGAGCTGGGCTCTTATGAAGGCCTCTGAAATGGAGATTTTTCATTCTGGCTCCTGGGATTAATGACTGCTTGAAAACCTCTCTTCTCCCGTAATTCACCTGTAGCATTCTCCCCCACCCCGTGACAATGAATTCCACTGGCTACTTTCCATCTGGTCTGAGGCAGGACTTTCCCCATAACAGGTGAGAGGGCATTTTGTAGGGTTTGTATTCTTTGCCTCCCATGTGCTTTCCTTTTCCGCCTCCCTCCCCAGATCCCATCTCTATAGCAGTGGCACTCCATGATTACGTGGCCACTGACTGCCGCTTCATCCACATTCGGAGGGGGCAGATTGTCTACGTCTTCTCCAAGCTGAAGGGCCGTGGCCGACTCTTCTGGGGAGGCAGTGTGAGTAGCCCCTAGGCCCTCCCTGCCTCTTGCAATTTGGATGGTTGTGGTCAGAGCTCCGTTTGGGAAGAGGCTGAATCAAACCCTAAAACTTGCAAAAAGAAAAAAGGCAATGGGTGTGTACCGAGCACTCTTCTCTTATTGCCAGGGAGCCGATGAGAACCTCTGGCTGCATTGTTCAACTGGAGTGTCTTTGGGCGAGGCTTCCCTTTCCCCAAAGAGGCCTCAGTGCCCCATCTGTGACATGGGAGGAATGGAAGGGGATGATTACACTCGCAAGTTCCAAAGGACTCGGTGCTCTGCATGATATAAGGACAGAATAGTGGATCTGGAGGATCTCCATGCAGGCTGATGACTCCTACTCTCCCAAGAGATTATGGATGCAAGGTGGCTCCTGGGAGGGGCAAGCAGAGAAAAGTCTGCTCAGTCCTTCCTGGAAGGGATCAACAGGGTGCACCCCTTTATAGGGAGACCAACTGTGGAAGCTCACAGATACTCCCCTGCCCCACTCTTCTGCTCACAGGTGCAAGGAGACTACTATGGGGAACAGCCTGCCCGCCTGGGCTACTTCCCTAGCTCGGTCGTCCAGGAGAACCAGTACCTGAAGCCAGGCAAGGTGGAGGTGAAGACCGATGTAAGTGTGAGACTCGCTGTGGGGTGGGTGGGTGGCCACATCTGGCACATGCCCCAGAGCTCTCCCAGCGAGGGCTGCAGGCCTGGAGCCCCCCTCCCCTCTCAGTCTCTTTTGCCTCCTTCACCTTGCCAGTTCCTGGGGCAGGGCTTGCCTCTGGCTAGCTCAGCCCCAATGAAGTTTTGGGGTAGGATCACTCGGGGTGGCCCCTCGCTCCAGCCCCTCCTTTCTAGTTGCTGCTTTTAACCAGGCTTCCTGTCATCTCTGCTGGGGAGGGCTGGGGGGGGGGGAATCCCAGTTCCGGCTGCTTAGTGCTGGGTCAGTCAGAGACCACGTCCTGGATTCCTCGTGACCTGCCTTGTCCCCGCCTGTTGGGCAGTCTGGTTATTGCTTTGCACTGGGGTTGACTGAGGGTTGACCCTGGGGGTGGGAGTGCTCCAGGCCCTGTGCAGCATTGCTGCTATCAGTTGAGGGCTGCAGTGCCTGTAGGTGGGGAGAAGCAGTCAGCGGCTTATGCCCTGCTTTTCTTTCAGAGATGGGACTTCTACTGCCAGTGACCTGAGAGGCTTGGATTTGGATGATGCCTGCCCGGCCTTCTTTTGGTGCCAGCTTGCGTGGTGGACTGGGTGGGGAGCCTCAAGCCTGACCTGGCCTTTGCAGAAGCAAGTTCTCTGTCCTTGATGCTGCTGCTGCTGCTGCTGCTGCCCCTTCAGCTGGGGTGGCGAGTGCTGTGCTTAGGCTGGCTGCCACCTGTTGAATGTTGCTCACCTGCATGTCCTTAACATAACCATAAAACTTCTCTGAGCAAGGCACTGTATGTCCCTGTGCTCAGTGTTCCCTTCTGGGTGAAGTTCCTCCCTCAACAGC